>NC_064881.1:36805086-37121752 GCF_929443795.1 Astur gentilis | reverse complement strand
GAGTCCACATTTTACCTTTGAGCATCAATTTGAATTGTGTTATACATTTAAACAAAATAATGAAAAAAAACCCAACAAAACAAAGCAGAACCATAAATGTGCTGTCACATACAATTCGAAGTTTTCAACTTCTTGTTTAAACATGAGTTGATAAATACATTAATAAAGGTCACTGCAGAAAAGTAGATGTGATGTATGTACTTTAATATTTGAGATAACCACTCACAGCATGTAATAAACTACCCTCTGAATGATATGCTTGTAATCTAATTTCCCTGCTTTTGGTGGAAACTGAGAATTATTTGCATTTTCATCAATGTCACCATGACTGGACATGCTGAACAAGTTATTCCATGTTAAGTTTGTGCAGAACTGTTATTGACTAAAGAATTATATTTTCCTTTTTATGCAACACATAGCCATAGTAGGAATAATAATTAAAAACTAATCTCAGATGAATTGCTATTATAAATTGTAATTTACTTGCATTTCAGCTTCTATTATCTGTTTATTATAAAGAACATTTCTTTTTTACCTCTTCTCATCAAAAAATAAAATTAAAATATTATAGGAACATAATAGTTTCTGAAGCATGAGAGTGTTGTTGACCAGGCCTTGTGTATTCTAATGAAATATTTCTCATTATAATTTGTGAATTCATCCAGCATTCCACAAAGGCGGGTCTAATTCAGCAAAGGTCTGACAAAAACTATTACCCATTTCAGCTCTGTGACTTCCCTGGTTTGCTGCAACATTGCCTAATGGGCTCCTCCTTGGACCAGACCTAGAAAGCCACAGTAAGCCTGGTTTCCAAACTCACAGTGCCTCAAACATTCTGGGCCCAAAGCAACACACCAGAGAGACCACAGAAGATGAGGTTGTGATTCTCTTCCATGGAGGATTTCAGTTTGGGTGGAGAGTAATTTTAATGAGAATGAAGCAAATTTTTATTTTATATCAAAATGCTCTGTGAAATTAATTTACTTTCTACAGGAAGACCATCACAATTTATCGACCCTGTATGATGTAAAGGAGTTTGCTATCAAAATTGGACACCCCCCCAAGTGATGTTTCCTCATAACAATATTATTGTGTTTTCTACTTTTCAACAGGTGGGAAATGTTGTTCAATTTCAGTGTAAAAAAGGACACCTTCTCCATGGCTCAACAACACGAACTTGCCTTCCTGATCTTACATGGAGTGGAGTCCAGCCAGAATGTATACGTAAGTAAATGATACAGTTTTGATCTATCAATTTTCTTTATCTAGGCTATTTACAGTAACATAGTTATAAAGCTAATTTATATAGTTTTATTAACTTAATACAAGTTTGCATTACTAGCTTACAGCATGTTGTGGTTTAACCCCAGCCAGCAACTAAGCACCATGTAGCCGCTCACTCACTCCCCCCCCACCCATGGGATGGGGGAGAAGTTGTGAAAAGAAGTAAAACTCGTGGGTTGAGATAAGATTGGTTTAATAGAACAGAAAAGAAGAAACTAATAATGATAATGATAACACTAATAAAATGACAACAGTAGTAATAAAAGGATTGGAATGTACAAATGATGCGCAGTGCAATTGCTCACCACCCACCGACCGACACCCCGCCCCCACTTCCCAGTTCCTATACTAGATGGGACGTCCCATGGTATGGAATACACTGTTGGCCAGTTTGGGTCAGGTGCCCTGGTTGTGTCCTGTGCCAACTTCTTGTGCCCTGGCTGGGCATGAGAAGCTGAAAAATCCTTGACTTTATTCTAAACACTACTGAGCAACAACTGAAAACATCAGTGTTATCAACATTCTTTGCATACTGAACTCAAAACACAGCACTGTACCAGCTACTAGGAAGACAGTTAACTCTACCCCAGCTGAAACCAGGACACAGCAGCTAGAAGTGCGATTTTGTGAGTGAATTTTTCTAGAATAGCTTATAGAATTAAATAAAAAATAAAAAAAACCAACACAAAATAATGAGAATAACAGACAGGTCTTCATTCAGAGAGATGCTGAAAATAGTCAGTTTCCATCTAAAAGGATGCAACTGTCCCCTTGAAGAGAGGAGGTGGTGAGAACAGGACGTGTAGGAAAGCCCTGCACAACCCTAACTTGTACTGGAGCAGATAGTTACAATCAGTTCTAGTAAAGAATTTACGCTGTTTCCCAATTAAGGAGTCAGGGTATTTTAAGAAGGTGGAAAAAAAGGTTTGTAACTGGAAATTTTTTAATCTGAAATGGAGAGAATCTTACTTGGGTACAGGAAGTAATATTTAATTTCCTAGATCTTTTTCACATTGGTAAATAATGCTAATTTACTGGAGGTATAACATCATGGTTAATCTTCCTAGTTTTTCAGCTAGGCAGCTGTGTTTTTCTGGAAATAGTCTCACCTTATAAGGTCTGACCTTATAGAATCACTTCAGTGTATGGAGAGCATATCCACAGAAGAAAACAGCATTAGTATTTCAGGTGGTGCTAGTGTTCCCCCTAAGCAAACAGCAGATCAGTAGCTTAGTGTGTTGAAAAGTGAGCTCTGCTTTTGGAGGTATGCTGTTTTTGAGATAACACTAAACTCTCAGATTCTGGTGGTTGCTAAAGATACAAGACACTTTGCATGTGATTAGGAATGGTAATTATTTTTTCTGCCTGATATTTATAACTTGCCTCACCTACAGTTTCTCCTTGACCTTTCATAGTGTTTTCCAAATGACCCATTTATTTATTGTTATTCAATGCTACACAGATATCATAAGTCATGTAAGTCACAAGCATGATAGCTTTAAACTGTGGTAAGATGTGTGCTGTTTATGTTCTCATATGCAGGCAATTAATTTTGGTTGTGCAAGTGCATTTAAAGTTGGTTCTTGGTCCCTTGAAATTGAAAGGTCTACTTTAAGAGTGTATTCACAGGCTCGGGACAGTAATTTATAGACTATATAGTAATTTTTAAGGTGAATTAAAAATATATTAATATGTTACTTTTAATGATGCTTTTTTCTTTGTTAATTACCTGTCAGAATGGGTATAGATTATTTTTTTTTAAATATTTTCACCATTTTGACTGAAGGATATTTTATCTTTTCTTTGTAGCTCACAGCTGTAAACAACCAGAAACACCAACTCATGCTAACGTTGCAGGAATGGATCTTCCCTCACTTGGTTATACATTGATTTACACTTGTCAGCCAGGCTTTTTCCTGGCAGGAGGATCAGAGCATAGAGCCTGTAGGTCTGATGGCACATGGACTGGGAAGGTTCCAGTTTGTGAAGGTAAGTTCTTCTGTTTCCCGCTGCATCTCTCTTCTATCATATTTCAGTGATTTTCTTTACTTACAGTCTAATAAGATAAAGTAGAATGGCAAGGAGAACTAGGAGGGAGAACATCTAAGAGGATAACTCTAATCCTTTGCCAGTTGTGTTTAACGGGACATACGGTTTCATGTACTTCATTTGCATGGTCAGAGGTGTCAATTCCAGATATAATTCTGGACGCGAAATACTTGGGTAACACCTGCTTTTAGACTTCTGAGTGAGTCAGGTGTGGACTACAGTCTCATAAAATCAGTGGAGTAAGAATTTCGATGTTTTTGCACAAACCTGCTTAACTTAGATAAGCATAATTTTATTTACACAGATTGTGTCAGCTGCAAGAGAGCTATGACACTTGCAATACTATTATGATATAGTTGCCATCATGGAACCATGGTGGGATGATTCGCACAACTAGAGTGCTGCCATGGATAGCTAAAAGCTCTTCAGAAGGGGTAGGCAAGGAAGGAGAGACGGTGGGGTAGCCCTGTATGTTAGGGAGTGTTTTGACTGTATAGAGGTTGATGATAGTGATGATAGGGTTGAGTGTTTCTCGGTAAGAATCAGGGGAAAGACCAGCAAAGCAGATATCATGGTGGGAGCCTGTTATAGACCACACAACTAGGATGAAGACTCAGATGAAATATTCTATAAGCAGCTGGGAGAAGCCTCACAATCACTAGCTCTTGTTCTCATGGGGAACTTCAGCTTACCAGATGTCTGCTGGAAACACGAAAAAAGAGAGAGGAACACTCCAGGAGGTTCCTGGAGTGTGTGGAAGATAATTTCCTGACACAGCTGGTGAGTCAGCCAACCAGGGAAGGCGTCCTACTGGACCTGTTGTTTGTGAATAGAGAAGGACTTGTGGGTGATGTGATGGTTGGAAGCCATCCTGAGCACAGCGATCATGAAATGATAGTTTTCAGTTACTGGAGAAGTAAGGAGGGGGGTCAGCAGAACTGCTACCTTGGACTGCCAGAGGGCAGGCTTTGGCCTGTTTAGGAGCCTGGTTGATGGAGTCCTTTGGGAGGCAGTCCTGAACTCAATGATCTTAAAGGTCTCTTCTAACCAAAACAATTCTAGGATTCTATGAAGGGCAAAGGAGTCGAGGAAGGCTGGACATTCTTCAAAAAGGAAATCCTGAAGGTGCAGGAGCAGGCCGTCCCCTTGTGCTGAAAGACGAGCCAGCAGCGAAGAAGACCAGCCTGGCTGAACAGACAGCTTTGGCTGGAACTCAGGAAAAAAGAAAGAGGAGTATGTCACCTTCGGAAGAAGGGGCAGGCCACTCAGGAGCACTGCAAGGATGTTGTGAGGTTATGCAGGGGGAAAATTAGAAGGGACAAAGCCCACCTAGAACTTAATCTGGCTAATGCCGTAAAAGACAATAAAAAAATGTTTCTATAAATACATTAGCAACAAAAGGAAGGCTAAGGAGAATCTCCATCCTTTATTGGACGCGCGGGGGGAACATACTGTCAAAGGATGAGGAAAAGGCTGAGGTATTTAATGCTTTCTTTGCCTCAGTCTTTAATTAGAAGACCAGTTGTTCTCAGGGTACCCAGCCCCCTGAGCTGGAAGACAGGGACAGGGAGCAGAATGAAGCCCCCATAATCCAAGGTGAAATGGTTAGCAACCTGCTACACCACTTAGACATGCACAAGTCTATGGGGCTGGATGGGATCCACCCACGGGTACTGAGGGAGCTGGCAGAAGTGCTCACCAAACCGCTTTCCATCATTTATCAGCAGTCCTGGCTAAGGGAGGAGGTCCCAGTTGACTGGAGGTTAGCAAATGTGATGCCCATCTACAAGAAGGGCCAGAAGGAGGATCCAGGCAACTACAGACCTGTCAGTCTGACTTCAGTGCCAGGGAAGATTATGGAGCAGATCAGAGTAACATCACATGGCACATACAGGACAAGCGAGTGATCAGGCCCAGTCAGCACGGGTTTATGAAAGGCAGGTCCTGCTTGACTAACCTGCTCTCCTGCTATGACAAGATGACCCACTTAGTGGAAGAGGGAAAGGCGGTGCATGTTGTTTACCTGGAATTTAGTAAAGCCTTTGACACCATTTCCCATAGCATTCTCCTAGAGAAACTGGCTGCTCATGGCTTGGACAGGTGTACTCTTTGCTGGGTAAAAAACTGCTGGATGGCCGAGCCCAAAGAGTGGTGGGAAATGGAGTTAAATCTGGTTGGTGGCCAGTCACAAGTGATGTTCCCCAGGGCTCAGTGTTGAGGCCAGTTGTGTGTGGTATCTTTATCAGTGATCTGGTCAAGGGGATTGAGTGCACCCTCAGTAAGTTTGTGGATGACACCGAGTTGGGCAGGAGTGTTGACCTCCTTGAGGGTATAAAGGCTCTACCGAGGGATCTGGGCAGGCTGGATCGATGGGCTGAGGCCAGTTGTATGAGTTTCAACAAGGCCAAGTGCTGGATCCTGCACCTGGGTCTCAACTTGGGGTCTCAACAACCCCATGCAGTGCTACAGGTTTGGGGAAGAGTGGCTGGAAAGCTGCCTGGAAAAAAATGACCTGGGTGTGTTTGTCAACAGCCAGCTGAATATGAGCCAGCAGTGTGCCCAGGTGGCCAAGAAGGCCAATAACATCCTGGCTAGTATTCAGAAACAGTGTGGACAGCAGGATAAGGGAAGTGATTGTCCCCCTGTACTCGGCACTGGTGAGGCTGCACCTCGAGTACTGTGTTCACTTTTGGGCCCCTCACTACAAGAAAGACACTGAGGCGCTAGAGCACTTCCAAAGAAGGGCAGCACAGCTTGTGAAGGGTCTAGAGCACAAGTGTAATGAGGAGCAGCTGAGGCCACTGGGTTTGTTTAGTCTGGAGAAAAGGAGGCAGAGGGGAGACCTTATGGCTCTCTACAACTACCTGAAAGGAGGTTGTAGCGAGGTGGGTGTCCGTCTCTTCTCCCAAGTAAAAGTGACAGGACAAGAGGAAATGGCCTCAAGTTGTGCCAGGGGAGCTTTAGATTGGATATTAGGGAAAATTTTTTTCACCAAAAGGGTTGTCAAGCATTGGAACTGGCTGCCCAGGGAAGTGGTTGAGTTGCCATCCCTGGAGGTACTCAGAAGATGTGTAGATGTGGTTTATTAGTGGACTTGGCAGTGTTAGGTTTAAGGTTGGACTTGATGATCTTAAAGGTCTTTTCCAACCTAAATGATTCTATGATTCTATGATTCTTTTCTAATATTGGAGAAGGCTACCTAAACTGTAAGTAGGTGTCTGAATCACTGCATGAAATTAATCCATAGGGTTTAGTATTCTTTTATATTTGTATGTAAGCAACAATATATTACTTGCAGACTAAATGTATCTACTTTGTCCTTGATGTTCCAACATTTTAATAAGTTTCTAATTTTTACTACATACTTTGTCATGTCAGGGCATGAAAAAACTCATAGCAAAATCATAGTGAGAATGGTGTTTTTCATGTGACATAAGAAATATCCTCAAGTATAGCAACTATTGGGAATTCAATTTCCTGAATAATTAAATTACCTTTTAGATTACTGATACCTAATTTTTCAGATGTGGTTATCCCCAGGGCTCTTACAGAGGCATGCAAAGGCTATATAGCCAAATGCTTCTATTTGGAAGGGAAATAGGAAATAAATATTTTGTATTACTAAAAAACAGGTGTCTTGGCATTACATGCCAGGCAAGTACTGTGGGGAAACATAGCAGGGCTTTGGGAAAGTGTTAGAAAGCAAGCTGCCAGGAAGCTTATGACTTGTTTAGTACTCAGGAAGTGTTATGGCAGGTCAAATGTGATTCATGGGTTGTATTTTGATCTAACAATTTTCTGCTGATGATATCGAAACAAGTAGTATTAGGTTTCCTTTCTGGTTGTAAGGAACCTTTATGAGAATTTTTTAAAAAATCATTAAATGGTATCTATGAGTGCATGTACCTTGTCATATAGATTAGTTTCCCAATGTCCTGATAAAATGTTACAGAAATGCAAAATTTTTAGGATCAGACCTCTTGCTTCTTGCTTTTTAGCAGTGGAGAAATCTAAGAATGAGATATATATTGTAAAGTATTAACTGTAATTAGATAAAGTAAAATATCTCTTAAATATTTTCAATTTTACCTGTTATAGAGGGGTGAAACATCTCTCTCCTGTGGAAGGGAGAAAAGCACCAGGTCAGGTTGTTCACCTGTGATTGTGAACTTCATAAAAATAACTTGGAAATGGATGAAAAGGAATAAAATATTTGGAGTTAAGAGCTCTAAAAGGATCTGTATGGAAAATAAACTAGAATTTAGTCCTTTAAATACAAAACTCTAATCTTGAAAGTCCTACTGAGCAAATATCTGGACCTAGAAACTTAAACTCCATAAATAACTTGTTTTAGCTTTGTTGTTTGGTTTTTTTTTTTATATTAAATCTGTATTTAAATTTTATTTTGTATTTAAAATTACATTTCTGAACTTGACTAGAAACATGTTCACCTTAACAAGGCTGATTGACTCAGCAGCTTTTTATACTAAAGCCCTTTGGAAAGTATGGTCCAGATATTTCTAACCTGAGCTTGATGTAGTCAAAAAGGATATGCTGTTGAAGCATGCCCTCCTGGTCAACCATGTTGAGTGAAGTTCAGTAAGTTTCTTTCAAAGTAGAGAGGAAATAGAGATTACTCAATCAGTAGTAACAAGCCATGAGAACTTTAGATTGAATTCCAACCCCTGCCCTTGTTTCTTGACAGTTTTAATCTATATAGCAAGAACAAGCCTTCTGTAATAATCAAAAATTACTCTTCTGTAAGACAAATATTCTCAGTGCTTCTTGCTAAAGTTTCCTTTTTATGCAGAAAAATGCTCCACTCAGGGAGAAGGAAGTTGCTTTTCTTGTCTATTTTTCTTAGAGTATCGATCAAAGAGAAAAGGCCTGGGTTCAAAGCCAAGATCCAAAATACAAAATATTGAAATAACCATTGGAGCAAGGAATGGAGCCTAATGCTGCATGAGAGTATTCTATGTTAGGAGACAGAATTGTGTGTCTTCTTTATAGTCCAGTGAATCCGAATTAGTTTCTGCAAAATAAAATAGCTTCACTGCAGGAAATGGCACTGTCCCATTGCATTTAGTTCAGCGTCTTCAGTGGTAGGAGAGTTCCTGCTCTAATCAGAGAAGAAATGAAATGCTCCAACTTCCAGTGCTCAAATCAACTGAGCAGTTAGAGATACTGTGGACAGCCTTATTTCTTTCTTTCTTTCTGTTGCTACTTTTTAAAGAAAGAGTGACCTTCTCCTCCATTGTTAAGAGATAAAGCATGCATCTTTGGGTTTTTAGTCTTGAACACAAGATGTCTCACTTGGTGAGTGCTGTTGAAGAGAATTAAGTCCTGGAGAGAAGCATTATTTAAAACACCCTTGTTATGTATCTCTTCACTGTTTGGTGTTACATTGCTTCCAGTCAAAGCACTATTCACGGTGCTATTTTCTGTGGATCCTGATTTAAATGATATAACTTGCCTCAGATGACATATCAGAAGACATCTCACATATTAGGTGCATAGTCCAGAGCTATGAATTCTGAAATATGGATTCTGAAAGGCTACACTGTTTGGGTATTGCAATGACTTGGTAGCATCCAGGTGACTGACTCAAGAGAAAAATGCAGCAATGGAAGAAATCAGTGGGCATGTGTGTCATGAACCAGGCTGGACAGACAAGGGAGTCATGTTGAATTTGAAATTCCCTCAGGCTAAATTCAGGTGAAACAACACCAAACGATCAGCTGAACATTTTATTCCTGGCAGAAGCAGCCTGAACGTGGGAGGCATAACAGTAGGTGGCATAAAACTACCTCAGTAAACGGTGTAACCTGTGTTACCTATATATATCAATTCAGGGCATAAGGAGAGCCCTCCCTTTGAGTCATGAGGTTCAGAGTGGACTCTCTTGCTTTCTAGACTCCTTCTCAGAGAAGAGCCTAGGGTAGGCTGGATCCACTCTTAGTCCCAGACTTGGTCAATGGTTTTATGTATTCAAGGGATGATGTGTAGGGATTATGGAAAAGGAAAGAGAAATAGAGAACTAGACAGAGAGAGAAAAAGGAAAAGAGGAAGATTTCACCGGTCCTGGGTCCAGTGTTGGTCCAGTCAGGCAAGGGGTACAGTTCTGGTGGGCGTGTGTGCATGTGGGGCTTTGGTTTGTGCCCTTTTATCATCTTTGCCCCTCCTTCAGGCAGGCACTCAAACTCATTAGACTAATTAGGTGTCATGAGCAGTTTGTGAGTCTTTGGCCTTGGGGGTCATTTGGGGAGTAACTTCCCCTTCCCTGCAGACATGATCTTTAGCCCCGCATGGTGAGCTGCCCTGCTCAGCGTATCAGAACAGCACATCAGAACAGGGAACTGTGCACCCTTCAGCATGCCCTTCCTCTAAGGGGTGCTGATGGGCTTCTTTTCACCTGTGGTTCCTTGGCATCGTTCCTCATTCCTCGTTATGCAGAGTTGGTTGTTAGGTAGTGCTTGCCCCACCACAACGTTTGAAACATTAACTCTTTCAGTCTCACACATGTGCTCCTGTGATACTAAGGCTTGATAGTGACTGCAATCTCATTCGTATTTGAGTTTGAAACGTCATCTTGTATCCTTTTGTAACAAATAAATTCCATTATGGAAATTATTTTCCTAGTTTCTGAGTAACATATTTGCTACTGATTTGTCTTTTTGTCATTCATCCTTTCTAACAGCTGGTTCCAAAATATTAGTGAAGGATCCCAGACCAGCTTTGGGAACACCAAGTCCCAAACTAAGTGGTAAGTACTTTGACGTACATATAGTTTTAAATAATTTCTGTAAAAGAGACAACGAGAATCAATTTAGTGAGACTGCACTGAATGGCTTAGAATGACTAAAGGGTATTAGATTAGGCTTCACATTAAGAGAACAAAAACATCGTTCATTAAATTATTCCCCAATGTTTAAGTCCATCTAGACTATGTGGTATTATTTATACCCATATACAGTTTCTGTTATGTGATGAGAGATTTTATTGGTTTCACTAAAATTGCCATGTTCTGTGTAAGATCCTATGTAATTTATCCATTCAGAAACTATATTACTCACCCAGATGCAATTTAAAGACATGTTGTTTCACAATGTTTTTCAGTCTTGCACTTCTTTTACATATTGCTGATTAAATTGCTTTACCTAAATACTTCTGTATTAGCCTTCAACTTAGCCTTCAAAAAAGCTAATTTTAGCCTGGAGAAGGTAGTCCCTCTAACTCCAGCTAAAATCAACTCCAGTTTTAACTGATTTGCTAAAGAAGACTATCTTTGGATGGCCTGACTAGATGCGAGAAATCTTTCTCTGTCCACCAAAGAGACTTTTTGAAGAGAGAAGTCTCCTTAACTAAAATTAGCCTTTGACTATAACCCTATTAAATGTCTACCAATAATGAATAAAGATTTAAAAGTAATTCCTTAGCATAGGGGGAGTTTGTGGGGCTTTTTGTTTTGCTTTGTTTTGTTTTACTGGGTTGTGCAGTACTTCACAATTGTGTTGTCAATGAGGTACTGCATGGTAGTCACGTTACCAGTTTTTCATTCAGAAGCTTTCCGTACAATCCCAATTAATTGCAAATAAAGTCCATAAAGATCAGTTTTCCTGAAAGTAGGGTAGATCACAATTCAACAGCATCAGACTGCTTCTACCACGCAGCTTCCTTGCTTGCAGTTTGCAGGCCCAGTATGTAGGTGTTTTGTTTTTATGTGTCTACCTGTCAAAAAATGTATGCATATATACATATATCTACAGAAATAAAAAACTAGAAAAGCTCTTTTACCCTCCATGGGGAAGACAGCCTGTCTCTGTGACCCATAAAATAAATGATGAAGGAAGACTCGCGGGTATTCCAGCATGCCCCAGTCTTGAATGTTGGGATATACTGAGAGAGAAAGGGGCAAGTATTCTTCTGTGTTTATCTGACATGACGTGCCAATGCACACACAAACCCAGAGCTTTAAGTTCAGTGTGAGTGACTCCAAATAATGTGAAAGTGCGGATTTTAAATACTTATTAATTGTTATAGGGCTAAGTTTGATACTTTCCTTTGAAAAGTGTGGTAAACACATCCTAAGTCACCTTCAATTTAATTGTTTAAATGTTATCTCATGTTAAGATTTTAAAGATTTGCATGTATCTGTTTTTACTGGATAGGTAACTTGTTTTTTTTTAACCGTATTATTGCTGGAATAGTATTACTTAAATTAATAATTTCACAGTTGGCTAATGATAAATATTAAATATAAAGGTATGAATCTAGCATATTTATTATCCCTGCAGTCTATGATCGCTTTTTAATTCTAAATTAGGGGATTATTTTTTTTTCTCCTGGTGGAGCTTATAATGTTTTTAAGCATTCAAAGACAAGACAAAACTTCTTATATAAATTATTCATTAGAAAAAGCGACTAGGTGATAAAGAAGATGCTTATAATCTTTTAATGTCATTTCAATATGCTTATAAAACTTTGTAATATCTAAATCGATATTAATTTCTGCAAAATTTAATCCTAGCTGTATGTCTCTGCTTGTCTGTGCTGGCATAGAAAAGATTCTGCAGTGAGAGGAATCTGGTCTTTTGGTTACAGCTGTTAAATTAGATTTTATGAAGTTGGTTTAATTCTAGGACATGTCCATATTTGAGGAAAGGAGCAAATGAAGGTACAGTTGTGGTTGTGTTCTTCAGTACAAATACATTTCTTTCATAAACAATAATGCCAGGTTTCTGTGCTTTGTATGTGAAGGTTTTGCCTAATAGTACTTAAAAATAGAGAGGGTAAAGTAGAGAAAATGCTAGTATTTGTAATACATTTTGTTGGAGGCTTGACTTGATAAGTACTAAATATTGCAAGATGTATTGAAACATGTTTGATGTCTGTACAGTTCCTGATGATGTATTTGCTCAAAATTATATATGGAAAGGATCTTACAATTACAAAAGCAAGAAACAGCCCATGACTTTGACAGTCACCAGTTTCAATGCAACTTCAGGAAGAGTAAATGCAACGCTTACAAACAGCAATATGGAATTGCTGCTATCAGGTATGGGATAAGAAAAACTCATTTCCATTTTATTTTTTTCTGCCTTTTATACGTTGGTTCCCTGTAACTTTATGCATAACACTTAAACTTTTAACATCTTCTGGAAACTTTCTTAGCTTATCAGAGATTTTCATTCTAGTTCAGTTCCTTTTCAAAGGTAGGGATTTTTCCACCTTTTCCTTCTTTCCCCTTTTTTTATTTCTCAGATTTTTATTATATTTGGAGTTAATAGGCAAGGAGGAGTGAAAGAATCATCCTAATTCTCATGCTTCTTCCTTAAATATTAAAAATAAACTCTAAATTACTGTTCCTGAGATTTTCTTAATTCGTAATCGTGCAATTTCCTTACAATAGCCTATTAATGACTAATAAGCAATATGATGAGACTTATATGTATTGACCTAGCAAGGCAGAGATACTTAATGAACTTGGAGAGCATGGAGACATTACACTAATTAGACTAGTGATATAGTTGAAAAAAGTAGCTACCCTTCATGCTGTGGTTTCAAAAGAAGCCCTTGATTGCGATCTTGGTTTATGATATTCCACAGTCTCTGCCACACAGAGCTCTGTTGCCATGGTTATGTTGACACAATATGCATAGTTCTCTATGCTGTGAACCATCAGCAGAAACTACAGATAGGGCTTAACAAACAAGCAAACAAAAATACTGTAAAAAATGTTTGAGTTTATAGTTTTTGTTTGTTTTTCAAACTCTGTCAGTCCCATGATTGAGACATCTCAGCCACATAGACAATGGGCCTGTCACACCACAGGACTGGCAGGCTATAGCACAGGGGCATGAATAAGCATAAAAGAAACACCTGAAATCAACATTATCACTCAAAACTTAGTTTCTTGTCCCTCTCTCTGCAGCACTTTTTGCCAGGACTGAAGAAGCTTAAAAATCACAGTTATGTATTGGCTGGACACTGCTGGTTTTAATCTTGTTCATCACTTAAGGATCCCTTTCTCTGAAGTAGTTTAACATCACTCTTTATCCCAGAGGTGTTATCAAGGACATAAGTGGCAGAACATCAACCTGTTGGAAAAAAAGAGAGGGGGAAGTTCAGCCCGTATGTTTCTGAGAGGGCTGGTCTGCAGGAAGAATGTAATGGGCCAAAGAATCCATGTCTCTTGAGCTTGAGTTTCTAGTATCTAGTAGAGTGGTGAATTTTTGTCACTAGGTTTGTCTGTTGAAGATATTTTGTAGGTGTCCTTTGAAGGGTCACACTTGAGAGGCTGTAGATGGACTGAAAGTTTCATAAATATTTTCTAAGTGGTAATGGTGTTTGTCTTGACTGAACTTATTCTATTGTATGATGCCTCTTTGGTTTCAGCCATGTAATTTCTATGAGGGTATTAGGTGCAGTGGATGTAGTATTTTGTATTTTTAGGATTAGTAAAAGTACAAGCTGTGTTTTCTCACTGAAACAACCTCCTTGTCCTCCAAATAAAAAGGTTCCCTCAGTTGGACAGAAAAGTGATTACAAATGCCCATTTTCACTCTACATACAGGCATTGCACATGTCATCAGGTAATTAATATTATTTTCTTTCCCTATTTTGCAGATAGAAAACTGAGATCCTGTATATTGAAAGAGTATCATAGGGCCAGGGAAGTAGGGAGGGATCAAAAAAGACATTTAGATGCTAGGGAGCTGATATCTCCTGTACTCAACTTGTAGGTTTCTGAAATAAAAAATATTTTTCTCCCCGTGCAGCACTTCCTGTTTTGCATTCCATTGTTTACTGCATCTTTTTTTTTTTATTTCTTTCTATTTAGACACCTGTGCTTGCTGTAATTATAGTATATATGTCTGTCACAGGTTAGAAACGGGCATGTTCTTTTGATCAGGTTAGCATGAGTGAAAATAGCAATGCTATTATAGGCATTAAGAGAAGAGAAAGGTACAGCTTTTACTTGTTTATTTGGCTCAGATTAAACACTTTCTTGTACACTGGGAACCCAGTTGCCAGCTCTGAAGAAGCACATTGGCCTTTCACCAAGAAACACTTGCAAATCCACCATTGTAAATCAACAGAGAACAGTGATGCCTTGGTCTGCGGGATAATTCTTCTCTGCTCTTGTTTGAGTGTACGTACATAATGTTCATGCCCATGTACAGACACCACAGCCCTCAGCATCATGCAAATACTTCCTGATGTACATTTATAAGATACATCCATGGCAGATGTGACTAATTTTTTTTCCCAAGTTCCAAATGATTTCTAGATGCGCACTGTCCAAGCTCTTGAAGTGACTAAACACTGTATGATAATGTTAACACAGTACTGAAGGCAAAAGAATAAACCCTATCTTACCAAGGCACATTCATTTGAGCTCAGTGCAGCGTTAACACGAAAGTATGTCTGCTTGTTAGCTCAGAGATGATTTGTATAAAATGATACCTCCTATAGGGCAATCATCTATCCTTAATGTGGAGAAGGCTTTTGTTCTGTGAATTTAGGCATGTAGATGAGAAACATGAATGAGGAATCTCATTGCCATGTCTCTTACTGCAGCTTCTGAAGAGAGCTAGGAAGTTTGTATCTTAACCTGAACTGAACTTTTTTGAGACGCTCATCTCACCATAGTCTGTAGTGAGAGTCTAGAGTGAATAAACTAACAGAAAGGACAAAGTTAAATGTCTTTACTTAGTTTGGATATATCTGGGCAGGCAATCTTGTTTCCACTTTTTAAGTGTTTGTTAGATTAGCAGCCAGCAAGACAAAGGTGACTGTGCTTTTTCTTCTCTGGAATTCATTTTAATACAATAGCATCACCCACCATTCTCTTCTGACCCTGTATACAAAACTCTTTAACTATGAGTCTGAAAACTCTGCTGCCTCCCAGATCATCTCTTTACAGCACTGCAGTCCAATATTAAGCTATTCGGTTGTGCCAGCATTTCTTCCTTCTCTACCTTAAGATGCTAAAAGCACTAAGTACCTGCATATTTCCTTCCTCCTGCTACTGTGTTAGCTAGTGATTTTGTGCAGCCTTAGTTATTTTTTTTTCACTGGAGAGTGTGCTGGGTTGACCTTGTCTGGATGCTAGGTGTCAGGCTCATGGGGCGAGATAAGGACAGGGAGAGATCACTCACCAATTACCATCATGGGTGAAACAGACTCGACTAGTGGAAATTAATTTAATTTATTACCAATCAAATGAGAGTAGGGTGGTAAGAAATAAACCCAAATCTTAAAACACCTTCCCTCCTCCTCTCCCTTCTTCCTGGGCCCAACTTCACTCCCAAATTCTCTACCTCCTCACCTCCAAGCAGCGCAGGGGGACAGGGAATGGGGGTTGCAGTCAGTTTAGCACACATTGTCTCTGCTGCTCCTTCTTCCTCACTCTCTTCCCTGCTCCAGCATGCAGTCCCACCCATGTGAGACAGTCCTCCATGAACTTCTGCAATTTGTGGGTCCTTCCCACAAGCTGCAGTTTTGCACGAACTGCTCCACCATAGGTCCTTTCCACATGTCCTTTCCATGGGGTGCAGTCCTTCAGGCACAGACTGCTCCAGTGTGGAACCACCACAGGATCACAAGTCCTGCCAGAAAACCTGCTCCAGCATGGGGTCCTGTCTCCACAGGCCACAGGTACTGCCAGAAGCCTGCTCCAGCATGGGCTTTCCCATGGGGTCCCAGCCTACTTTGGGCATCCACCTGCTCTGGTGTGGGATCTTCTACAGGCTGCAGGTGGAGATCTGCTCCACCACGGACCTCCCTGGGCTGCAGGGGGACAGCCTGCCTCACCAGGGTCTTCACCATGGGCTGCAGGGGAATCCCTGCTCTGGGACCTGGAGCACCTACTCCCCCTCCTTCTTCACTGGCCTTGGTGTCTGCAGGGTTGTTTCTCTCACATATTCTCACTCCTCTCTTCTGACTGCTGCTGGTGTTGCACAGGGTGTTTTTCCCCCCTTAAATATGTTATCATAGAGGCACTACCACTGTTACTGACTGGCTCAAACTACGTCAGCGGTGGGTATGTCTTGGAGCCAGCTGGCATTGGCACTAAATGACATGGAGGAAGCTTGGAATCATGAATCCATTTAGATTGGAAAAGACCATTAAGATCATCAAGTCCAACCTTAAACCTAACACTGCCAAGTCCACCAATAAACCACATCTACACATCTTCTGAGTACCTCCAGGGATGGCAACTCAACCACTTCCCTGGGCAGCCAGTTCCAATGCTTGACAACCCTTTTGGTGAAAAAAATTTTCCCTAATATCCAATCTAAAGCTCCCCTGGCACAACTTGAGGCCATTTCCTCTTGTCCTGTCACTTTTACTTGGGAGAAGAGACGGACACCCACCTCGCTACAACCTCCTTTCAGGTAGTTGTAGAGAGCCATAAGGTCTCCCCTCTGCCTCCTTTTCTCCAGACTAAACAAACCCAGTGGCCTCAGCTGCTCCTCATTACACTTGTGCTCTAGACCCTTCACAAGCTGTGCTGCCCTTCTTTGGAAGTGCTCTAGCGCCTCAGTGTCTTTCTTGTAGTGAGGGGCCCAAAAGTGAACACAGTACTCGAGGTGCAGCCTCACCAGTGCCGAGTACAGGGGGACAATCACTTCCCTTATCCTGCTGTCCACACTGTTTCTGAATACTAGCCAGGATGTTATTGGCCTTCTTGGCCACCTGGGCACACTGCTGGCTCATATTCAGCTGGCTGTTGACAAACACACCCAGGTCATTTTTTTCCAGGCAGCTTTCCAGCCACTCTTCCCCAAACCTGTAGCACTGCATGGGGTTGTTGAGACCCCATGTTGAGACCCAGGTGCAGGATCCAGCACTTGGCCTTGTTGAAACTCATACAACTGGCCTCAGCCCATCGATCCAGCCTGCCCAGATCCCTCGGTAGAGCCTTTATACCCTCAAGGAGGTCAACACTCCTGCCCAACTCGGTGTCATCCACAAACTTACTGAGGGTGCACTCAATCCCCTTGACCAGATCACTGATAAAGATACCACACACAACTGGCCTCAACACTGAGCCCTGGGGAACATCACTTGTGACTGGCCACCAACCAGATTTAACTCCATTTCCCACCACTCTTTGGGCTCGGCCATCCAGCAGTTTTTTACCCAGCAAAGAGTACACCTGTCCAAGCCATGAGCAGCCAGTTTCTCTAGGAGAATGCTATGGGAAATGGTGTCAAAGGCTTTACTAAATTCCAGGTAAACAACATGCACCGCCTTTCCCTCTTCCACTAAGTGGGTCATCTTGTCATAGCAGGAGAGCAGGTTAGTCAAGCAGGACCTGCCTTTCATAAACCCGTGCTGACTGGGCCTGATCACTCGCTTGTCCTGTATGTGCCATGTGATGTTACTCTGATCTGCTCCATAATCTTCCCTGGCACTGAAGTCAGACTGACAGGTCTGTAGTTGCCTGGATCCTCCTTCTGGCCCTTCTTGTAGATGGGCATCACATTTGCTAACCTCCAGTCAACTGGGACCTCCTCCCTTAGCCAGGACTGCTGATAAATGATGGAAAGCGGTTTGGTGAGCACTTCTGCCAGCTCCCTCAGTACCCGTGGGTGGATCCCATCCAGCCCCATAGACTTGTGCATGTCTAGGTGGTGTAGCAGGTTGCTAACCATTTCACCTTGGATTATGGGGGCTTCATTCTGCTCCCTGTCCCTGTCTTCCAGCTCAGGGGGCTGGGTACCCTGAGAACAACTGGTCTTCTAATTAAAGACTGAGGCAAAGAAAGCATTAAATACCTCAGCCTTTTCCTCATCCTTTGACAGTATGTTCCCCCCGCGCGTCCAATAAAGGATGGAGATTCTCCTTAGCCTTCCTTTTGTTGCTAATGTATTTATAGAAACATTTTTTTATTGTCTTTTACGGCATTAGCCAGATTAAGTTCTAGGTGGGCTTTGTCCCTTCTAATTTTCCCCCTGCATAACCTCACAACATCCTTGCAGTGCTCCTGAGTGGCCTGCCCCTTCTTCCGAAGGTGACATACTCCTCTTTCTTTTTTCCTGAGTTCCAGCCAAAGCTGTCTGTTCAGCCAGGCTGGTCTTCTTCCCTGCTGGCTCGTCTTTCAGCACAAGGGGACGGCCTGCTCCTGCACCTTCAGGATTTCCTTTTTGAAGAATGTCCAGCCTTCCTCGACTCCTTTGCCCTTCATAGAATCCTAGAATTGTTTTGGTTAGAAGAGACCTTTAAGATCATTGAGTTCAGGACTGCCTCCCAAAGGACTCCATCAACCAGGCTCCTAAACAGGCCAAAGCCTGCCCTCTGGCAGTCCAAGGTAGCAGTTCTGCTGACCCCCCTCCTTACTTCTCCAGTAACTGAAAACTATCATTTCATGATCGCTGTGCTCAGGATGGCTTCCAACCATCACATCACCCACAAGTCCTTCTCTATTCACAAACAACAGGTCCAGTAGGACGCCTTCCCTGGTTGGCTGACTCACCAGCTATGTCAGAAGGCTGCCTTCCAGGATTCTCCTGGACTGTTTCCTCTCCGTATTGTATTTTATTGTTTTGTATTGTATTGTAGTTTATTTCCAGGAGACATCTGGCTTTTCCAGCCTCTGGTATTTTGTCAGAGAAACCGCTCCTGTAGCCCCCCTGCTAATGAAACCTTGCCACACACAGCCAATAGAGAGAGACAGTACCTTCCTACACCTCACTGCTGTCTTCACTTCTTGTTCACATCACAGAATTAGGATGAACATAAAAATAAGAAACGACCAAAATAAAGTTTAATGGTATATTACTGGAATTTTCAGTTAATGAAAAGAAATCCAGTTTTCTTCATGCATAGCTAACACATACTAACTTATTGTAGACTGAAGTCATCCATATTTGTTAGTCAGTAAAAATTAAAAAATTAAAGGGAGGGATGAAAGTCAGTATTTAAGTCTTAATTCATTTACAGTTTGAAGTGTGTTCTGTGATGTACTATGTCAATAAATCAGTGTATTTTAATTTCAGTTTGGTGGAATTTTCTGGAGGTGGAAGTATAATTATTTGGTTGGTTTTTTTTTTTCTTTTACTTGGTTTTGGTTTTAGTTTTGTTACTGTTTAAGTTTTAGCCATCATTAGCTTTGTTGATATAAAGTGCAGTATAACCTTGCGTGATTCTACAAATAGAAAACTTCATATGAAATGAACAGTAATATCAGTGCTCTGCCAGAAAGGAAATGATCATACTAGACAAGTCTTCTATTTAAAATGTGAAGTTTTAAACCATTAATTGATAACAATGTTTAAAAACGTAAGGGAAAAAAATCTTGAGTGTATCTTGACTGTCTTTGTAATGGAAGATTAAATCACCAAGCATCTCGTAATATTTTATTTTCATTCTCCAAATTAACAAAGAAAGGTGTTTGGATTCTAAACATTTCTTCTGCAGGAATGAAAATGAATCAATTAATTATGCCTACAAAGTAAATAAGGCTATATACAAGTCTTATTGTCTGGAAGAAACTGTGTCGTAATATTGACTAGTGACTTTTTGATCTATTTTCAAATCTAGAAATTTTTAATTTAGCACCAGCTTTTAGAAGAAAATTTTGATGTGGATGTTGCTATTATCACCTTCTTTAACTGATGACTGAATTACAAATAGTGAAAGTGGGTATACAAGGTTGTAATACACTCTGCCTGATTCAGAACAGTATTTTCCATCTCAAATTGGATTACTGTCAATGTATGTTCTGTCTAAGGTTTGTTACGATAACTGTTAAGTAACAGCTGCGTCTATAAGGTTTCCCTTCTGTCCTCTCTACAGGGTAAGCTAAAACCAGTTTCTATCAAAATCCTATGATAACTGAAATAATTTCACAAAATAATACATCTTGTTAAACTAAAATGTTGGTAACAATGCTACCTATTCTTCCTGCTTTCCCCTTTTAAGGCAAGAGATTAAATACTTGTTCTTAAAAATGAAATTATTTCTCTGCTCAACACAAATATAAATTTTAAAAACTATATTCTACAGGAGTGTATAAAAGCCAGGAAGCTCGGCTAATGCTCCACATATATCTCATTAAAGCACCCTCCCATACATCTGTGAGCAAGTTGAAAGAGGAAAAATGGGCTATGGATGGTTTTGTGAGTATATTTCTGCTACAAAATTGAGGGAAATATTTTTGTTGTTGTTGTTTGAAATCATGCTGGTGTTCTAAACCCCAGAAGTCCTGAGACATATTAATAGGAATCTTGTTAACAATGCTGATTCATTAAATGAAATGAAAATTGTATTGTAAGGTATAGGACACCAGTCTGAGAGAAAATATGGGAATAGTCATAATGTGTAGGCACAATTATAATGCACGTTAACACAGAAGCCTTTCTCTTACTTTGGATTTCATTCCAATATACTGAGAAATTCTATCATCATGATAATATAATAACAATTTCAAATAATATTATAACATATAATATTATTGTAGTAGCAAATTTTACCATTAGGCTAGCAGTGATGTTTTACCTTTTGGTGACATTTTTAGAAGTACCATGAAAAAGCTAAACTGTTACATGTATGGGGAAAACAAAATAGATTGCTCCAATTAAGCATTAAGCCCCTTGGAAGTTCTGGGGCTGAGCTTATTCTTTAAAAGGGAGAAGAAGGGTGCGCATAACTGAGAGGAGGAAAGGTGAAGGAGAGGGGTAAAAGAAGCAACAGCCCAGGTGGCTGGGACTTGTTTAAACCATGAGAGGGAAATCCAGTCAGAGAATAGACAGGAAAAACAAACATCACCAAACATCACCCAAGATAATGCTAATGCTGGAAAAAACTGAGTGTGTTGGCCTGAGACACTTTATTTGTCATAGAATAAAGTAGAATTTTCAGAAAAGAAAGGGCCTAAAATAATTTGGATGATGATAAACACTCATATATCCCTATTACACCTTCTCATTTTTCAAGGAATCTCTCTGTTTTCTTATGTTTCACCTACGGGTAAAGCACTACAGGGACAGCAATATGGGTGCACATGCCTAAAGAAGAGAAGAGGTGCACATTGAATTGTATGCATAAATTTATATTTGTATAACTTGTGGCACTACTTCAATAATAATTTTTAAAAAGGTGCAAAACCAGAACCAAAGCAAAAAACCTTAAACATCTTAAACAGTAAATATGCTGGTAAACAGGCTTCACTCCCTTGGTTTATACAAACTTCAGGCTTCATGAGCATGCTTCTGTGGTGAAAAAATACGGTAAACCCAAGACATTTACTTTCAGACTTCTAAATGTACGAAAGTACACAGTACAGTCCCTACATTCTGTATGCTATTTACATACTGTTCTTATTTGACCATTTTCTTTTTTTTTTTTTTTTAATCTTGGAACAGCTCAAACAGGCTGTGTTACCCCAAAGTAAGAAATTCACCTGAGAAATGCACCCTTTCTTCAGTGAAAACATAGCTTCAGGTCATTGCTGAAGACATAGTTACCTTGAGAAAGGGAAGCTTAAGGGAAAATCTTGATGGAATCTGTCTCGGGACCACTGAATTTAAACCTAATAACTACCCTGGGAAGCAAGTACCTGCAAATTTGAATACAGTGTGTTTGTTTAGAATGTACTTACCCTGATAAAGGAGATGTTCATAGGATTACAACCCTTTCTTCCCTCCCACAAGTCTTTTAGTTTATACTAGCATATATTGCTCTTGTACCAAAGCCTCATTCTTCTCGTCTACAGCTGTATAATTAAGTAATTATTGGGATAAGCACTGAGAAATAGCAAAGGAACTAACTGTCAGTTGAATGCAAGATCTTGTTTATTTATTTTTAAAGTAATTATTAAAACCTCAATACTTGCATACTTAGGATTACCTACAATATAACTTTTGCCATCTAATTCCTAAACAAATCAGATAATTATGAAGTATGTAAGATGCTTAGAAATACTGAAATCTTGAATTGCCAGAAACTTTAAACTTTGTTGGTTTAAAAAAATAATACAGTTAAAGTTATTATAAGGTAGTATATGTGACCATAAGCCACCGTGTCTGTTGTGCCTTTAACAGTTCTGTCTTTTCTTTTAAACTTTATAGATTTCCTAGAAAAAAGAGGGTATTTTTAATGGGGAATAACAGCTACCAGTCAAGCATATTAGGATCTCTCTCTTCAAAATAGATACTTGTAACAAAATTTTCCCCATTTAATTCAGAGTACTTTTTGTTTACAGGTTTCTGCTGAACCTGATGGAGCAACATATGTTTTTCAAGGATTCATCCAGGGTAAAGATTATGGACAATTTGGACTTCAAAGATTAGGTATTTAGCAAATTCCAAGTTTTTGCCAGTTCATTGTTCCATATTCTGTTTTATTATATCCAGCAGTATAAGGGTATCTGCAGGATTTTATGAGTATTGATGTTTCATAGAATATTGAGATGTTAATTTCTTTAAAATCTCATTTAAGTAGTACTTACAAAGAGTGTTTTGTCAGAAGTGGTAAGGAGTTATATATGCCTTACAATGTACTTCTTAGTATAGCTATAATTTTGAAATGTTTTGAGAAATGTTTTTCTATGAATATGTGTAAAATGCATTTAGTTTCACATCTTGATAACTAGAAAGCCCATGTTATAGAATGCTCTGCTAAACTGGTCTCTTGTTCAGGGTGCTGAAACATTTCACCTGAACATTTGCTAGAAGAGTGAAACTGCTAAATATTTGCAAGTAAATCTTAATGTTACTTTTAAGAACAAAATCTTACGCACTTGATAAGCATTTATTTCTGTGATGGGTTGACCCTGGCTGGATGCCAGGTGCCCACCAAAGCCGTTATATCACACCCCCCCATCCTCAGCTGGACAGGGGAGAGAAAAATATAACAAAAAGCTTGCGGGTCGAGATAAGGACAGGAGAAATCATTCACTAATTACCGCCACAGGCAAAACAGACTCAGCTTGGGGAAAATTAGCTCAATTTATTACAAATCAGCCAGAGTAGGGTAATGAGAAATAAAACCAAATCTCAGAACACCTTCCCTCCACCCCTCACTTCTTCCTGGTCACAACTTCACTCCCGGATTCCTTCACCAAGCCCCCCCAGAGGGACAAGGGGGATGGGGATGGGGTTTATGGTCATCACACGTTATTTTCTGCCACTAATCCTCCTCAGGGGGAGGGCTCATCACACTCTTCCCCTGCTCCAGCGTGGGGTCCCACCCACGGGAGACAGTCCTCCACAAACTTCTCCAACATGGGCCATTCCCACGGGCTGCAGTTCTTCACGAACTGTTCCAGCATGGGTCCTTTCCACGATGTACAGTCCTTCAGGAGCACACTGCTCCAGTGTGGGTCCCCCACGGGGTCACAAGTCCTGCCAGAAAACCTGCTCCGTGGGCTCCTCTCTCCACAGGGCCACAGGTCCTGCCAGGAATGGGCTCCAGCACGGGCTTCCCACGGGGTCACAGCCTCCTTCGGGCACCCACCTGTTCCAGTATGAGGTCCTCCCTGGGCTGCAGGTGGAGATCTGCTCCACCACGGACCTCCCTGGGCTTCAGGGGGACAGCCTGCCTCACCAGGGTCTTCACCATGGGCTGCAGGGGAATCTCTGCTCCGGTGCCTGGAGCATCTCCTCCCCCTCCTTCTTCACTGACCTTGGTGTCCGCAGGGTTGTTTTCTCTTACATGTTCTCACTCCTCTCTTGGCAGCTGTTTTTCTCTGTCCCAACTTTTTTTTTTCCTTCTTAAAAATGTTATCACAGAGGCGTTACCACTATCACTGATTGACTTGGCCTTGACCAGCAGAGGGTCCATCTTAGAGCCGCCTGGTATGGGCTCTCTCGAACACAGGGGAAGCTTCAGCAGCTTCTTACAGAAGCCACCCCTGTAACCGCCCCCCACTGCCAAAACCTTGCCACACAAAACCAATACAATTTCCTAAAAATTGACTTCTTGGTTCTATATATTCAGTTCTACGCCAAAGTAACAGTTTTTATCTATCCTTTCTTGGAGAAGACAGCTCTGGTAACAGAGCTTTAGTAACAACATTCTGTTGTGCTTTTTAAGAAAAAGAACTTCAGTTACTTTTCTGTTACTGTTTTAAGAACAGTGTTATTTCTCCTTCAACAAGAATTTGAATTTAGTTAATACTGAATTCTTGAATAATAAAACATTACAAATATAATCAGTAATATAATCGAACATATGTTATTATAATTTTGACTTCTTGTAGCACAGTATGTTAATGTGTATTAATAACATCCAAGACTTGAATCCCATACAGAATTATGCAGGAAGATATTTACTATACCAGCATATATATATTGTTTCTGCTGACATTTTGCATCCACTTATTAATCAGAATATGGTATACCACACTACATTTACTTTCCAGGTGGGCTCAGCATACAGCTGTACTTATACAGCTGAACATATTATGATGACCCGATCACAAGGTGTTATTGAATTCTGAAGTTTATGCAGTAGTATGTGCCGGGGGGAAGAGACACCTATATTATATTACTTGTTTTTTCTTGTTATTCTTTTTAGGTCTTAATATATCTGAGGGTTCAAATTCTTCTAATCAACCACATGGTACAAACAGTAGTTCAGTGGCCATTGCTATCCTTGTGCCTTTCTTTGCCCTTATATTTGCTGGTTTTGGCTTTTATCTTTATAAACAAAGGTAAGTACAAATTAAGTATATAGAATTCATGTATGACTTGGTGTTTTTATTGCCCTCAGTCTTTGTTACTGTAAATAAAGTTTTCTGTAAAACCACAAAATGTTTGCAAAATATGCACATAGACAGTTCTTCCTACCTCCATTAAGGTCTGGCATAATGACTGAGAGTCAGTTTATTGTACTGTGCTATACTTTCATTCCTACATATTTTAAATGTTATAAATTTCTCTCTTTATGATACCAAAATAGATGCTATAAATTAACGGCATATGGGGAATAATATAATGAATAGACTTTGTGTGTACTTACAGTAGATTGCCTGTATTATTTTTTTTACATGTGACAGAATTATGAGTCATATCTTGAGTAATTTGTTTTAATGCCTGCTGTGTTTATTGGCTTGCAAGTATATGCAAGTATTATGTCACTGAGAAGTTTCATTGTGGAACTCTTTCTGCATATGAAATTATTAGTTCATATGCAATTACCTTACATAGCCACCAGTCTTCTCAATTTCATTAGTCTAAGTTCAACAGTTTTGTTCATGTTACTGAGACCAGTATTAGTTCTTTGGATTTAGTGTCAAGTAATCTTTTCCTATAGCTTTAAAGCGTTAGATAACTAAAGAAAATTTAATAACTTTAATAAGAAGACAATTCATTGCCTACTAACCATCAAAATGGTGATTTACATCTGGTAGCCTGACAATAATAATTGTAATGTACTCACAAGGATAACATTAGTTTAAAACATGTGCCCTGATTTTTAAATGGTACCACTTGTTTTTGAACTGCTTCAGAATATGAAAAAATGCTCCTGTAATTTTTTTCTACACTTGTTATTAACTGTATGCTGTAAGCACTTGTCTTTACATTTCATATTGATGATTTACAATACAGTATGCATTTTGCATAACAATACATATGAAATGTTTTCAAGGGATTGAACTTTGATATTTTGAGTTATTTAATCAAAAAGGAAATATTTCAGCTATAAATTCATTCTTGATAAATTTGTTGAGTCTTCAAAGGGAAAAAGAAAATCTCAGTCACTTGGCTGGGGAATTACTGCATCTTTACAAGATTTTGTTGTACTCTTAACTATTTACCAGCTGATCATCCAAGTAGAAATACCTACCTCTTCTCAGGCTTTTACCTCATTTCTTTACGTGAACACCATTTTAAATGAATCATAAATCCCTTAAACTTCAATAAAGAGAGTACTAATTCTTAGCACAGATACTGTACAAAAAATGAGATGTTGTATTTAGCTCACATAATTGGAATTGGGAGCTAGATACTGTTCATACTCTTAAACCACTTTAGAGTCAGTGAGGAAAACTGCAGTTACAAATACTCTGTCTTTCTTCTATAGGACTGCACCTAAAACACAGTATACAGGATGCTCTGTACATGAAAATAATAATGGACAAGCTGCTTTTGAAAACCCCATGTATGACACAAATGCAAAGTCCGTGGAAGGGAAAGCAGTACGATTTGACCCCAACTTGAACACCGTTTGCACAATGGTATAATGTGGTAATGATACGTCTTCAAAGTCTGGAATTGACACACAACACAGTGCACACACAGTTCACTGATTAAAAAAAAAAAAATAAAAAAAAATTAAAGCACACTTTTCAGGATATACTGGGTCACCTTTTCCTGAGGATGATAGACAAGAATGGGTTGTGGTTATTTTGTTTTGATTTTGTTTTTCATAAACTGGATCAGAATTCTTCTTCGCGTGTACCACGGAGAGTTTTAAAAAATTTTGCTGCACTCCATGAGTGTTACTCACAGTTTATTTGCTTTTTTAAAAAAGGAGGTTATTCTAAAACATAAAACATATTTGCATATATTGGAGGAGCATCCACTATCAGTATTTCTGTGCTTTATAAAAACTATAATAGAGGGACTGGGTTTAAAAAAAGATATAGGTAGAAAATAAGAGCTATACTTACAGGAGACAATAGGTCACTGACTTCTCTTTAACAGTCATATGCTACATCTTTTTCATGAGTTTGTACCTTTTTTTCATTTATTTAGCCAGTTTAGTATTTTATTTTTCTCAGAACAGTTAATTTTTTAAGTCCAGGGTGTAGTATTTAGAAATCAGCACGTACAACTTACTCTTTTCACGTCATAGAAGAAAAATTAAAACATTATGTTCTTATGTAATGAATTTCCTTTCCTGCTTCACATCTTGCTTCCTTTTCATCTTCCAAGTCAAGCTCCTTTTCTTTGTTTCCGTTAACAATACCCCAAAATGGTAATGTTTCTACATTTCGTTTGTCAATCATACAACTAGAAAATTTTTGCAATCAAGAAGCTAGTGTGAATTGACCTTTGTCATGTGGCTATGTTCCTTACTGTTGAAGATCATTCAAAAGAGTGACCATCTTACATTTTTTTCAAAAGAGAAAACATAATTTCATGATATTTCCAATTAAAAAGTGCAGTTTACAGTAACATTAGCAATCAAATCCATATATAAAAAAATTAAGAGTCTGTTTTTCAACCCATGCTAGTTAAATCTAAACTGTATCACATCAGTTTATTCCTTCAGCATTTTGTCAAAATGCATGCACAAAGCATGGTGAAATCCCATTGAAGTTGATGCATTCCAACAGACTTCAATGAACTTTGGATCAGACCTACAAAGCAAGAGGAAGTTATAATTTGGAAATACTGTTTTCACATCTATTTAATCTATATATTCCATACTCTATGGAAACAAATCCTTACAGCTAATGATTTAAAATTGAATATATTACCATAGTGCAATGAAAACAAAAATATTACATATATATATATATATATATATAAAGCCATGATTTTATTAGGGACAATCCATTCATTTTAGGGACAATTCAGATTCCACAGCCCTCAGATACAAGTTTTAGACATTCCAGAATTGCTTCTAAGGAAATGTAATTTTTAGTTTTACAGTTATTTCATATCAGAATTATTCAGTGGCAACTCAGTAATTTATTTGATAGGTCATTGTCTTCCATTCATAGCATGACTCACAAATGCTGTGTGTTAGCCAGTGTGAATTATCTGTTATTGTCCCTTTCAGACATTAATAATTCTGTGAAAATCTAAACTTTTTCTTACCGTAATAGAGAGTGCCTACCAAAAATCATTGTACCCAGGATTGCTGCTTGGATTTCTATAATGTTTGATGAATTTCTTATAAACCATTTTACAACACTTTGTTTTGAATATTCATACAACTCTGTCAAACTGTATTCTACTAAAAGGATGCTGTTTTATATTTTATACCATTGGTTGTTATTTATTCTTGTTTATTCCAATGACTGCAATAACTATGATTCATTCATTAATGTTAAGGTTAATACATTTGAGATCGTTTAAACTTTTTCTTCTGCAACTGGCTACTCCTCTTATATTAATGCATACACTTTTGTAAAGAAGTATATTTTTATGAAAAAGGATTTGTAAAAGTATGATGTAAATTTTCAGTGCAATGTAAACAAAATAAAAATGGACAATTGCTTTTTTTAACCATGTTTCTTCTTTGGAGGATGAGCTTTAAACTCATTTCAGTTGTGAAGATGAGAAAATAACCAAATTAATAATTTAAATCTAGTATTTTTGTGGGTCTTAAAATCATGTTATTTTTTTCTGTACCTTCCTGTGAATTTTAGGTGAGGTAAAAAGACTTAGATTACTTTCACAAAAAAACAATGAGCACAGTGTTTAAAATTATCTATTTACTAAAATGAATTTTTTGTTTGACTTGAAGAAGCAGATTTCCAAAAAAAAAAAAAAAAAAAAAAAAGGCTTATACCTGTCAACCCAGTGAAAAGCACAGAGAAACCTCTTTTTTTTTTTTTACTTTAAAAGAAAAAAAAAAAAAGAAAACCTTAGTGTTCCTCAAGGTTGTAGACAGCCTACTTTGCACATTAATTTTGCTACCTTTCTGCAGAAATGTACAGGTTGTACATATTAACAGGTAGTACCAGTGCATACAGTATTTTCTGGCATTAAAAAAAAAAAGATGTTGTCTTTTAATGACATTGAACTGGAGGGGAGGATCTTAATTATTTTACTGTAATATTAGAACTGTCTTTTAACTATCCCTTTTGCTTGCAAGCATGGAAAGTGAATGACAAATCCTGATCTGAAATGCTATTCATAGGGTAACTGGGGGGAAAAAAAAGTAATATTATTTTGTGAATTTTGTACTCTACATAAACAAAAGGCCCATTCAGGCCCACGTTGAAATTACTGAACACTGTGTTCTTAAATACATTGGAAAGAGAAGAAAAGAGTCACTGTAAAAATGATACTGTGAGGATCATGCACTAATGTTTTTCAGGCAGGTTCTAGAGCAAATTGGTTAACTCTGAAAAGCAAAAAATCTTGTTTCACAGTGGCCAAACTTTCATACACTACCTAGAATTTGAAGTTAAGCTCTTCATTTTCTGGTTTATGCATTATATGTTTTAACATATACAAGTAAATAAAACTTTCATTGAACTTGTTCAACAATTCTGTTAATGCTTAAGCTAGTATCCAGCTTGTGCTTTTCAAGATTTGTATTGACTTCATTGTAACAGAGAATGAGCTATTCATAATACATTGTTGGGTTTTTTTTGTTGGGTTGAATTTGTTTGGGGTTTTTTTTTGATTTTGTTTTGATTTTGGGGGGGTTGTTTGTTTGTTTGTTTTTTTTTACTGTAGTTCTTGAGCTGTTTAACTCATAAATTGTTTCTGTGTGAACTGTTCAATTTTCTACTAGCAGAGTGGTTTATTTTCACTTTGGCCGATGGAATTTCAAGTTTTGGTTCCTTGATTGCAGTTGGTTAGCACAGTCTACTCACTGTTTTTTGTTTTTCTCAAGAAGATAGCTGAAATTAATTAGACTTTCTGTCCTCCAAGCACTTTGGCTACATTATTCAAGCAAACACACTACACAGAGAAAATATGCGATAATACAGAGATTGTTATGCAACTCTTTGAGTCCTTTCAAGATCAAGACTACTGACTAAGATTTAAAACTTCATTTAAGTTTCTATAACCAATAGCCACTAAACTGGGTAACTCTGGAGGCACTGAGACTAGCTGTCTCAGGTACGCATTGAGCTCTTTTAAGTCTACATTATCTGTGTGTCAAGAACTAACTGGTCCATGACGTCTCATTAAAGTCATACTACAATCTGGTTCATTCCTGAAATCCAGAAACCACACAGTATCATCTAAACTCACCAAAGCAGCAATTCTAATAGAACTACTCAGAACGACTACACCATCATAAAATGGAGGTAAAAATGTCTGATTTTACTTTTGTTTGTGAAACAGAGCTGGCATTATTATGTAGACATCTTATCCTGGAGGAACTCCTTGACAACAATATAAGAAGCTGTTCTTGTCAAGGATATCATTTAATAGCTACAAATCTTAGAGCTTCTTATAGACAACTAATGGAAATTAAAGTGAGTCTATAGCTAAGTCACTAAGCTATTAATCTAGCTAAAAGGCAGCTTTTCTTTTCCAGGCCTTAAAAGTATATATCTCAACCCACTAGTACAGTTGGCTGAAGTTTTATGAAGTATTCATCATTTTTTCCAACATTAGTGAAATGCAGGGAATTTAAAATCTGGGATATCACTGCAGAAAGACGTCAGCAGATCTGTATCCCACTGTGTAGATTCAGTTGCAAGTCCCTAACTACTACAGTATCTCAGTAAAGCATAGATCTCTTGTGCTGGAATACACTATTTTTTTACCATGTATGCTTCTGCCCATGATCTTTCTGTAAAAGTTGATCTGTTCCACAGTAAGAAAGTCAGTGTATGTTGCAGCATGCTTTTTTATAGGATGGTAAGAGTTGGAGAAAAGTATGGCTTGTATCATTTGTTATATTAAGACCACACAATATTTATTAGATTCATTTGTGAAAATATTTTCTGATTTCTCATTGTGAGTAGGGATTGATATAGGTACATGAATTGTCTGTGACTTCAGGAGGACCACCCAAGCAATGGTAAACTCAGCAACCAAGTTCCAGAGCTCCTCTCACATACATTTTGTTAGTAGACTTAGTAGCTGTACAAGGTACTACAGAAAATCTACTTAGCATCTGTCAAAAACCCCAAATTTCCTTTTTTTTTTTTTTTTTTTTTTTTTTGGTTTCTGTGATTTCATTTTGATTTTGTCACCAAAATTTCAGTCAAACATGATGGAGACAGATGCACTGGGTTAGTTTTCTGGTAAAAGTGCAAGTTAATAAAATCTGTATTACTAGTTAGCAATTAAACCTGTTATTCTTTACATCCTTTTATATTGTTCTCCATTAAATAATTAATTCTTACAGAAGAGAATATTCACGAGAGGGGAGCATGATATAACATTTAAGAATGCACTTGGGTTTAAGATTTCTGCACTGTATATCTATTTATTTTCCAAAATTTTTGTGTGATCCCAGCTGGCATTTTTTAAGCAAATGAGGGCCTATCATTTCTGCACTAAGTTGGTTTTATCTTTAGTTCCTTACTAAGTCTCCCACTGTTTGATCATTTGTTCATCATCTACTTTGTACTGCTGTCCTAAGTGACAACTAGGACAATGGAAAAATGATTCATCATTTGGTTTACTTACGTAGTAAAATAAGTACAGTGAGTAATAGCTCAGGCAAATAATTTTGAGTAAGATTTTGTAGTGTCAGAAATTAACCAGGACCAATATTAAATGAATATTTGATTACATAAAAAATATTTCAGTGAAGTAGCTGTGTTCCTGTCACAGGTGAGTGATTTAGGATCCTTAAAGAATGTGTAAAACTGAAACTTAACAGAGTTTGATTGCAAGGTTCACTCTATTACTTACTACATGGGAGAAACATACAAAGGAAAATTGAGTTAGAATTGATTTTCCATGATTTGCACAGAGATAGGAGATGCAAAAAATGTAAGCGAGGCCCTCCTGTTGAGTCACAAGGTTCAAAACGGACCGTCTTGCTTTCTAAACTCCTGATGGAGCTTAGGGGAGGCTAGGTCCAATTTTAGTCTCAGACCTGGTCAACAGTTTATATCTATGAGATTCAAAGGGTAAGGAAAACCTCCTGTCAAGTCATGAGGTTCAAAATGGAGCCCCCTGCTTTCTAAACTCCTTCTCAGAGAAGAGTCTAGGTGCAGCTGGATCCAGACTTAGACTTGGACAACAGTTTATGTCGAAAAGATTATATGTGCACAATCGATCCTTTATATCACTTAAGATTTCAAAGTTTAGCATGCTATTAATCACTTACTGATCCATCCAGATGTCTGGTGTTGGTTCGCAGTGAAGTTCGAGCCCTTGGTTTCCTGAAACAGACTCTCAGACATATTTTATTATAAAAATAAATAATTTAATAGAGTGGTACAGCAGTAGGGTCAGCTCAAGCTGGGTGCCTCTGGGGAGGGACCAATGGAAGGAAGGGGGGAAGGAGAAGGAGAGGAAGTAAAGAGTCATCCAAAGAAATCCCTGGGCAATTATACTCTTACAGACTATTCACCCCGCCCTCACCCATTCTTCACACTCTTCGCGCATCTTCTATGCACACTTTGGTCCAATAATAATTCTGGACTGACACTTTCTGACTCGTTATTGGATTACTTCTTCTCAAGTTGCAGGTGCTGTGCAGGTGCTGTGCAGGTGCTTTTTGTGTTCTTGAAGCCTCCTTATCTTACACTGGCTCTGGAGGCCCCTGTTCTGACTAAGTAGGTACACATCCAGTAAATCTAGGTGAAAGTTTATAGCTTGCGGCCTAAGGCTTCAGCAAATCTAGCTTCTCATGCTAAGTAAGTAAAGCTAAGCAAACAGCATACTAAATCACACAACATTATAAATGTAAGTGATTCATTCTGTTTTAAACTTACTTGTTTAAGCTAAACACCAATATCTGTTAACATCAGGCATCCCTGCTCAAGGGGAGAGGTGCCTGGCATGCAGTCCAGTTGCTGTCCAGGAAGAACTGAAAATTGGGCTCATCCAAGGATCTGTCATCAGTGAAAGATCCGTTGCTGGAGATCACCGCCATGGAGCCAAGCTGTCTAGCAGGGAGAGCTCAAAGAAGGCTCACTTAGGCTGTCGTATTTATGGGATAAAGTGGTTGGCTAGTAGTCAAATTGCATACAATGGGAGAGGTATGCACGAGACTCCTTATACCCACAACTTTCACTGTGTTGCTCTACTTCTTTGTGGGTTTCCTAGAGGAGTTCTTGGCCCAGCTACAGCTCGGGCCTTTAACTCCTTTGGAGCCTGTACCAAACTGCTGCTGGTTTGGTTAAGGGAGGGAGTTGAGTGCATCTGTCACAGTTTCCCCATTTATTATCTTCTTGATGCTGAAACTATGACAACATAATATCCTGACTTGCTCAACCAGGAGTAAGTGTAGTAGTAGTAGTTCTGAAAAGTAGTCCCATAATTTTGTGAATAATTATGAATGTTGGAGACATACATGATTCCCTAGCAATTAGTCAAGTATCCAGTGAATATCTGCCAGTGCTGATGAGGTCAAAATACTTTTTTGTCTGAAGTATATTGAGAATGCACATGTAGAAAGAAGAGGAGATAACTTCCGTCAATGGAGCTGCACATCTTTTTTAAGGTAACATCTTAAACCACATTAACTAATGTCCAGAATTTTATGCTCTAGCTGCATGTCCACATTTCTAAGAATATACATAATGTTTATCAGAGTGAACTTTGATCCCAATTACCTAGTGCTGATAAAATAATTTATATTCCTAAGATAAAAGATGCTATGTAGGGCAAAATTAATTATATAGTCATCTCCTTTTCCAATACTTAAATGACAGGAGATTATATCAGAACACTAAGTCCCCTCTGATGGTTCTTGTGAGACATTTTGCTTGGTGTTTTATCACATTCTGCACTGATAAGAGTTTAGTGGGTGAACTGCTAGAATTCAGAAACTGGGAAATAAAAAATAAAAACAACCTCTTCAAAATGTGAAGAACAGACTCTTCTTTAAGAGAAGCATAACACAAAAGGATTCTGCTCCCATATATCAATTGAAGAATTTCCCAGTTCATGGGGAATCACCACATTTATGGTTAGCCCACCAAAAGAATGCCCAGTAGTGTAGTTTGAGTAATGAGTCCCTATGATTATTTCTTTTACTTTCACTCATGTCCATTCAGAAATAGGTTGATGCTAGAAAAGTGGTCAGAAAACCCTAAAGGTCCATAAAAACAAAAACACCAAAAATGGAGTCTGGGAAAGTATACATGAATAAATAGATTGATGTTCTATGTTAACATGCTAAATGGTGTTATATTTGATCAGTGATTCTGAAACCAGATTAGTAATATCGGGCTGATGTGATTTAACTTACAGGCCCTCAGAGCAGCTTAACCTGTTCATTCCACCTATACCCATTTCTTGGCAAAAGCTTTTGTTCCTCTACTTCTTATTCATTGAGTTATTTCTTACTTGGTTTGAAAAGTTTTTGAGGAGCAACTCTCAGGGACCAGGAATTAGAAAATCATTGTGAACAGGGTCCATCTTATTTTAATGACCTGCTAAAACTGTGATTTACATGTTTTTTGATAGCATTTCTGGGCTTTATTTTTTATTAAGGTAGAATTAATATATTGTATCTCTTAAACCAATGTGATGGGTTAACCCTGGCTGAACACCAGGTGCCCACCAAAGCCGTTCTATCACTCCCCCATCCTCAGCTGGATAGGGGAGAGAAAATATAACAAAAGGCTCGCGGGTTGAGATAAGGACAGGAGAGATCATTCACTATTACCGTCACGGGCAAAACAGACTCAATTTGCAAAACATACTCAATTTGTTACAAATCAACCAGAGCAAGGTAATGAGAAGTAAAATGAAATCTCAGAACACCTTCCCACCACCCCTCCATTCTTCCCAGGCACAACTACCCTCCCGGATTTCACCACCAAGCCCCCCCAGCGGCACAGGGGGACAGGGATGGGGTTTATGGTCATCACACGTTATTTTCTGCCGCTTCACCTCCTCAGGACGAGGGCTGATCACACTCTTCCCCTGCTCCAGCGTGGGGTCCCACCCACGGGAGACAGTCCTCCACGAACTCCTCCAACGTGGGCCATTCCCACGGGCTGCAGTTCTTCACGAACTGCTCCAGCGTGGGTCCATTCCACGGTGTGCAGTCCTTCAGGAGCACACTGCTCCAGCGCGGGTCCCCCACGGGGTCACAAGTCCTGCCAGAAAGCCTGCTCCATGGGCTCCTCTCTCCACAGATCCGCAGGTCCTGCCAGGAGCCTGCTCCAGCGCGGGGTTCCCACGGGGTCACAGCCTCCTTCGGGAACCCACCTGCTCCGGCGTGGGGTCCTCCACGGGCTACAGGTGGAGATCTGCTCCACCGTGGACCTCCCTGGACTGCAGGGGGACAGCCTGCCTCACCAGGGTCTTCCCCACGGGCTGCACGGGAATCTTCGCTCCGGCGCCTGGAGCATCTCCTCCCCCTCCTTCTTCACTGACCTTGGTGTCCGCAGGCTTGTTTCTCTTACATGTTCTCACTCCTCACTCCGGCGGCAGTTTCTCTCCGTCCCAACTTTTTTTCCTTCTTAAAAATGTTATCACGGAGGCGTTACCACTATCACTGATTGGCTCGGCCTTGGCCAGCGGCGGGTCCGTCTCAGAGCCGGCTAGTATGGGCTCGCTCTCTCTCGAACACAGGGGAAGCTTCCAGCAGTTTCTTACAGAAGCCACCCCTGTAACCCCCCCCCCCCCCCCCCGCTACCAAAACCTTGCCAAACAAAACCAATACAACCAACATCAAAGTGTAAACATATATTGAGACTTGTAAATTTATACTTCTGTTTTTATTTGTAAAATACATTTTAAAATAGCAAACATAAAAGTCATGACAGTCTGCCACTGTCAATGTTATGTAGAATACAATACTTATCTCTAGAGGGATGGACAAAAAGAAAATGAATGTCACTGCACTTACTACAGCTATTTTTACATTACCTATAAGTAAGTCTAAGATTGCCAAAGATGAAGCAGGATCTATATTAGATGTAAGACTGATTAAATAAAATGTATTTCCAGTAAAGTAACTGTGCCTTACCCCTTTTATTACCTTCTCTGGATGCTGAAACTATGTCGACATGATATAGATTGTGTCTAAACAAATCTAAAAAGGCTAATTGCACAATATCAGTCTTGTCTGTGATTCTAAAATAAGAAGATGATGATGGACATTGTCGTTAGTGTAAAGCAAAAATAATAGGTTTAGCCTGGAGTACAGAGCTTTCCTGTAAATGAAGAAATTGATACCACATGTTAATGGGCTATGATGAACTGTCAATTGCTCTTTGAGAAAGAGACTATATAGCACAGCCAAAATGCAGAACAGGAAACTGTCATCACCAGCAATGGGCTCCAGAGAATAATGCAAAGTGACAAAAGCAATTAAGGAAGCTAAGGACCTGATAGTTGAGGAACCAGTTAAGGCAGATGTTTCATATCATTCCTAAGCATGTCCGGAAGATACTGAGAGTGTATGTACTATGTATATAGATATAGATTAGATATATAGATATAGATATAGATAGATATAGATATAGATATAGATAGATATAGATATATGTCCTGTGTATATATATACACATAGAGTATATATATATTATGTAATAAATAATAAACTCTATATATCTGTGCACACATCTAATGTAAAATCAAGCCAGTGGTGGTGAAATTTTCCCTAGTTTTTTTAATAGAAAACCAAAATATATACAATATATACTATATGTACACCATGTATAACTTCTATATTATTATATATAACATAGTATATCATATGTATACTATATACTATATAGTATAATAAATATTTTATATATACAATATCTAGGCGTGTATATGTATGCACTTATATTCATTTACTTATGTGGTTAAGTCAATTTTGCAAGTAATGGATCCTCATAAAAATATTTATTGCCTCAAATTGCAATATATTTACTGCATATTGAGCCATAATTGCAGAAAGACCTAATCTATGGATAACTGTTAAATGTAAATGCTTACAGTAATAAGGATGTCCAGTATCTGTAGTAACATGCTATATTTAGAGTTAAAAGATTACAAGTGTGAAGTATGAGTTGTAAGTGCCTTTATGTTCATGGAAGATAAGGTGTATTTGTCTGAAAGAGTGGTTTTATTACACTGAGAAGACTAAATTAGTTTTAAAATACAGGGATTTTAAAGGTCTTCATAAAATATGGCATGATTTCTTTTAAGCAGAATTAGAAAATACAGTAGTAACGTTCCCAGGTTATGTAGCAGAACAATGGACCAATACATCGTAAGTAACACCTGAAGCTGTTTGAGGTGGAATTCATCAATGTTAAAGTCTGAAAGCTGACTGCGATCTCACGCAATGTTCGAAGAAATTTTACAAATATACCATAAACAATAGAAAAAGGTACTGTATCAAATGTCATAACATTAATAGACACCTACAATGAACTTTGTCATTAGTAGCCTCATATCTTAAAAAACCTTAAAAACTTTAAAGGCCTTTTCAGTCTAGTAACATAATTCCATGCTTCATGCCTTAATTCTATGCTTTCATTCTAAAAATTAAAAGACTTTCATTATACCACAAGAAAAATAACCAGCTACATGTAACTCTGTCCTTTATCATGTTTCTTGTTACCTCTGTGGGCAAGACCTGGATATCTGCCTAGGTGGGATGTCATGACCCTGGCATAGCTAGCTTTATTTTGACAACTAACCTTAGATTTGAGAAAGATGCAAGAGATCTGAACCCTACTCTCATGCAGCACAGAAGTATGATGCAACAGAAAGTAATGTGCTACATGCCTTCTTTTATCTGTTCTTTTCCATCCTTCAACATAGCAGGATTAGTTTATTGGAAAACAAAACAAAATGCTTTTCCTCTCTGTGTGCAAAACTGGCAGAATATGGTGCTTAATGACAAAGCATTAGCCTCTTAGCAAGCATAAAAGGTGAAAACCTAAAAGATGAAGGATAAAAAACCCCATTATCAGCTAAATCCTTCCCAAGCGGAGACCCTTAAAGAGTGAACAGATAACACAACTACTGTTTGACTTGATGATCTTAAGGGTCTTTTCCAACCTAAATGATTCTATACTGTTGTGCATTATAAGCAAGATGCAAGAATTCTGGGAGGTCCTGTCCTGGTTTCAGCTGGGATACAGATAACTGTCTTCCTAGTAGCTGGTACAGTGCTATGTGTTTGAGTTAGGTATAAGAAGAATGTTGATAACACACTGATGTCTTCAGTTGTTGCTAAGTAGTGTTTAGTCTCAAGTCAAGGATTTTTCAGCTTCTCATGCCCAGCCTGCAAGAAGGCTGGGAGGGGACACAGCCAGGGCAGCTGACCCAAAGTGGCCAACAGGGTATTCCATACCGTGTGATATCACATCTAGTACAGGAACTGGGGGGAGTGGGGGTGGGGGGAATCACCACTCAGGGACTAACTGGGTGTTGATTGGTGGGTGGTGAGCAATTGCACTGCGCATCATTTGTACATTCTAATCCTTTTATCATTACTGTTGTGATTTTATTAGTGTTATTATTATCATTAGTAGTTTATTCTTTTCTGTTCTATTAAACCGCTCTTATCTCAACCCATAAGTTTTATTTCTTTTCCCAATTTTCTCCCCCATCCCACTGGGTTGGGGCGGGGGGGGGGGGGGGGGGAGGAGTGAGCGAGCGGCTGCATGGTGCTTAGTTGCTGGCTGGGGTCAAACCACAACAGATCCATATAGCATTTTTAAGTGACACAGTAATATGAATCCCAAAGGGGAGCAGATTGTCAGTTCTCCTTCCTAGTCATAGAAAGGTCCATGAAAGTCACTAAGAAAACAATTCCATTCTGTGGCAGGTTTTGAAAGTTCAAAGGCTTGTTTAGTGTTTATGAGGGAAGATGTGTCCAGCTAGAATCACATTCTGCGTGTTACTCTCCTGAGAACTCTTGCTGTCCACAAATAACTCCAACCCTTGACTTATACAGTCTGGTAGCTGAGACTCTCTAAGTACTAAATAAAGCTAACAGGTTCCTGGCAGTATTGTGCTGACATTTAAACTTTCTTTATGAAAAATTTCTATTTTGACAGAGCAACAAATTCTGTGGAAAAAAATGGCTTTGTGAAAATGTTTTTACTATCTCTACCAGTCAGTTCTCTGTTGAGGAGATAAGGCTATATTATTCATGTTAGACATAGAAACAAAATTATATGTTCTCAGAACTAAAATATACATCTAAAACTCTCAGTCTTTCTTTCTAGTCCATTTTTTTTCACCTTCAGACTCTTCTAGACTGTTCTGCAATAATAGAAAGCTGCAGTTAACATAGCCAGGAATATGACAATGGGGTAGAAAAAGTCTCGAACAGACCATTGAAGTAGTTCATTCTCAATCATAGAATCACAGGATTATATGATCATAGAGTAATTCAGGTTAGAAGGGACCTCAGGAGCTCTCTATTCCACCCTCTTTCTCAAAGCAGGGTCAGCTCTGAGGTCAGCCCAGCTTGCTCAGGGCTTTATCCAATTGGGTCTTAAAAACCTCCAGGAATGGAAACTGCACAACGTTCCTTGGTATGCTCTTTCACTTGCCTGACTGTCCTCATGGGGAAAATGTTTCTCTCTGTGTTAAGTTAGAGACCCTCCCTTATGAATTTTGTCTGTTGTTTCTTGTCTTCTTGTCATGTATTGCTGCAAAGATTTTGGCTCTGTCTTCTTGAGACCATTCTCATAGGTATTAGCAGAATGGCATTAAGTCCTCCCTGCAAAGTTGCCTTTTCTCAGGCTAAATAAACCCAGCTCCCTCAATCCTCATAAAACAAATTTTGCAGTCCCCAACCATCTTGGTGGACAAAACAATTTATGAACATCTTTCTTGTTTTGGGAGTCTCTAAACTGGCTGCAGTATTCTAAGTGCTATCTAACAAGTCTTGAGTAAAAGGGGAGTTCCTCGGTCTACTGGCTGGATTCCTATTAACCCAGCCCAGGATGCCTTTGGGCCTCTGCTTGCAGGGCACACTGATGGCTTCTGATCAGCTTGCTGCCTGCTGTGACTCCCAGAGACTTTTCAGCAGATCTTACCCCCTTGCAGTCAGTCTCCAGCTTGTATTGCAACCAGGGGAATGTCTTTGCCAGGTGCAAGATCTCCTATTTGTTCTTGATTAATTTCGTAAGGTTCCTGTAATCCTGTGTAGGTCCTTTTGGATAGCAGCATTGTAATTTGAAATTTGCTGAGAATTCACTCTGTCAGCTCATCTGGGTCATCGATATGGATATTAAACAGGACAGATTCCTGAAGGGGCCCCTGAAGAACACCACCAGCCTCTTGGTTAGGGTAAAAATACCCTTTGATCCTCATCTCCAAACCAATTTTTTACCCATGTAGTTATGTACCCATTCACACCATAATGTCCTAACTTACATACAGGACTATTTGGGGAGCTATCAAAGACTTACTGAAGTTCAGCTGAATGACATTAGTACTGTACCTTCATCTACAAATACAGTCAATTTTATTATAAGAGGCAATCAGGTTGTTCGGGTGTGATTTTTACCATGGGGGTGATCAAATAGTCTAGCAGGCTACCCACACAAATTGTGGAATCTCCATCCATCTCTGGAGATAATTCAAAACTCAACTAGACACACCCACAAGCAACTTGATTTAACTGGCCCTAGTTTATGTAGGTGTTAGTCTAGGTGACCTCCAAAGGATTCTTCCAACTATTTTTTTTATGTTTCTGGATAAGTCACAGGGGGATGATAGGGCATCCAGGTAGAGAAGAAGACAGAAGAAAGGTTGCTGAGCACAGTCATATATTTTGTCTAGTGGAAACGAGGAAACAAAGCTTTTATACTGGATTAGATGAGCTCTGTTCACTCTTTCTCATTCAACCTTTGTTATTCATGTAAGAAGTGAATAGCTATATCCCTTATCAAGCCATTCTGACAAGTTACTTCTCATGCTGTAAATGCTCCACCCCTGCTTCCACCTTGAAGAAGTGAAACAACATGATAAGGAAAATAGACTATCTTCAGGATTAGAGGCATATAATTTGCTAGCTGCTTTGTTTGGCCTTTTCCTGGGAAGAACTCATGGAAAGTCAACTCAGGAGCACTGTAAGGATGTTGTGAGGTTATGCAGGGGGAAAATTAGAAGGGACAAAGCCCACCTAGAACTTAATCTGGCTAATGCCGTAAAAGACAATAAAAAAATGTTTCTATAAATACATTAGCAACAAAAGGAAGGCTAAGGAGAATCTCCATCCTTTATTGGACGCGCGGGGGGAACATACTGTCAAAGGATGAGGAAAAGGCTGAGGTATTTAATGCTTTCTTTGCCTCAGTCTTTAATTAGAAGACCAGTTGTTCTCAGGGTACCCAGCCCCCTGAGCTGGAAGACAGGGACAGGGAGCAGAATGAAGCCCCCGTAATCCAAGGTGAAATGGTTAGCAACCTGCTACACCACTTAGACATGCACAAGTCTATGGGGCTGGATGGGATCCACCCACGGGTACTGAGGGAGCTGGCAGAAGTGCTCACCAAACCGCTTTCCATCATTTATCAGCAGTCCTGGCTAAGGGAGGAGGTCCCAGTTGACTGGAGGTTAGCAAATGTGATGCCCATCTACAAGAAGGGCCAGAAGGAGTATCCAGGGAACTGGAGGCCTATCCTTGGTGCCAGGGAAGATTATGGAGCAGATCATCTTGCAGAACTGTATCAGAAATAGCGTGGCCAGCAGGAGCAGGGAGGTGATTGTTCCCCTGTACTGGGCACTGGTGAGGCCGCACCTCGAGTACTGTGTTCAGTTTTGGGCCCCTCACCACAAGAAAGACATTGAGGTGCTGGAACGTGTTCAGAGAAGGGCAACCAAGTTGGTGAGGGGCCTGGAGCACAAGTCTTATGAGGAGCGGCTGAGGGAACTGGGGCTGTTTAGTCTAGAGAAGAGGAGGCTGAGGGGAGACCTTATCGCTCTCTACAACTACCTGAAAGGGAGTTGTATTGAGGTGGGTGTTGTTCTCTTCTGTCAGGTGGCTGGAGATAGGATGAGAGGAAATGGCCTCAAGTTGAGGCAAGGGAGATTTAGGTTAGATATTAGGAAAAATTCTTTTACTGAGAGGGTTGTCAAACGTTGGAATGGGCTGCCCAGGGAAGTGGTTGAGTCACCATCCCTGGAGGTATTCAAAAAGTGAATGGACAGGGTACTCCAGCACATGGTTTAGTGGGCATGGTTGATGGTTGGACTCAATGACCTTGAAGGTCTTTTCCAACCTAAATGATTCTATGATTCTATGATTCTATAACTGCTTCACCGCTCTGCAGACTGAAGAGGAAAGACCTGTCACATCAGGAGGGACACTGGAGCTTAGTAAGGCAGCCTGATCTGCTCCCTGTATAAAAACCAGCACAACTAAGGAAAGGTGACAGGTCATAGTAGAAATTTAATTTCTTCTGAGAGGTACAGAGGCACCCATCTGCTGCCCTGACACACTCACTAGAGAGGTGTGCTGCTTATCAGGGGCTTGTATCAGGGATGTCAATGACAAGCTGAAGTGCATGGAGCTCTGCCTGGGGGTGGATGAGGAGCTGACCAAGAGCCTATGGATCAGGATTAAAGGGAGGGCAGGGACAGGTGACATGGTAGTGTGGGTCTGCTACAGGCAACCCAGCCGGGAAGACTGAGACGATAAGGCCCTCTATAGACAGATAGGAACAGCCTGATGCCCATAAGCTCTGGTATTCATGGGGGACTTCAACCACCCTGATATCTGTTGGAGGGGCAACACAGCAAGGCATAAGCAATCCAGGAGATTCCTGGAATGTGTTGATGATAACTTCCTTCTCCAAATGATGGAGGAGTCAACGAGGAGAGATGCTATGCTGGGCTTTGTTTTTCACTTTGAAGGTGTGCCTGGTGGGGAATGTGAAGCTCAAGGGCAGCCTTGGCTGCAGTGACCATGAAATGGTGGACTTCAAGATCCTTAGGGCAGCGAGGAGGGTGCATAGCAAACTTGCTGCCCTGGACTTCAGGAGAGCAAAGTTTGGCCTCTTCAGGGATCTGCTTGGTGGAGTACCATGGGATACAGCTCTGGAGGGAAGAGGGGCCCAAGAAAGCTGGTTAGTATTCAAAGATCACCTCCTCCAAGCTCAGGAGCAATGCATCCCAACAAAAAGGACGTCAGGCAAAAATGCCAGGAGGCCTGCATGGATGAACAAGGAGCTCCTGGACAAACTCAAACAAAAAGGAAGCTTACGGAGGGTGGAAGCAAGGACAGTAGCCTGGGAGGAACACAGAGAAATTGTCTGAGCAGCTGGGGATCAGGTTAGGAAAGCTAAAGCCCTGACAGAATTAAATCTGGCCAGGGATGTCAAAGGCAACAAGAAAATCTTCTATAGGTATTTGGTGATGAAAGGAATACTAGGAAAAATGTGAGCCGTCTCCAGAAGGAAATAGGAGACCTGGTTACCTGGGACATGGAGAAGGCTGAGGTACTCAACTGCTTTTCCTTGATCTTCACTTGCAATCACTTTAGCCATGCCACCCAATTCACAGAATCAAAAGGCAGGGACTGGGATAATGAAGTACTGCCCACCATAGGAGAAGGTCATGTTCAAGATCACCTAAGGAACCCGAAGGTGAACAACTTCATGGGACCTGATGAGATGTATCTAAAGGTCCTGAGGGAACTGGCAGATGATGTTGCTAAGCCACTATCCATCATATTTGAGAAATCATGGCAGTCTGGGGAAGTTCCTACTTACTGGGATAGGGGAAACATAACACCCATTTCTAAAAAGGGAAAAAAGTTAAGACCTGGGGAGTACAGGCCAGTCAGTCTCACCTTTGTGCCTAGCAAGATCATGGAGCAGATCCTCCTGGAAACTGTTCTAGGGCACATGGAAAATAAAGAGGTGATTGGTGACAGCCAACATGGCTTCACTAAGGGCAAATCATGCCTGACAAATTTGGTGGCCTTCTACGATGGGGTTACAGCGTTGGTGGATAAGGGAAGAGCAACAGACGTCATCTACCTGGACTTGTGCAAAGCATTTGACGCTGTCCTGCATGACATCCTTCTCTCTAAATTGGAGAGACATGGCTTTGATGGAGGGACCACTTGGTGGATTAGGAATTGGCTGGATGGTTGCACTCAATGAGTTGTGGTCAACAGCTTAACGTCTGAATGGAGACCAGTAACAGTCAGGGGTTGGTATTGGCACCAGCACTATTTAACATTTTTGTCAGGGATGTGGGCAGTGAGATTGAGTGCACCCTCAGCAAGTTTGCAGATGACACCAAGCTATGTGGTGCAGTCGACATGCTGGAGGGAAGGGATGCCATCCAGAGGAACCTTGACAGACTTAAGAGGTGGGCCCATGCGAACCTCATGAAGTTCAACAGGGCCAAGTGCAGGGACCTGCACATGGGTTGGGGCAATCCCAGCCACAAATACAGGCTGGACAATGAGTGGATTGAGAGCAGCCCTGTGGAGAAGGACTTGTGGGTATTAGTGGATGAAAAACTAAATATGAGCCAGCAATGTGCACTCGCAGCCCAGAAAGCCAATTGCATTCTGGGCTGCATCAGAAGAATTGTAACCAGTAGGTCGAGGGAGGTGATTCTGACACTCTACTCTGCTCTCATGAGACCCTACCTGGAGTACTGCGTTCAGCTCTGGGGCCCTCAAAATAAGAGAAACATGGACCTGCTTGACTGGGTCCAGAGGGCCACAAAGGTGATCAGTGGGCTGGAACACCTCCCCTGTGAGGACAGGCTGAGACAGTTGGGGTTTTTTAGCCTTTAGAAGAGAAGGCTTTGGTAAGATCTCATAGTGGCCTTCCAGTACTTAAAGGGGGCCTACAGGAAAGATGAGGAGGGACTGTTTAACAGGGAGTATAGTGATAGGGCAACGTGTAGCACATTAAATTGAAAGAGCGTAGATTTAGATTAGATGTAAGGAAGAAATTCTTTACTGTGAGGGTGCTGAGACACTGGAACAGCTTGCCCAGAGAAGTTGTGGAAGAAGTGTTCAAGGCCAGCTTGGATGGGCTTTGAGCAACCTGATCTAGTAAAAGATGTCCCTGCCCACAGCAGGGGGATTGGACTAGGTGTTTTTTAAATGTCCCTTCCAACCCAAACAGTTCTATGATTCTATGATCTTTAGTGCCACCACACAGTACATATACTACAATGAGGTGATCAGGCCCAGCCAGCATAGCTTTATGAAAGGCAGGTCCTGCTTGACTAACCTGCTCTCCTTCTATAACAAGATGGCCCACTTAGTGGATAAGGGAAAGGCTCTGGATGTTGTTTATCAGAAATTTGGTAAAGCCTTTGACATCGTTTCCGACAGAATTCTCCTGGAGAAACTGGCTGCTCATGGCTTGGATGGGTGTACTCTTCGCTGTGTAAAAAAACTGGCTGAATGGCTGAGCCCAAACAGTGGTAGTGAATGGAGTTAAATCCAGTTGGTGGCCAGTCATAAGTGGTGTTCCCCAGGGCTCAGTATTGGTGCTAGTTCTGCTTTATATCTTTATCAAGGATCTGGTCAAGGGGATTGAGTGCACCCTCAGTAAGTTTGCAGATGACACCAAGCTGGGCAGGAGTATTGATCTGCTTGAGGGTATAATGGCTTTACAGAGGGGTCTGGGCAGGCTGGTTCAATGGACTGAGGCCAGTTGTATGAGGTTCAACAAGGCCAAGTGCCGGATCCTGCACTGGGGTCACAACAACCCCATGCAGTGCTACAGGCTTGGGGAAGAGTGGCTGGAAAGCTGCCTGGTGGAAAAGGATCTGGGTGTGTTGGTTGATATCTGGCTGATTATGAGCTGGCAGTGTGCCCAGGTGGCCAAGAAGGCCGATAGCATCCTGGCTTGTATTCAGAAACAGTGTGGACAGCAGGATAAGGGAAGTGATTGTCCCCCTGTACTCAGCACTGGTGAGGCTGCACCTCGAATACTGTGTTCACTTTTGGGCCCCTCAGTACAGGGAAGATATTGAGGTGCTGGAGCATGTCCAAAGAAGGGCAATGAAGCTTGTGAAGGGTCTAGAGCACAAGTGTAATGAGGAGTGGCTGCGGGCAACTGTGGTTGTTTAGCCTGGAGAAAAAGAGGCAGAGGGGAGACCTTATGGCTCTCTACAACTACCTGAAAGGAGGTTGTAGCGAGGTGGGTGTCCGTCTCTTCTCCCAAGTAACAAGTGATAGGACAAGAGGAAATGGCCTCAAGTTTTGCCAGAGTAGGTTTAGATTGGATATTAGGAAAAATTTCTCACTGAAACGATTTTCAAGCATTGGAACAGGCTGCCCAGGGAAGTGGTTGAGTCACCATCCCTGGAGGTGCTCAGAAGATGTGTTGATGTGGCACTTAGGGACATGGTTTATTGGAGGACTTGGCAGTGCTAGGTTAACGGTTGGACTTGATCTTAAACCTCTTTTCCAACCTAAACAATTCTATGGTTCTATGATCCCAGGACAAATCTTACTACTGGATCAGTTGACCTCTCAGCCCTTCTGATAAATTCTTCTCTTTTCCAAGTGATGTTATTTTAAAAAATCTACTCAGTTAAAAAAAGCCAACATTTTAAATAAATATATTGACAATTCCAATGTGCTAATAAAAAACAAACAAACAAACAAACAAAACTCCCCAAAACCCAGAATAAATACAAATAGAAAGAGAAGTGGTAGCTTATTGATTTATACACTGCATTTTTGTATTCTTGTGCATCACAGAGAGCTTAGGTAAGCCCTACTTTATGGAACTTGCAGTACTAGGTACGACTTACACAGGTACATAATGTCATCTGAAGTTTCATTGTTTCATTTTTAAATTTTAGGGAATACATTAATCCCGTGACCAAAAATACAAATAGTATTAAAAATGTCATAAGGATGGTTTGAATCAGTAGACATAATATTGTCAGTGTTGAAGCTGATGCAGAGCTTATTAAACAGTTGTCTTGACTTGCAATGTTGACAGAAAATACACGATGTTTCTTTGTAAAAATAACATTTTACAATTGATTCGATACGGTATTTTGGAGTGTGTGTGGGGCAAACTTAGGAAGAAAGCAGAAATACCTTACAGAGAGTGACTCTTTCCTCTTCCTCAGTTTCTGTCTCTCAGATTCAGCAGCACTTGATTCCTCCTACTTTCCCACCTTGTTATTCCAAGCTGTCACAAGTAAATATACTTGGAAACAAGTGAGTTATTTTTTCAGCCTAGCAAAATAATAACCTTCACTCTTATGTCATCTAGGGACCATACTTGCCTGTTTATTTAAGGCATGAAAGAGTAAGCTTTAGGGAAGTCTATGCAAAAGTAGGCAATAAAGAAACACTATAGAAACAGCTCGGGTAAAAAAGAAAAAAAAACCCACCCACAAACAAATCATGAACAACTGACAATTTTTTTCCATCATTTTACTGTGCTGACTATAGTGTAACTCTGTCTATTCCCATCACCCAAGTTTTTATCCTGCTCATGAGTTGGTAGCATGTGAAAGCTGTATAATATATGAAAACAAGCACATGAGTTGGACACAGTCCTAGAGAGAGAGGTTTCCACACAGTATATATATGGAATGCCTTACTAAATAATTAAGAGCATTTTCTTTTAGGAAACCAAGGAACTTAAAATCCCTTAAACTTCATTAAACAAATTGTTAGACAAACAACAAAGTCATTAAACAAAATATGGCAGACTATGGAGCCAAGTTCACTAGCTGTATTGCAAGAGGTTTTATCACTGTTTCTGAAGTTCTCCCTCAAATGTTCAAGATGGAATGAACTATTCACGTAAGATAATGCATTTCTATCACTAATCCGTAATAGACCAATATATGAATAAAACCTGTACAGTGAAAAGATGGGAAAAAACTCACCTCTAGTGAATCTTCTACAGGGATTGTGAGAACTAAGATGGGTGAAGAGTTGTATTTTTCATGTTTCTCTAAGCTGTTGACCACTGAGGCTTATTTTTCTAGTGTCAAGAGAGAGGCACAGAGCATGAAAAATGTGTCAATTTTATTCAATGGGCCTGGAGTCTTTTAAAAGGTTTTGCCTCCAAAAGAAACAGGAATTTGATTAATTTTCTGCTTACATAACATTATTCACTCTGCACACACTGTAATGCCTAGCTGAGGGAGGTCTCAAATCTCAAGAATGTGAGATATTGTGTGTAGTTCATAAAAATCAAGGGACCTGTTGTCTAAGACAGGAAGTATTAGGGCTCATCTGACATAGTAAAATCAAACAGTTTAAAGAAGATGTTCTTGTCTGATTTGACTTTGGCACTCATTATATATAGGCCAACACAGTATTGTACAGCTTTGATGTCAGTGCAGGCTGAACATAGATTTGCTTGCTGTTGTCATCAGGAAAATAAACCAGCCACAATAATAATAAAGCAACTTTAGTTTTTACTTTACCTCTTTTTAGAGCATATAAAATAGGAAAGACTGTTGAGGAAATATATTCAAACTGCATGATTTTTACCAGAAGTAATTACACCAAATCAAATTAGAAACAAAATAGATGCAATTAAACTGCCTCATGAAGAACTCATTTACAGGTCTAAAAAAGTCGAAACCCACATATTATTTGCTAGAGATATTGGTTTTTCCTGTTTTCTATTTGGATTATCTTGCAGTTGAGTTCCTTGTGTCCCTGGCAAAAAGCTGACATTTCACTAATCGCTCTTTGACTAGCAGCCTACATATACAACACTTAGAAAACAACACTTAGAAAACATACAGGCTGGATTTAGATGGCTTCTTGAGTGCCTGATTGTACTCCAAGCTAAATCCACCTCTTGGCGGATCTCACAACTGAAGAACAGCTGAAAAGTCAGCAGGTAGAAACCATGAGTCCCTGATATCCCTCAGTGGGGAAAACCCAAACATACCATACTTGCAATGTGGATGGAGCACATCCACCAGTCCTTACAGTCAAATCCCATGGCCCATTGGGCAGATGGCATGGTGACAAAGACTTTCCTGGAAAGGCCCTCTATGTGTGCAGCAAAGACTGATGTGGTATGCAGAATTTTGGAAGCGTGCATTCTGCATTGCTCTTGCTGGTGGTCTCTAAGTAGTGAAATGACCAGGCAAAACACAGGTCAAAGAATACACTGTCTTTTGTCAAATGTTCTAGCTTAAGTTTTTCACTTAACACAGGGAGATTTGCAACATTTTGAAACCAACAAACTCCGCTTCCAGAAAAGCAAAGATACAATGATAGTATGCATTGCTTTTGCATAGAAAAGATTAAAAGATCCATGGTAAATGATTACCACAGCTTTTGTTTCTGAGTCAGAAGTCCAAAAAACATGACAGATTAAGTTTGGCTGTGGAGTTTTTGTGAGTGTTTTGGTTCTGTTTTTTATTTTTAATCTTCCCTCGTTGAGTAACCTTTTCTGGGAAGACAGATCTTTTGTTTTGTTTCACGTAGGTGTGACCCTGCAGGCTCTGAACTTTCATGACAGTATCTCAGCTCCTCTTGACTTCTTCCTTAGCGGGAACTGAAGAATGGTGCTGACCACCCACAGTATTTTATAAGATTAGAGGAAAAACTGTGAAGTTCGGAGAGCATAGACAGATGCATTTTTTGGCTGTACAAAGAAAGAGGATAAATCAAACACATTAAATGTCTGTTGCAGAAAATCATGAAGAAAAAAAGTTCTGGTTGCATGAACAAATGTCCCACCCTGGTTAACAGAACTGTAATTGCTCATGTTGATTTGGCACATTCTGCGTTCATTTCTGGCTCACACCTGAAACACTAGCAAGGTGAAGACAGAGGGAAAAGCAAAGAGAGTGATTAAGATGAGAGGGAAGGTATGTGAGGCAGAAAAATGAAGGGGTTATCAGATAATAAAGGTATAGCTGTTGCAAGTGTTTCTAATCTGAAATAGAGGAATAACTAGTGTGATGAAAGAGTTATATCTCTAAGTCAATAAGAGTTTGCATTGCTGCAAATTGTACATCCACTAAACTCTGTCCAAGAGTGAGATTCATCTAATGATGAGGAAACATTACTATTTGCAATGTTTTGAAAAAAATACTCTAAAAAAGACCATAAGAAAAAGATCTGCACTGGAAGGGCTACAGATATAAATTGTTTCTATCTCTGAAACATGAAACTTCAGAATTTAATTCAGGTACTTGTATCTAAACAGTTGCTTTAAAAATAGTGAATACAATAGTATGTAGAGCGTTTATTTGTACTCAACATATCAAGCAACAGATTTTATTTCAACAAATATATACATTTAAAGCAGACAGTTCGGCATTGTTCTGGAGATGTATCAGGGAAAAATGAATTACTCACAAGCAGCTGGTGGCTTCACTGATCAATTGGTCTGAGCCCCCTGCAGAGAGGTATTGTCCTGGTTTAACCCCAGCTAGCAACCAAGCACCACGCAGCCACTCACTCCCTCCCCCTCCACCCAGAGGGATGGGGAAGAAAATAAAAAAAAAAAGTAAAACTCATGGGTTGAGGTAAAGAGAGTTTAATAGGACATAAAGGAATAAAATGATGATGATGATGATGATGATGATGATGATGACAACAATAATAAAATGACAAGAATAATAAAAGAATTGGAATATGCAAGTGATGCACAATGCAATTGCTCACGACTCGCTGATCAATGCCCAGTTACTTCCCGAGCAGCAACCCCTCCACATGCCAGCTCCCCCAAGTTTATACACTGGGCATGGTGTCATATGGTGTGGAATATCCCTTCAGCCAGTTTTGGGTCAGCTGCCCTGGCTGTGTCCCCTCCCAACTTCTTGTGCCCCTCCAACCTTCTTGCTGGCTGGGCAAGAGAAGCAGAAAAATCCTTGACTTAGTCTAAAGACTACTTAGCAACAACTGAAAACATCAGTGTGTAATCAACATTCTTCTCATACTAAATGCAAAAACATGCCAACTACTAGAAAGAAAATTAACTCTATCCCAGTCAAAACCAGGACAGCTATCTAAACAATTTCAGAATTTAAGACATCAGGAAAATCTTTGCTCACTGTGACTGTTAAAAGAAATGTATCATTGCAGATCAACTGCATGCTTTGAACTGAGAACATTGAAAGAGGATAAAATAATTACAATTTTTACTCTAAATTTTTTTGAACTTTTGTATAACAAAGGAATATCTTAAGTATGTGGTCATAAAATACTGCATTAAAGAGTTATATTGAGATAAGTATGTAATATTTCTTCACTATTTCTTTATCAGTTATGTTGATAAAAAAGTAGCATGGTTCTAAGCATTGTTTCTGTATCAAAACACCCCAACTACCCGTTTCTTCAGGAAAATTTGAAATTTTAATTGTTGTCTGTTTCATATGTATTGGAACACTAATCGTGGCACATTGAACAAATTTTTCTGCCACAAATAAATCTTTGCAAGCTCCCCTTCCTCCTTATCCCATTCCCTGAAAATCTGAGCAGTTGATCAGGAAAAAGAAAAAGAGAACAGGAGTGTTCCTGTTTTTCTTCCATTTTTCATACCAAAATGACTGACTGTAGTCAGGCATGCTTAGAGTGCTAAAGTAAAAGAAATTGATTATAGACTCTTTCAAGTAATTTTGTTTGTAACACTTTAGAATGTTCAGTTAGAATGATAAATCCCTTTGGCTTAACTAATTGTTATTATTAATATTTTTATTATTGTTGTTATTACTAAAATTATCACTGTATTTGCTTAAACAGATGTGGAAGTTATTAGTCAGTTTTATGTAAAGGAATGTTTAGGATTGGGTGAGTAGTTAATATCTGGAGCAAAGCACAGAAATTCATATAGAATAGCTATCAAAACACCATAATGCTGGGGTATCTACTGTCTAAGCAGATATTACTTACAAGTTTCAGGAAGGAAATTTCTTAAAAGAATACTTTTCTTTATTTTTATTATACTTTTTATCATTACTTCTTATTATCATAACTTCTCTTTTTTCTGGCCTTCCTTAAACAACTTACGAAATCACTGAGCATTCTAAACCAAATGGTTCTGAGAGTTAATTTCTGTTAGTCTGCTGGTGAATTCTGAAGGAGAGGGACCCTAGTTCTTAATAATCTGGAGTAAAAATTTTATGTTATACAATGTAGATAATAATTTAATGCAAATTCATTCTTCCTTCTTCATACAGAATCTCCTAATATTAGGGAGAATTAAGGATCTTTCTGCCATTTTTAGCATTTATCCATAGGATTCTTTGCTTTACTGAAATAATCTGGGAAAGGAGAGAATTAAGGATCCACACAGAAACCAGTCTAGATCCAACACCGTGTAATATATAATTTGTTAATTAAAAAAATTGTATTAAATATCCAGTAATGGCTGCAGATGTCAAACAGATTGATTTGGTAATAAATAATGTGGACAGGTTGCTAACACAGTGATACAAAACTTACTTACTACAAATCTACCAATCCAACAAAATGAGTTTTTAAACAGTCTAATGAGAAGAACTGGTTTCGAAAAAAAAGTAGGTCATCTTTAGAGAGTGGAAAATCTTATTCTGCACAGTGGTGAGTTGGAATCATCATAGGAAACAGTAACATGCAGTTTCGTAGTGACTTAAGACTGAACAAGCAAAAGTGATTTTGTGACATGCTCAAGCTACTGTCTTGTTTAAACAAAAGACTTAATGCATGCAGAAGCTGTAAAGCTCACAAAACCTTAATATATGTGAAAGGCATGTACTCTGTTAAATAGTTTCATTCTCTATAAATAATCTCAGTATGCTTTGTTCCGTGAATGAATTGATTCCATGAATGACTAAGGGCACCAAAAGAGTACATCAGCAAAATTTTTCAAGATGTCACATTGCTAAACTAACTAAAAGAAATTTCTCTGCCATAACAAAATTATTCCTCATTTTTTGAAAGCAGATTGATATGCTTCTTTTAGGTACACTGTCTAGTGCATGTTTTATTAGAAAACATACACTGAGTGTTCTAAAAAATAAATTTAAAGGAAAATACTTTACCTTGCAGCAAAATGGCCTGTAAATATCTTCGTCTTACTTTGTGTACTAATGTTCAATGGTGTTGAAACCTTATTATTCTCTACTCACACATAATGAATGAATCAACTAATAATAGCTCTATTACTTACTAAAGACCTAACTTGAAACACACATTTGTAAACCAAACAATATATTAACAACTAAACAAAGCAAACTACTTCTAAAGAATTTAACATTTAGTAAAATAGCTAATTAAATTTAGAATAAAATGATGATCCAAATAAATGAAATGAGGAAAAACAACAATTAAAAAAAACCCAGAAGGATGTCAATCTCAAAAACATTTAGGTAAATTGTATCCAATTATCGCAATAAAAGTTAAATGCCTACTTATTTTTTTACGAAATAGGAACATGGTCATTCTGGAAAGTACTTATAGTGTTGCATCAGTAACATGAAATAGAATTTTTTTTTTTAAGCACAAGATTCTCATCAGCTTCTGGAGAGGGTTAATGAGGAATTAACATAAAGATTGTATAGTTTATATTATGATATATAGCAATCACAAGAACTGTAATGCAGCTGAATTAAAAACTTGCATTCAAAAACCTGAAAATTCTTTGTTCAGGCTTGTTATCTATTCATTTGTATCACCCAAATTACTTTTTGATGAAACTTTTCCACAGAGTATTTGTAGAACCAAGATTTTTCACCCTGTGCTGGATTTTGTCATTCAGAGGTCTGAAGGTCCTGATAAATTTCTGATAAAGGTCTGATAAATTTCTCAGGATGTCACTCTTCTCCTACATGCTGCCAAACAGACTTTCTATTAGTTAATCTTTATTTTATATGCAGGAGAACCTAATTCTGATTATAAATACCTCATGATTAAAATAGGTGTAATTTTCTTGACTTCAGTTAAGTTATTTCAGTGGGGATCTATACTGCTGTGTGAAAGAGGTGACCTTGTCCCTAAAATTAATCAGACAGCTTGAGTCATTGTTGATATACACAGAAAAGTTCAGGATGTTAAAAGTTTCCATTAAGAACATTATTATGATCTTTGATTTACTGCTTTGTTTCATTTTGGAGAACTCCTGTAAGATTCTAATTAGAGAAGGAAAAACTAAAACACTCTGTCCATGAAGATAAGCAATAAAAGCCTTCAGATCCTTACACTATGCCAGTACTTTCTAAGTAGCAGACAGTATTCAAAGGTCTGAACATAAAAGCAATAAAATCTTTTTGTAATGAGAATACATCACTGGGAAATTCCACAAACATATTGTGTCAGTATTTACCAAGGTCTTTAAGAATGTACACTACAATTACAGACTTAAAAGAGAATAAGAAATGAGAAAATAGAACTTGTCATGACTATTACAAATCAGTATACCTTGTATTTTTGTCAATATGAAAAAAAATATTGTAAGGTGGCATTTTTATACAGATTTCCTGTTGTGTGGCTGAGATATTAATAGTTTGCATAGAAAATTATACATGCACATATAAAATCAACACAGTATTTCTAATGATTTTCAATAGACACTTGATCAGGCCATTGTAGATCAGAAAAATGAAGCCTATAAAAAAAGCAATTCAACATTTCCTCTTAACTCACTTTACGGAAATGCACTTAACTGCAAGTAAGTTAAATGTTTTAACCAAAGTGCATACACAATGTTAAAAACAAAAATAGCTTTAAATTCAGATTTTACTCTTTTTTCACTTGTGGGCACTCAGATGTATTTATTTTCAGCAGAACTTGTAGCAATTCTCTAAGGTTATGTGGAATAAAAGAGCATCTGTTTCATTAAGTTCTCTGGTTAAGGACTATCCAGTATGAAAGGAATAACAACTAAAAAAGAAACTGAATAATTAAGGACACACAGACACACAGACATTACAGACTGGATGGCAATGGAGACAACAGAGAAGACCAGAAACCATCAGCCACTGAGGGACAGGCTCTTAGAGGAGCAGCTTAGGCACTGCCTTGAAGAGGGTCGGCCTGAATTTGTCACTGATATAAAGGAGGAAACAAGATTGACATGAGTATTTTGGGGATATTTGAGGGCGCTTGTGGGACTGTGCAAAATTTACCATGGTATGTTCAGGAGAAGAGCCAAAGGCAGGGAAAAGGAACGAAGCAGTTAGATCAGGGAGGAAGAAGGATGGGAAAATGTGGGTGGGTAAAAGGGGCCCACCATACGTGAGCAGGTCGCTGTGCTTGTCTGACTGCACCCTGCGTAAGATCCATGCAGTCTAGCCTATTCTCTTATTAAATCCTTAACTATTTTTTTCTGTGTAACCTCACTATCCTATGTGAGTGCTGCAATACGTGAAAATGGAAAAGAAGCTGGGAGTCACAGGGCGTATAGCTCTGAGTGCTAGCAAGTGGAAAGACCTGGGTGTATTTATCTTTCCTGAGTGAATTTAGTTGTGAATGGGTGTGTGCATGTGTCATTCATTAGCGAAACTCAAGATGGACTAGCCAGCAAGCAGGAGACCGGCATCTGGAAAGGCACAAGGTCTGAGTCAGGGGCTGGGCATGGATTTTAGGTGGATTTCGGTTTTGTGCTAATGGTTGAGGGATCTGTGACTGTGTGGGTGCAACATCAGTGTGAGACAAGTGTGCAAGTGCATACATCTCTTTGCTAGTGAACATCAAGCTGGACTAGTTGGCAAGCAGGAGGACACCTGCATGTTGGGAAAGGTACCCAGGGTCCAGCCATGAGCGTTAGATGGACTGAGAGGCTGTGTGGAGATTTGAGGGACCCATGACTCTGTGTGTATTTGTGAATCTACAGAGTGAGGCTGTGTGTGAGTTTGCACTTCAGTCGTGATCAGTTGGAAAAGAGGAGCAGGACTTTGCTGCTTTATGTGTGGTGTTCATGGGACTGCTGCTAAAGTCGGTGCCCTGCCTATAGTATTCTGTGTGGCTAGCTCTGTTAGTGTCCTCTGTGTGTGTGTGTGCACACGTCTGGTACATGGACTCATATTTTTATATTTTGCAATAACCTTTCTTGCCTTCTATTCAGAAGAAGAAAACACGAATGCTCAAATATGAGAGGACTAAACTCACATAAAAGAGAAAGATAAAAGAAAAATTGCATTGTAAGTCAGGGAACTCTGATTATTCTGAAAATGGATAAGAAGACCAAACTGGTATAAAGAAAGGACTTGGAGTAGCTAAAAGGCAGGAATTTGTGCGACAGTATGTTTACACTTCTGCTCAATAGAGACCATGTAAGACTTGTTTCTTGTATTTGCCTTAGCATACACTCAGGCAGGTTGTCTTTTATCATATCTTAGATTATTTCAGTACTTGTGATAGAATTTCTTTAATTCAGATTAATAATATGCCATTTTGTCCTGGTTTCAGCTGGGATAGTTAATTTTCTTTCTAGATGGTATAGTGTTATGTTCTGGGTTCAATATGAGAAGAATGTTGATAACACACTGATGTTTACGGTTGTTGCTAAATAGTGTTTAGACTAAGTCAAGGGTTTTTCCACTTCTCAAGACCAGCCAGCAAGAAGCCTTGAGGGGCACAAGAGGCTGGGAGGGGACACAGCCAGGGCAGCTGACCCCAATTGGCCAAAGGGGTATTCCATAACATGTGACATCATGTCTAGTATATAAAGTGGGGGGAGTGGGCCTGGGAGGATCGCTGCTCAGGAACTAACTGGGCATTGGTTGGTGAGTGGTGAGCAATTGCATTGTGCATCACTTGTTTTGTATATTCCAATTCTATTATTATTATTATTATTATTATTGTAATTTTGTTATTGTTATTATTATCATGATTAGTTTCTTCCTTTCTGTTCTATTAAACTGTTCTGATCTCAACCCACAAGTTTTACTTCTTTTTTCCTGATTCTCTTCGTCATCCCACTGGGTTGGGGGAAGTGAGTGAGTGGCTGTGTGGTGCTTAGTTGCTGGCTGCGTTTAAACCACTACACATTTCTATTCTTTCATATGCATTTCATGATGAAGACAGTAAAAAACAATCCCTGGAATTAGGTTCTAGGAGCCACTATAACAAATGTAATACTAATTCTCCTCCAGACACCAGACACTGAGTATCAGTAATCTAAAGAGCATGAAGAATGCTACAAAATTTGGAAAAAAAACTTAAGCCCTTGAGCTGGCTGAAAGTATGGAAAAAAATTAAGGGCAAAAGTCTGTTACAAGAGAAAATAATACTAAAAGCTTTAGGACGATACCTTTCCTTCAAAAACACTATTTCACCCCTATTCCAACTCTATTCTTTCTCTTTCTCTCAACACTAACTCTAACTTTTCTGCTGACCTTTAGAAAGCACCCAATTATTGCCCAGAGGAAAATGTTCTTGCAGCCCAGTTTCTTCTGCTGTGCAAAGGACACTGCAACAGGCTTGCATGCAGAGCTCTGTTAGCCTAGCCAACAGCATACATCAACTAGATGATGAAAGCTACTCCAAAAGAAAAAAAAGAAGGTGACCGAGAGAGGGAGAGAGAGAGAGAGAGGGAGACAGAGGAAACAGAAAAGGGAAAATTCTCCATTCACCACTGGGAGCTCTCACCAGTGCCGCAGGTGGCAATGCTAAAGATTATGAAAATGATGATCTTTTGTTGTTTTTGTTGTTGTTGTGCTTTACCTCTAGTTCTATAGACTTTCCATAAGAAGCAGTATAAATTCCCTATTGGTTGTGACTATTTATGGTGTTGTTAGCACTGATTGGAGTGTGTTAAACTTTATGTGTAAATTTGCACATTGATTGGCTGCTAAGTTGCTGTTCATTATATTACTAGATAATGTTTGTCAAGTATTCAAATTACTATTATTCACGCAGTTGAGAATTATGCTTTAGTTTCTTAAATACAAGCCAAAGTTCACAAACAAGATGTGGAAAGGAAGGGGGGAGAAGAGAGGTGACTCAGACTACTGATATGTACTTCCCATGCAAACACATCAAAACAAACAAAATCTAAGTATATGGGTGCACGAGAATGAGAAAAAAGCAATCTGAGACCACCATCATGAGCACTCAAAAGCAAAAGTGCTGCCACACTGGAAAATACTACTTAAATAAGTAAAAAGAAAAGTCACAGAATTTCAGATAGTAGACCACTAGCATTCATAAGGACAAGTCACCAAGTTACCAAAGAGAACTTGTAACAAGAAAAAGAGTTTTCTCTTTCTTTCCACCCTAACTCTAATCCCTATACTTCCCCTGCACCTTAGACAAAGATCCCAGCCATGGCCCCAAGGGAGATTCTCATATAGTCCAGGAGCCTTTGCAGCCTGCTGTTCCATTTTGTAGTGCCTTGCCAGCTCTATAGTACATGTAGCTCTGTTTCTCTCTCAACCCAGACCCTAGCCCTAAGTGTAGGCTGAGCCTGAGGCACTACTTCTGTTGTAGCAGGGCTAGGTCTAACAGTATTTTTCCAGGAGTTGTACCGTATGTCTTCTAGAAATTATCTTAAAAACAAAACAAAACAAAACAAGCGACACCCAATAGAGATTCCACACTTTATGCATATTTTTCCCTCAAGATATTTAACTTCTTTAAACGTTTATATTACTGTGTTTCCATTTTCGAAATCCATGAACCTGGAGAGGCAGATGGCTAAATGGTTTGCAGATGGCTGAAAATGATAAATGGCTGTGACAAGGTTAGTAATAGTACTTTTGTTCACTGTATTAGTTCAATCTGTTCCTGCCTAGGAAGCAACCTGTGCTATTAAGTGAACTCAAATTAGCAAAATATTTTCCTCTACTTTTTGCTGTGACATTTCATAGTTTTGTTTTCAGCATAATTCATGTTTACCTGTACTGACTGCCATTTTTATATACTGTGTAGTTTTACAGCTATTAGCTATGTGTTGGGTGACACCTGCCATTTTAAATGTGTATAGTATATAAACTTTTTTTCAGACATATTTACAGGTTTTTCAATGTTCTTGAGTTCATAGCATGTAACAAATAAAAACCAGAAAATCCATATGGCCTCACAGATGCATACTGCAGCTATCCTGCAAAACTGCTAGAAGGAAGTGCTTGTATTTGATTTTGTTTTATTCCCTTGAATTATTATGTCAGCTGCAATAATTGGGAATGGCAAGAGCACTAGCAAAAAGACGTGTTATGTAATAATATTTTTTAAAGAGTATTTATTGATTGTTTTCTGTTTCCCAATTTACTAGACTGACAATGAAGAAAGAAACAGGAGATAATGAAAGATAATTAGGGAGGCAATAATTAGGAAAAAGAATGCCATAGAAATATGGGAATGGAGACTTGCTGTGATTCAGATAAATAGTTGTCTGTCTGGTTAGGCCTTCTTTGCTTAACAGTATCCAGCACCACTTATTTTCAGAATAAGGTAGAAGAAAAACAAAGGCTGTAGTCATTGACACTCCCGCTAATTCAATGTAGCCTTAATTTCATCTCCATTGCATTTCTGGGCAATGGAATCTTTTCTTGGAATAATTTCTCAATATTCTCTTATTTAAAAAAAAAAAAAAAAAAGAAAAAAAAAGAAAAACCAATCAATTATTAGCATACGACAAACAGATTTTGTCCAGATACTGCTTTGTTTGTAAAAGTTTTGTTCTAGCACAGTTTATGAATGGCATTGCCATTTTCAACAGGGAATTTTATCTACCATTGTATTGCCTGTGCCAGAAGCTTTATTAAATTTTGCAGAGCTCTTCACCATCTTCTCAGATTTTACTAAGCATATTTACATGCAAATCAGTGATAAATATTTCTAACATCAGTTCTACTCAGGACCCACCGTTATAAACAGATTGCAGTGGTGCAGTTAAAGCAACAATTTCTATTAGTCTTCTTCCTCTTACCTAGTTCAAATCAAGTACTGTACCTCTCCTGTCCTTTATAATAAAAATATGTTCATGAGAGTTTATGGGTAGTATTTTATCCATCTCATATGTCCAGCTCTTATATGTTTATGTGACTTGTTCTGACACATTTAATCTTCATAATATACTATGGATTTCAGCCTCTTCCTTTTTTTATGCTTCAGTTGCTGATAATCTCTTAAAAAGAAGGATAAGACAGATTGTGCCCTTGTAAAAATAATTTAGTTTCTTGTCCATGTTCCTATTCTTAATCAGAGTTATAACTTGTCTATATAAAGCTATTCTCAGGGAGTGTTGGTCAGGAATACATTTCATTGCATTGAGTCACAGTGCTAAACCAATCTGCACCAAATTTTCCTAATTCTTAAATTGAGTATCATATGACACTTATTTCTCCTGTTAGCAACTTTGCACTTCAAATGTCCACTTTGGTTTTCTAACTTTGGTTTTCTAATTTCCACTATCCATTTCCTCCTCTAAGATTTTTGATGTGTTCTATTGGATTCAATAAAGTAGGATTTCCATTTTCTGAAAATGTATTTCAGCATGACAAGAACACTAAATATTTTCTTTGAGAATAGAGGGTTTTTTCACCTGTCCTTCTGTCTGCCTTACTGCTCCCTCTCCACAGTGTCTCAGCACTTCAGAGATGTTCACCCACTCTTTGATACTACAATTTGCCAGAGGCCAAATCTTTCAGGACTAATCCAAGTGCTTCTGTTTCATTACTTTTAATAATTTTTTTGACTAGTATGTACTTCTTTAAAAAAAAAAAACAAAACACACCACCTTTAAAAAAAGTCCTCTTTCAAACTTTCTGGTTCAAGAATAATTTTGGCTCTAATTTAAATCCACATTTTTCTCCTAACAATATTTCAAAAAAATCTTGCCCATTGCTACACTTTGTAGTTTTGTACACTGTGATGACTCAGAGTGACTGTGCCTTTTAACAGGGATGTGATCAGACTGGACCCTTGCCTTGGCTATCTGGTGAATTCTATATAAAGTGCATGATTTAAGAAGACAATCATGCATCTGTAATAATCATTATGTCCCATCTCCTAGGATACAGTCCCTCTTTTCCCCATTCTCTTCAGACTTCTTTATGCTGAGAAACTTTTGCAGTTCTCTGTCTCCTGTTGTCAGATTTGCATTACAAACGACAATGTCAGTAACAGTGGCTTTCAACTGTTTACAGAACCTGGTCTGCCATTCCACTTGATACATAAAAATCATGCAGTATGTTGCAGGTAACAGTAAAAATTTTGGAATAGACATGCCTACCTCAGTTGTTTGTAGCTGTTCTTGTACCCACTACAAAAGCAACTATCATCAAGCTTTTCTTGTTCACAAAACTGAGCAGAAGAAAGTGTAATTGTTAACTGTGACATTAAAGGATGAAATAATACATGAGTCATTTAAACACGGAAAATTTTAAAGAATTTTCTGAACCTCAGCCCTAAACTAAATTGCCCTCAGTCCATAAGCTAGATTGCCCTCTTTTCATGGTCCACATATGAGATATAAGGAACAAAAATATAGAGCACAAAACTTACTTAGTTTAAAACATTAGGTGCTCCAGAATTCTTAATTTGTAAATACCTCTACTGCTTGTCTTCTTTAAGGCATTTTTTATTTCTCATAGAAGTCCAAGTCTTGAAAACCTTGAAAAACTGAGGCATAAGCTTTGTCCAAATTGGTCCCATTCCAATTATTATTGTGTCATGTATGATCTTTCTTGTGTTTCAGATTACATGTGGTATTAGAACTGTGGAAAAAAAAAGTAGTACAAGTTAAAGTTTTTAAAAATGAGAGGTAAGAGATTGGAATAATTTTCCTAGACAGGAAACTAACATAGTTAAAGTAACTCTGTAAATTCCAGCCCTACATAAGCCTAAGCTGTGTTTTACTTACATCTTGAAGACATGCCAATCAAAGCAGCTAATACAATTTATTTCCTCAAACCGATTAGCCAGAGGAAAGTTAAATGAAAGGAAGTATTTTGCAGATTAATTTCAGATGATAAGGGACATGCATGACAAGGTCTGGTGTCGAAGATGTTACATAAACTGAGATACTGTTTGCTGATCGTTACCTACCACAGCTGACATGTTTGGAGAAATGCTAAACAAGATACAAAATAAGAAATTAGTTTTAGTCTTATTTGAATTTCCCTTCATTTGAAAGGGTACAGGGTGGCAGGGATACCTGCCAGTTTGTAACTGTATTTCTGATTCTGTAAGGGAGAACATAACCCACTATTTTGCCAGAATGCAGCTTAGTTTTCTTTGAAGACTTCCTAAGTGTTTACAGTAATCTCGAGAAAGTTTCAAAAGTATAGTCACAAATCCAGTTAATTCTACTGAGCCTGTAAACCCAAATAAAGTGGTACCTCAGGGCAACTTGCAAAGATATATGTGGGAATCTTAGTAAATGTAGCCTGTTCCTCATTAAGGTGAAGGTTTTCCTCTACCACCAAACAGAGTAGGGCAGGAACCCACCATTTTTTGACAAGAGGTGTGCAGTGGAGCTATAATACCTCTTTTTTTCACGAGATCACAGAATGGTTAAGGTTGTAAGGCACCTCAGGAGGTCATCTGATCCAACTCCCCTGCTCAAGCAGGGCCACGTAGATCAGGCTGCCCAGGACCATGTTCAAATGGCTTTTGAGTATCTCCAAGGAGGGAGATTCCACAACATCCCTGGGCAACCTATGCCAGTGCTTGGTCACCCTCACAGCAAAATGTGTTTTCTGATTTCAGAGGGAACCTCCTGTGTTTCAGTTTGGGCCCATTGCCTCTGGTCCTGTCACTGGACTGTCTCTGAAAAGAGCCTGGCTCTATCTTGTTTGCACCTTTCCTTCAGGTATTTACATACATTGATAAGATCTCCTAAGTGTTTTCTTCTCCAGGCAGAACAGTTCCAACTCTCTCAGTCTTTCACCATATGAAAGATGTTCCAGTCCCTTCATCATTTTAGAAGCCTTTTGTTTGACTCTCTGTTTAAACCATGGGAAGGACATGTACACAAAGCCTTCCAAAGGAGTGGAAATCTTAGTTTGCCTCTGACTCTTGAGAGTCTTCTGAAATCCCAGCTTGTTATATTATATACAGCTTAAAATTTTCTAGGGCAATTAAAAGTGCTGATAAAGATTTGACTGTATTCAAGGATGAGTACATATAGTTGTGATTGGTATGTACAAGTGAGGCAGCAGGCTGCAATTTTGCACTGTTTCTAGGCACTTTTAGCTCTGTGTTGGTAATATGTTTTCAATACTTAGATGATAAAAACTGTATAGGCTATAATTATGCATTTTGTTCACCAGAAAAGCTTCCACAGATGTGCAGTTTTATTTATGAACTTCCAGAGAGCATTAAATCTTACTGAAATTCTCATCAATAAAATTTAAAAAAAAAGCCCCAAAATACCCTTCAGAATTGTTTTATCATATTTTAAAATAATTAAGTCAATATTGCCCTTTTTTGCACATGTACCTTTCTCTCATTGTCTGACACAGGGATAATGACAAGGATTCAAGACAATGTCTGAATTATAAAGTTTCATGGAATTAAGAAATAAATGTACCATCAGGCTTACTCTTTAATTGCTTAATCTCTGGCACAGTTTCATCCCAGGTCACCTAACACTCTCCTAAATTCCAAGACTTGTTTAGGGAACAAACTGGTTGGGAGTTCCGAAAATACATTACAGAAAAGATTGCCTTGATTTGTGTGGGAAGAGTTTAACTTGAGAACAGGCCACAGTACCTCTCAGTTTACTGATACAGGTGTAGCCCTTAAAAATGAACATGATCCCACCTATCCAAAATCTTAATGTATAGAAGATAAAAATTTGCCTTTACATTTTCAATTATTTAATCATAAGCTCTAGAAACTATTTTTTTTTTAATGAGAAATGGAAGCTGAAGTTTTCCCTTAATGACATAATGCTTAGAATGGAGTCTAACAAATTCACCAACTCTTCTCAGACTGATGAAACTAAGGGAGTTAGAAACAATGAGATATGTTACAGAAACTCACCTCTAGTAATGTGTATATAAACAATTTTTTTTTACTACCTCAGAAACTTAAGAAATCTACAGTGTAAATATCTACACTAATTTTTTTTTCTTCCAAGCTCCCTTTATAATTAAATAAACAAGTAATTCTGAGGAGAAATTAATCTGACCTATTTTAGACTTCTACTTCATAATAAAACAAATCACTATGTAAAGGTGAGAATTTCTCTCCTATGCATTAAGGAACTCCAGGTGCCTAGATGTAGTTGCCCTATCTTGGCCACAAGTTAACCTTAGCTAGCTAATTGTAATGGAGCAGCCCACAGTTAGCTCCCCCTTGGCACCAGTGATTGCCTCACTGATGAGTCCTTTTCCCTATACAAAAGTGAAGCATGTTCTTATGGAAATATCTTTTTGCTTGACAATAGAATTGTTTACATCTAAGAAAATCCTATAAGAGCTCTAACGACCATAATCCTGGTGAACCTTCCCATGGCTTGCAGCATGACATGCCATAGCTGGAGGTCCATTCAGTGTGGCACAGCTCAAGATTCCCAGCATCTGAAGACAGGTAAGATTATCTATCCTCTTTTTCTTTATAGTGTTTGCTCCAATAAATAGTATTTAAATGAATATGGAGTATGAATGCCTTTCTTACTGAAGTCATAATGAACACTAACACTGGTACATTATGGTAGTTTTAAGCCTGATGTCTGGATTTGGTCAGCTGAATCTTTGACTGCTCTGCAGCAATATATGTATGTCCATCGTAATGTGGTAGTAAGATGTAAGTTTATGGACAAAAGTTAATGCATAAGATACTGTTAGATGGCTCTGCATCAAATATGTATTTTGGCAGATGTTATAATCTTTTTGTCAATTCTATGTTAAAAAAAAGTACACTTGGTATTAAATTCTTCATATTCTTTAGTCATTGTACTGCAGTTAAATGACTTAATTTCACCAACAAAGCCCACTATATGATGATTATTTATAGATTTGAGTGGCTATTAATAATTCATTTATAAGTTGTGAATAATAACAGCCTTGTGAGAATTAGCCTACAATATTGCTTTATGAATATGTATGCATTATTGTAATGTTCATCCTTCACAAGACCTGAGAGGGAGAATAGTACAAATAAAGCACAGTAATTGCTACATTCATAAAAGGTTATTTTTTGCAATTTCTATGTAAATAGATTGCTCTTTGTGGAGAAAATGTGTGGAATGAGGAAAAAAGAGGGAATGCAAACTATCTGTTCATGACTAGGGCCCTGGGGTCAAAGGCTTTTTAAAGTAATTACCTTCACAGTTTCAGGGCAGCAGCCAGCTCCTCATGATGTTAATAGAAATATTCCCATATGCTGGGAATCTGGGTGCTGGGATCTGCTCAAAATTGAGGTGGATTTTACATTAATAAATAAATCTTTCAATAAATTCCACAGATCCAGTGTGGATTTTTATTTCTTGGGGCTTTTTTGAAGAATAAGGTGGATGGTGCATGACCAAGTTAAAATTTATGTATGATTAAGAGGGCCTGAATTTACTTCTGCATGTGTGAATGAGGGGAGTGTAGTTCTACAAGAGAAAAGTTGTCCCTAGAAAGATAGATAATTCTTTTTGTATTAGGTATCACTAGACAATGTGATCATGAAAAAACTCTTGTCTCAAATACCAAGTATTAAAAGTGGTTAATGTAAAGTATACTGTTGAATTTAGGAACTAAACACTGTTTGTTTTCTTCCCTGTCTGTCATTCAACATTGAAACTTTAAGGATTCTGATAGTAATATTTATCAGCAATATTATCACTGTTAATTTCTATATGCTGAACTTCATAGAATTACTGCTTCTCATATTTTGACTCTGACATTGTAGCTTGAATTATTTCTCCTCATTTTCCAAAGTAGAATTGCAGCTCTATCTTATTTGTCTTTAAATAATCCATTGGTAGATCCGCCTCTTTTTTTTTTTTTTTTTTTTTTTTTTAATTCTCATTGCTCAGTGGAAGTCTCAGTTCTTCCATAGGGCAGACCTATCTAGCAATTGCTTTCATGAACAATTGCTGTTTTACTTAACTTGGAATCATAGAATCATTTAGGAAAAGGCCTTCAAGACCATTGAGTCCAACCATCAACCATGCCCACTAAACCATGTGCTGAAGTACCTTGTCTACACGCTTATTGGATACCTCCAGGGATGGAGATTCAACCACTTCCCTGGGCAGCCTATTCCAATGTCTGACAACCCTCTCAGTAAAGAATTTTTTCCTAATGTCTAACCTAAATCTCCCTTGCCTCAGCTGGAGGCCATTTCCTCTCATCCTATCTCCAGCCACCTGACAGAAGAGACCAGCACCCACCTCACTACAACCCCCCTTCAGGTAGTTGTAGAGAGCGATAAGGTCTCCCCTCAGCCTCCTCTTCTCCAGACTAAACAGCCCCAGTTCCCTCAGCCGCTCCTCATAAGACTTGTGCTCCAGGCCCCTCACCAACTTCACCAACCTGGTTGCCCTTCTCTGAACACGCTCCAGCACCTCAATGTCTTTCCTCTAGTGAGGGGCCCAAAACTGAACACAGTACTCGAGGTGCGGCCTCACCAGTGCCGAGTACAGAGGAACAATCACCTCCCTGTTCCTGCTGGCCACACTATTTCTGATACAGGCTAGGATGCTGTTGGCCTTCTTGGCCACCTGGGCACATTGTTGGCTCATATTCAGACACTGTCTCTCATGTCATGCTCCTTGAGAAGCTGGAGTCTCATGGCTTGGACAAGTGTACTCTTGGATGGACGAGCCCAGAGGGTTGTGGTGAATGGGGTGAAATCCAGTTGGTGGCGGGTCACAAGTGGTGTTCCTCAGGGCTCAGTGCTGGGCCCCATTCTGTTTAGTATCCTTATCAATGACTGGGATGAGGGGTCTGGGTGTACCCTCAGCAAGTTTGCAGATGACACCAAGGTGCGAGGCAGGGTCGATCTGCTTGAGGGTAGGAAGGCTCTACAAAGAGACCTTGACACTCTGGATCGATGGGCTGAGGCCAATCATGTGAACTTCAACAATGCCAAGTGCCAGGTCCTGCACTTCAGTCACAACAACCCCATGCAGCGCTACAGGCTTGGGAAAGAGTGGCTGGAAAGCTGCCTGGCAGAAAAAGACCTGCTGTGTTGTATTTCCAGCAGACGTCTGGGAAGTTGTAGTCTCCCATGAGAACAAGGGCACATGATTCTGAGACTACTGCCAGCCACTTGTAGAATGATTCATCCATCTCTTCAATCTAGTTGGGTGGTCTATAACAGACCCCCAGCAAAATATCTGCCTTTTCGGCCTTCCCTCTCATCCTCACCCATAAGCACTCCACCTTGTCATCACAATCGTGCAGCTCTGTACAGTCAAAACACTCCCTAACATAGGGAGCCACCCCACCACCTCTTCTACCTTGCCTATCCCTTCTGAAGAGCTTGTAGCCATCCATTGCAGCACTCCAGTCATGGCAGTTGTCCCACCATGTTTCCGTGATGGTGACTACGCCATATCCATCCTGCTGCATGATGGCTTCCAGCTCCTCCTGTTTATTGCCCATGCTGTGTGCATCGGCATAAATGCATTTGAGCTGGCCTATCAAATCCACCCCTAACATTGGCACGCTGCCCCCAGGCTCATCTGTGGTGTACCTAGTTTTATCCCTTACCCCCTTCCAACCTAGTTTAAAGCCCTCTCTATGAGCCCTGCCATCTCACGAGTGAGGATTCTTTTACCCCTTTGAGATAGCTGGACACCATCTGTCGCTAGCAAGCTTGGGACTGTGTAAACCTCCCCATGATCAAAAAACCCAAATTCCACCAATGGCACCACCCTCTGAGCCGCCTATTAACCAGGTGTGTTTTCCTGTTCGTTTCAGTGTATTTCTGTGCCACTGAAGGAATTGAGGAAAACACTACCTGTGCTCCCGATCCTTCCAGTAATCGTCCCAGTGCCCTGAAGTCCCTTTTGATTGCCTTTGGATTTCTCCCTGTAGTCTCATCACTGCCAACCTGCACAACCAGCAATGGGTAATAATCAGAGGTTCGAACCAGACCAGGGATTTTCCTGGTAATGACTTTTACCTGGGCCGCAGGGAGGCAGCAGATTTGCCTGTGGGATGGGTGAGGTCTGCATATTGGGCCCTGTGTTCCCCTCAGAAGGGAGTCACCTAAGACAATTATCCTCCTTTTTCTTTTTTCAGAGGATGTGAGAATGCGTGGGGCTGCCCGACTGGGCCTAGGCACCTCCCTAGATAGGACTTCTTCTACACCCTGATCTTCACTGGCCTGGTCCTCAGGTTCCAGAGCCCCATACCTGGTGTGTAGGGACAACTGGGAAGGTGAGGGAGACCAGGAGTGGATTTGCCTGCCTCCCCGAGCAGGGACCTGTATCTATTCCCCTCCATCTCTTAGGTCCCCTCCTGCCTTGTGGCAAGGGGGCAGGGGAACCTCTGCTTCTTGCGGAGCCTCCATCTTCTGCTTCTGCCTCTGGGATGGTAGGGTGGGCCCACCAATCTATCTCCCTCTCACACTCCCTGATACTCCTCAACCTTTCCACTTCCTCCTTCAGCTCTGCCACCAGCTTGAGTAGCCTTCTCGAGCTGGGAAGAGCGGGGACTGCACCCCACCTGCACTCCCTGCCTGTGTGAACTGCTGTGCCAACTGCTGTGCCACGCCCTTTCTGACGCACCACGCCCTTTCTGATTCACCACGCCCTTTCTGACACACCATGCCCTGTTTGCCTTGCTCCTGGTGTCTGGTGCTCCTCAGGGCCGTTTAAATCTCCTGCGGTTGCCCCTGGCAATGCCCACACTGTGTCAGCCTCTCTCACGAGAGCTGCTGGCTCTGGCCGGGTCCCCCTGGTCTTCCCCGGGGCTCCTGGGCCTCGGGAACCTCCCAGTGCGCCTCAGTCTAGCGCTTAGCCGCTGACTTACCTTGCCTCTGCTGGCCTTGCCACTGACTGAAGTCAGTCCTTCCAGGGCTTCCTCCATGTAGCTGTCATTTGAAAATATCTGTCTTTAAAGTGATGCACTAAGCTGTATCAGTGCTGAGGGATAATTTATTTAAGAATAATTTATAATTGTGGCCATCACGCAGTACTGTGTAAGACTATATTATGATGGATAAAGATGAGGTTATGAATAAGCTACCAAATTCCAGTATGTCTGATTCTAGTCAAGTGTGATAAGGTTGCTTAGATGTATTGCTGAAAGATAGAAATACTCATTAACTATTTCTGTTCTATATTCAGAGAGAAGCAGGATAATGGTGGCGTGGCTTGGAAAGACTTCTAGTTTCAGCGAGTAAAGGGTATGTTTCATGAATACAAAAGAAATATTTAAAATCTGAAGAGTTGGAAAAGCTGTAAGCAGGATTTTAAGAAATTTCTGGCAATATTTTTTAATCATTGGAAGTGATTTTTAAGGAAGTATGGAATTCTAAGAAAGTACTAGAAGACTGAAAAATGAAGGAGATTATATTCAAAAGGAGTTGAAGGAATGAATTTGGTAACTGTGGTGAGTAGGTCATCACTGATCATAGGTTAACAAATGAGAAAGCTATTTAATAATAATAATAATTAATAATAATAATAATAATGTAAAAATTCACCAAAAAACCTTTGTCTTCTGAGTAGATTTTGAAATTGTGTTTGATGAAACCTTGGTGAAAGTAACCAATTTGACATACATAAGCTTCTATACAATGTTTAAATGGCAGTCTGGTTAGAAAAACAGCTATGACGCAGAATCACTATGATGATTGCCAGATGGATTAAAAATGTTTAATTCATACCTTCACATCTACACTTATGCTATGAGGCTTATCAGACATTACAAACAATTTTTAAAGTGGTCCAGCAGCAATCTGTTGTCAGCTAATGATGTTCAGGGAATCTCATCAATTTTCCAGACAAAAATGTAGAATCAGTGCTAGTATAATCTTATCAATGCACATACAATAGAGAAATGGCAAATATGTTGGAAAACATTGATAATAACTTGGAATCATGTCTATTATATTAATTTTTATATTGCCATATATAATATCTGCTGTAGAGTAAATATTCTACAGTGATGGGAAGCTACATCTTCTGATTCTGAATATAACTTTGGGTCTTGTTGTATAAAACCATATGACTATGAGTTCCTTTCTATTGTAGTGATGTGGCTCTATGAATTAGCATAATGTGTAGATTTTTAGCAGATGACTATAAAGCAGAAACAATTACTTTGATTGCTAAATAGTGCACCCAGTTTTGGTGCTTGGATCTTCAACAAAGATTTGAAATCTGTAAAAGAGAACAGAAAAACCTTTAAGGCTGATGCTATGATTTAGGAAGAAAATCAATTTCTTGTAAGAGTAACACAATTCAGTAAGTTTAGTTCTTTAAGAAGTAAGGATTATGATTTACAAGAGTCTTCAGAAGAATCTTTCTATAGGATAAACATTTCTTAAGTCATTCCAAAAAGGACATAATAAACTTAGCAGTAAAACACTGAAATAGAGGTTGTTCAGACTAGAAGATTCAAGTTTTTGAGTGATAGTATTAACAGTGAACTAAATTATTTAGGTTACTTTTATATTCTCCTTCCTTTTTATTGTGTAACTCAACTCAGGATATCTCTTAAAATATATATGGATCACACTGATGTAGAAATTGCTCAATATTTTTCTTCTGTATTATCTCTTAAAATAATTATCTGATAAAATGATTGTAATTGTTCTGCACGGATTGCAATCTGTTAAAATCAGTATTTACTACTTTTTATTTATCTCAGAAACACCAAACATTAAAGGAAATTGTAAAAATCAGTTACACACACACACACACACACAAAGTTAGACACATCTGAGAATCTATGCTTTTATTGCATTTCTTCATGAGTCTCGTCATAGATATAGTTCCTAATTTAAAATCTTTTGAGATAAATAGTGAGACTCTCACTTATTTCAAAAAGTATTGAATTATCCTTGTTACGGCATATTTCCTCTGAAGTAATCTGGTGTGCAGTAGGTGGATTGGATACTTAAATCCTGTATGGATGTTCTGTATCACACCATAGATCATATTTATACAGTTATATGCCAAATCTTTTTTTGTGGAAGGGAAGGATGAAAATCTTTAGGAAAGGAAAAATATACCTTTCAGTGAAATCAAACCTCTATGCACACTTTAGTGGTGGCTGTGAGGCTGCAGTTCTTTTCACACTGTAACCTCAAAATACCACACACTCTGGCTTTTGTCCCGTGGTGTCTTAGTCCTAGTTATATGATCTAACTACATCTAGACTGGACTACCTAAATGCTGTTAGGTTCTTGTACTAAGTGCCTTAGCTTCTCTTGCTGAGTTTTCTTCCATTCCAGGGCATTTAGTATGGGTCACTGTGGGGTTAGGGTGTAATAGCAAAGAGGCAGTATACTTGCTAAGTTTGATCAACAGAATGATTTTCAAGCTGGAGAAAATAAAATAAAGAACATTCAATATCTTAGGAGATTATGGCATGATGAAGCCAAGACAGTGAAGAAAACATAATGGAAGTGTTTCTCTAAAGTCACTGAAGTGAAAATTAGTTTCTTTCTGTTTTCAGTACTGTAATAGTTTGTTACTATTTTTTTTCTGTAAATTTTGAAGAGTTTATTGATTTTTGTAATAAAATTGAGAGCAACAAAATGTTACCACTTTGAGTATATTACCTTGTCTTAGAAAATGTTGCTCTTCTATGTATATGATTGAATGTGCAATCATAAAAAAGAAGAGCCAGGAGCAAGGAAACGTGAGCTGACCTGTCACTGTATATATTTGCGTTTGATATCCACACCGGGGGGGGATTATATGCTAGCAGTTAGCAGCCATTTCAAATATATAGTTCTGTCAGAACATCTGCTGGGATAAACCAATAATGGTTTTAACTTTCCTATTGGAAATCATTCTGTATATTTTTACATTTTTCTAAGTGGTATTTCATGGTGTGTGAAATCACAATATAATTACATATTTCAGAAAAATTAAGTACTAACTTCCTATTGGAAATTTAAAAGATTCACATCTGTTTCCCAGTGGGAAAAAAGCACTTATTTCACTAAGTAACTTTTCAAATAGCCCTTGAAAAAGAATTGTTTGGACAAAATGTTGAAGCTATTCCATTAAAATTCAGGTTAAAATAATGTCAATTACTTTCCAAACTGCAGTCTGGAAGGTTTACTTTCACAGAAAGTAGCATCCTCATTTGCCCAAATTCTGTAGAGTTTGCATGCAACTTTCAAACTCTAACATCAAAGGTTCTGGTATGATTATAAGATCAAGTATTTTATTTTACTCTCTTTTTTTTTATTTTAAAAGATGATACAATGATATTTAAAGTTATAGCTAAGAAACACACATTTAAAGATATATCATAAAGGTATATGTTGGTCATCTTTTAGAATTTCCCATGTGCTTGAGTAAGTACTTCTTAATTTTATCAGTCAATGTCTTCTTAACTAAATATTCCTGAATAGAATATTTTATAAATACTATCTCTGTTATCTCACTGATATGCATAGGAAACCAATCAAATGCTCACCCAAGTAACCTCATTTAATAAAGGAAAACAAGATAAAACCAAAACTATGCATATTTTTCTGAGGAAAATTTCTCTACCTTGATGTTACTGTCAAACTAAAAACTGTAGTCTTTGATCCCTTTGTTCATAATAACCTCTGTACCTCTGTTAATTTTAATTATGTTCTCCAGCAGACTCTTAAAAGGACATGGGGAAAAAGTCCTCCTAACCATCTTTTAAAGCAATGGGGTCTAGAGAGCAAGGTTGTTATATGTTCTGTAACATCAGGCATGTATTTTCATAAAATAATTAAAAAATAACAGCTCCAAAAAGTACAGTCTTGTTTTATTTCAAGTTTAGTATTTTCAAACCTTCCAGAAAACTTTATTGGTAAATGTTCTTAGTGATCAGAAAACTGTCTAGTAATACGAGTTGATGTGGCTGTATATATTGCAGATTGATAATTACACATCATTGGAAAAAATAGCTATATAGATAAACTCTCCTTCTAGTACTAGTCAATGTACATTTTTATTTTTTTTTCTACTTAGAGAGATGTGACAGACTGCATGGAATTTTTTTGTTAAGTGGACTTCAAGACTTTCTGCTCCAAGAATACAAACTAGAGTGAAGTCTGGTTCTCAGGGGAATTAATGGGCCATATTCACAGTGATGTGAGTTTGACATTTAGGGAATAGATCCAGGTTTAGATCTATTTAGTTTGGCAAATAAATTAAGCTTAATTGACAGAAATTTCAATTGTAATGTCATAATTGCTGTATAGCTTTTTATTTTGTCAAGGAGGCAAACCTAGTCATGATAATAAAAATGTATCAAGAATGTTTATTGCAAAATAGAGACACCATTTGAACAATGGAAACACAATAAAGTCTTAATATTTGTTGTTAGAAGTTAATCACCCTGCCAATATGACTGAAAAGTTATGCAGTAGAAGTATACCTGTTGTGTTGTTATGTTATTGTGTTGAATCTAATAGTAGCCAAATGTAAAGTAATTGAACTGAAAGTGTCAAAATGGGATAGATTGGGGATGGGGAGCATAAGAAATATTTCTCAGATGGTCTCATTCTTCTCTGATATGTGGATGCAGAAGAAAAGCACTTTATTACAAGCTAGTAATAATGCCTCATACAAACTATTTCAAATATCATTTCCTCTACGTAATTCTGTTCAACATTAGGTGACACTGATTCTGTCTTCAGCATAGTTTAGATTCAGTATAGCTGTTTAGCAGGGGGATACTACATGCTCAGTTTTCTATGAAAAATAACATTAAAGATTTGAGCATAACATTAACAAGAAAAATCTTCAGGAACTTTCGCAATGATACTTTGACAGCATGCTTTAAATGTGTGAAAGAAGGTGGAAGGCGGCTGTGATGAACATAAAACGTTGTAGCATATTTGAGAATAAATTATATAGCCATCCAGTGCCTCTGTGAGGTGAACAGTCTTTACATCACAATTTGCTCCTACCATAGGAAAATGTAACATAGTGTCTTTCAAATTACTCATTTGTAGGCAGTTTAAATATTTAGCTCTTACAGAAGAATAGAATAGAATAGAATAGAATAGAATAGAATAGAATAGAATAGAATGGAATAGTTCAGTAGGAAGGGACCTATACTGACCATGTAGTCCCACTGCAATATTTTAAATATTTTAAACTAATATTTAGTACATTCCATCTTTAGGCCTGTATGCACAATATGGCTACATCATTCCTCACTTCTCACATGAAAGCTACATCTGCACTTGGAAGACTGAGAGAAGGTGCAGAATTTTCACAAGTATAAACTCCATATGGCATAAAAGATCCTATTTCTCTTCTTCATCTTTCAAAGCCCTGTAGTCCACATACCATCAAGTTTTCAACTGGAAACCAGTTGAAAAACACTACTGCAACAAAGAGATTATTAGGAGCCATTAGCCTTTCAATGTGTGATGGTTTCCACCCTCTCTCTTTTATTTTCATAAGCAAACCCCCTGGGGAGCCGAACTGTGCACATTTATCTATGTCTTATGTACAGAGGAAGTGTATTTGTGCAATCCCATTTCTAGGAAAGCACACAGGAGCAGAATGCCTTTTGAAATGGAAAGCCTTGAAAAGAGGAAGGGGCTTGCTATTTTGCTCTTTATCAGGCAGAGAACAGCTACAAACCATTCCATGCAAAGAGAGGAAAAAAGTGGTTCTTTTTTCCAAACATACCTGACTAAAAACTTTCTTGTAAGAAAATATGAGTAAAGATTTCTGATGCAGAGAAGGATAAATCAGGGCTTTATACTTATTTGTTTTAATTAGAGACAAATATTAGACCTCTAATGTTATTTTTATAATGTATATTTGTGTCAATGGAGTGTTATTAACAAGTTAATAACTGTTGTATCTGAAGAACATGCAGTTCTATTGCAGATGAATGATGTACTTATAAGAGAGAATAGCAATGTTTGTCGATATAAAACAGTGATTTAACAAAGTTTGATAATAAATGCAACAGTGGTTTAACAACATTCGATGGCAAAGTACTCTTGATTATTTACTGCATAGAGGACAGGGTCAGACAAAAATGTCAGGGACACCCTCCTGTTGAATCATGAACCACACCCTTGCCTTCTAAACTCCTTCTCAGAGGGGATTTTTGTGCGGCTGGATCCAGACTTAGTCCCAGACTGGGTCAATGGGTTATGTCTAAAGGATTATATACGTGCAATCATCACTAAGATTTCAAGATTCCAGTGCTCTTATTCCCAATTATCTTACCAAGTTTCTAATGCGATAAGGATTCTCTCAACCTTGAGGAGTAACTTGAGAGACATCCCTACTCAAGGGGAGATCCTGGCGTGCAGCCTGCTGCTGTGCAGGAGAGCTCAGTGGGCCCTGGGTTGTCCACTATTTATGGAGTAAGATGATTGACTTATATTTGCATACCAACCGTATGTATCTTGGCACATGCTCAACTAGACCTCCGCTATTGTGTTGTTATCTGTCTCCCCCAAATCCACTTTGAGCCAGATGCAGCCATAATAACCAGACCTATCCATTATGACCATCACTGGTGATTATCACCTGAGCAGGTTTATGGGAAATAAAGGTCAGGTTGGGGGGGTGGGGGAAGCACACCGTCACAAGTTCTGAGGTTGACAAAATACTGGTCCTGGTTATTTTTAAAATTCTGCAGAGAGAAACTTTGAAAAGCCACAGACATGCAGTATCCCATGTTTACACTCTACTGTACATCTACTGTCTATTTGTAACAGGTTATAAATGAAAAGGGTATAGATAAACACAGATATACACCATTTTTAATGCACTGTGTCTAATTGTGGTATTCATTAGGATATACGTTAAAGGGTCATCCATACACACACAGAAGAGCGCAGAGGCAGAGGGCAGCAGGGGAGCCCCAGTGCCCCAGTCAGAGACAAGAGCCCCTGCCCTGGCCCTCCAGGGCTGTCCCAGGAGATCATCAGCCCCATGGGCTGGATGAGACCCAGCACCATGAGTCCCTGGGGAGTGGCTCTGTGGGATACCACATAGACTGGGGTGGAGGTGGGGTTCCTGCTCTGTGGGATGGAACTCTTTACATGATGTGGGGGAAGAGGGTGCTGGGATTGTGCAAGACTTATGGGATGCTTAAGGAAGGAACAAAAGGCAAGGAAAGGGAGGGACCCAGGTGGTTTGGGGAGGAATAACATGGCAAAATGTCGGAAGCAAGGTATAAAAGGGGACCAGTCCCCTGTAAACAGTTTGCTGGTCAGCATGAATGTCTGTCTGACCATGCTTTGTGCGTGTCAGTGCAGTCTGTCCTGTCTAACAGGAAATTAATTAAACTCCATTTCTAACTCTTTTACTGGATGAGGGACTCTATTCTGTGTGCATGTGTGTTTGGGGTCTGAGTGCCAAAACTAGTCAGATCACAGCCCATGTGCCCATGGTGCAGCAACTGGGGAGACCAGAGTATGTGCATAGTGTGTGGGTACGTATGCCAGTATGTGATCCTTGGTTGTTATCAAGCCAGACTAGCCCACAAGAACAATATGAGACTTGGGAGCCAGGTACTGAAGCAGCAAGAAGTCTGGGATGGACACAGGTGTGCCTCTGTGAGCTGGCTGTCACAGGTCTGCCTGGGGACACCACAGGGTCTGGGCATCAACTAAGAGACCCTTTTGCATGTGTGTTTCTGTGCATGAGGCAACCAGAGATTAAAAGTTCTTGGCGCCTGCTACTGGACTGACTGTCTAAGGCCAGCTACTGGAGGGATCTGTATTGCAGATATGTATGTATATATGTATATATATTTCCCACTAACAGAGTTTCATCTGGGAAGAGAAACAGGATGAGGCAATTGGTGCTGTTTGTGCTTGCATGGCTGATAGTGGGTTTTTTTTTATGTTGGTCTGTGTGGACAGCCATGCGTATACAACATATGTATATTGTATGCATGGTTGTGTATGCACAAACAAAAGACTTTTTTCTGCTTTCCCACATAAGCATCTTTTCAAAATTCCTGACATTAAATATATCCCATTGTTCCTAACTTAGACAATTTCATTGCCCTATACAGCTTAGTTTTATTGTCTGTTATTAATAGCAAATCCTATTTTTTTTTTTTTTTTTTTTGTACCTAGAGTTGATTTCTAGTTGCCAGTGCCATTTACTGGCAATAAATCTTTGTGACAATAATATTCTTGTTCTGGGAATTCAGATCAATGGTCTTTGTTAAGGCAATTACTAAGGTCTTATCCACCTTGGAAAATGGCTGTGCAGTTAAAATGTTACATAGCATCTCTACCTCATGCTAACAGCAATTTATTTCCTATGTAACTTACTTTAGGCTTTGGCTCTTATGGTTCCAGTCGGAGTCATCAAAGGCAAGACTTAGCTTTAGCTGCCTGGCTACTGCTGTATACTGGAAGCTCCCCAATTTTTGGTTCTGCCAGAAGAAAAGAACATACAAGACCTTAATCTACTTCAAGCAAAATAGCCAGTTTGGTTTAAAATACCCTTTTAAGCTTCCCTACTTTGAAGGAGTAGGAAGCTATCATTCCAACACCTGTTAAACAAGTATGTCTTATTTTTCTGCTGTGTAGTTTATTCTCAAGCCTTGAGAAATAAACTACACACATAGGGTAAGGTACAGGAAGTAGGAGGGTTTTGCAAATTTAAACACAGTAAACCATAATAATGAAAACAGATAACAAGAACATTATTTTTTTCTTTCCAACATCTTTAAAACTTTATTTTCTTGAGACAAAAGTATAAGCAGCCAAAAAATCAGTAAAAGTGTACTTCAGGGTCAGGACCAGCCCTTCTTCTTTAAGGTATTATGTGTCCTGTATGTAAAGAAGACTTGTATGTAAAGTAGAAAAACAAAAGGGGAAAAAGATGTTTTCTTGAGCTGTAGCAGTTGGGAAAACTAATCACTGATTTTAAAAGAAAGCCTCTGTGGTGCTAACTTGGAAACGGATACAGTAGGAATCAGGTGATTATAATGTCGCGTGTTGACCAGGCTGAAATAATCCCTGTACTTGTTGTCAAGGAATGAATATGCTGCCCATCCTTGAATTAGATGCCAATCCTCCCCAGGCAGAAACAGTACAAAGCCAGCTAAAAGAGAGTGCATTGCTGGCTTTAAGCACAGTAGGAAATTTACTCAGCTTTTGTCAGCTAGAAGTCACTCTTCTGTACCTCACATATATTACGTTTGGCAGCCTTTATTCTCGAATGAGAACTACAATACCAATAATTTTAAATTGTTATTTTTAAATGCACATAATACAATTGTGAAATACGTTCTATATAGCTTTTTAATTTCCTCCCACCAACTGATGTGACATTAACAGAGAATAGCAATTTATTTTTTTCAGGCTCATCCAACAGGCATCCTCCTAATAGAAGTACCAAAGGAGAGTCCAGAGTGACTTTACATAAATTTTCAGAAAACTGCCTTTCTCTAGTCAGACTCCTCTCTACTCTGCTTCGAAAAGGGTCTACAACCTATCCCCACCTCTTTACTGAGACTTTGAGCATGTTCTTATTAGAGACCTTTCTGTGTAGTAATATCACTGGTTAAGAGAATGAAGCATTTCACCACAGCTCTGAAACTTAATTTCAATGATGCTTTTTCTTTTCATTGTGCACAAGGACAACCTCTGGACTGGCGTAAGAGTGAGGACGTTGTTGCTCAGGTTTAAAAAGATTTCAAATTATTTAACATTATAGATGTTGGGGAAAAAAATCATAAAAATTACTGGGTTTTTCTCCTTCACTTTTGCCATTCTTTTGTTGAACAGACAGTTAAGATAGATTAAGCTAATAAATGCAAATATTATCCCTTGTTCCTCTTCACATATATTCCAGGCTGATTACCAGAGAGCTCAGTGATTCCTGTCTTACACTAGTAAATGAAAGACCCATTTTCCTGAAAATGTGTGGTACTCATCAGTTCCATTACAAACCTCATGAACAGCTAAAGAGCAAAACTTAAGTGTTTTAAAAAATCTATGTAAATGGGTGAATCAATTCTAAATTTATTATCCTCACCTACACTGTTGGACTCTAAGTAGAATCTTCACATGAATTCTCATTGAAAGTTTAATTTTTTGAAGACAGTGTACTCAAAGCCATTCTCAAAATACTATCTTTGACACATCCAAGTGTGGCAGATGTAGAGCAGAACCATACTGTCACAGGCAAAGTACAAACAAGCCTATTCAGAGCCTTATACTGTGGGTTTTTTTCTCACATTCTACTCACTGTTTGGAGGCCCACAAGTACTGTATAGTGGCTTCTTTACTGCCAAAGAATTTGGAGTTATTTGTATCAGTTATTGTCCTTTGGTTGTCTTCTAACTGAAATATAAGCAATTCTATAATCAGAGTATAATATGCTTCAATTTCATTGAGCATCTTTCTGTCAAAGTGTTTGCGGTTGAGTATAATAAATCAAGAAAGAGTACAGTTTAAACACTGAATTTTTATTAGGTCATTAGGCAAGTGTAATGCACATGTGACAGATGATTTTTTTAATATGCAGAAGAGCGATCTCATTAATTCTGCCATTTTCTTTGTATATGTGATTGCCACTGTAATGCAGGTAATTATGAGAAGAAAAGTGAAGGTACCTATCCATATAATACATAAGCTATTTGAATTAAGCTAAACCTTATCTCTGTTCTGCACTACTTGTGAAGCTACTCTAAATTTGAAGTGAGAGATCTTCATATCCACTGAAGAAGGTAGCAATCACTGTGGACAATTTGAAATTATATTTGGCTACTGCTGTTCCATAGCCCATGGAATTAATGTTAAAAGGCAATATATAAGGAATTTGTACATTTCACCTACAAAATAACTCAGGCTGAGACTGAAGGCCAGGTGTGTGCATACTATCCCTGGGACCAAAAATTAGACACAGCATTCTAGGTGCAGTCTAATAAGAGCTGACTAAAGAAAAAGAATAATCTCCCTTGATGTACTGGCTGGAGTGCAGCCTTCCCTTGATGTGCAGTGCAGGAGGCTCTTGGCTCTCCTTGTTGCCAGGGCACTTTGCTGGGTCATGATCAGCTTGCTGTCAGGCAAGACCCCCAGGGCCTTCTGAGCAGAGCTGCTTTCCAGGCCATCAGATCCCACCCTGTAGTGCTGCCAGGGGTTGTTTCTTGCTAGGTACAGGACCTCCCATTGAGGACCTTCCATGGCTCCTGTTGATCCATTTGTACAGCCTGTCTAGATCCTCCTTGATGGCAGCCCTGTCGTCAGGCATAGTGACTGGTCCATCTACCAGCTTGGTGTCATCTGCAAACTAGATCACATTGGCTCTCCTCCCGGTCTTTTGTAAAGATGTTAAATAGGATTCGTCCCAGGACAGACCTCTGTGGCACTCTGCTTGTTACCAGCATCTAGGCAGAGTATGACCCATTAACCATTGCCCCCTTAATCTAATAGTCAAACTATTTTTTTCTTTTTTTTTTTTTTTTTTTTTTTTTTCCTGTCTGGTTGCCTATGCATCCAAACAACAACATCCCAACCTGGATACAAGAATCCTGTTGGGACAGAGTATCTATAACCTTCCTAAAGCCTAAGAAAATGGCATCCAGTGCTCTCCTCTTATCTAGAAATCCAGGCATGCCATAGGAAGCAACCAAGTTTGTCAGGAATGATTTGTTCATGCTGGCTATTCCCAGTTAGCTTTTTCTCTCCAAATGCCCAGAAATTACTTCCAAAAGGACTCATTTCATGATTTTCCCAGGGACTGAGGTGAGGCTGACCAGCTTGTAGTTCTCTAGATTGTCTTTTCAAGCTTTTTAGAAGATGGGTGCAACATTTGCATTCCTCCATTAATTGAAGATTTTCCCTGATGGACATAACTTTTCAAAATGATGGAGGTGCCTTACAGGGACACTGGTCAGCTCTCAGCACCCTTGCATATAAGCTGTCCATCCCAGGGACTTACATGGCTCAAGTTCTCTGAAGTGATCCTTGACTCACACCTCATCCACTGCTGGTAGGTCTCTTCCTTGAACCCTGCCTTTTATCACAGGGGCCAGGGGGACCTTGTAAGTGGAAGGTCTTCCTTTGCCTACCTTTACTGAGGCAAAGAACACATTCAGCACCTCAGCTTTATCTGTCTCCAGTTTTAGTCTATTATTCCAACACCGTCCAGAAAATGCAATATAAATATTAAACACTTTACCAAATTTTAAACAATTATGTAATTTTTTTTATTTTTTTTTTTTATAATTTTTAAGTGAAAGCATTTTACTCAAAGTTTTCTGTATTAGCCTACTGCAATACTAATTTAAAAAAGTGGGGGCATTATGCAGGTTCTATTAAAATATATAATCTATGGAACTCAGGAAGCTTTCCAAAAAGTGTTGGTGTTCATAAATTATACTTGAAGAAAAATGTCATTGTGTTTCTGGAAAGCCTACACTTAATAAATCATTGCTCAGCAGAAAAATTTTCTCTCTGTGTGAAATGAGAGGATAACAGGTACACATTATACAATTGTCATTTTTCCTTTGGAGGGGAGAGGAAAACTGATGGGTTGGAAACCATACCCCTTTTTAAAGGAAATGCCACTTAAAGAATACAGAAAGTAATGCACCTGTTTCATGATAATTAGACCAAGTTACTCCACTGTAGAAATTTGTCAATTATTATTGCTGTTGGTAAAAAAAAAAATATAATTCATATGTTGATTTAATAGGGCCATCTCTACACTGATCACTATTCACTTTTTCAATTCTGGTAAATTTAAAAGCATGTTTACTTTCACTGAAAGTACATGACTAGATGTGTGCAAAAATCTTCTCTCAACAAATTTCTGTCCTGCTATTTTGTAATTATTATCAACTACAAATCTTGGACTATAGATTTACTAAATGGGTGGGAGCATAGAATTTCTCACATCTGTCGTATGGAAATTAAGACTAGAGAATGATTTCTTGTGCCAGTTGCAGTTTATCAGCTATTTGGTCATATGACAAAAGGTGATTTCTTTAACATATCCTAGTGAACTATTGCTCACTAATTCAACGTAATGGTGCTTTAAGATAAAGAAAATTACTTCAGAATTCAAGTGGTGTAATTGAGGCAGGCAGCTATTAGGGCTCAGCTGATGCGTGATAATTCATTAAGCCATAGTAACTCAATAGCTTTGGCTCATTTGATAATAAAGTGTATGTAACCCTTTATTGTGTTTATGTAAATTACAAATCAGTGAGTAGTTCTTTTTGCTTCTACCAAAATATTCTTCAGTATAGTTTTTATGATAGTAAGAAGCAAAGTTGTTTTATTTTTTTCTTTAATATAGAACCAATCTAAATCTTAGTATTAGGAATGCATTAGTAGGTATCGGTACAAATCAGACAAAACTTACTTCATTTTGGGGAAAACCACCCACGTTCATAGCTCTGTAATAATTCTGTGGATGTCAGTGGAAATTTTGCCATTAACTGCTGTAGGTTAATTCTTCTCTTAGGATTATGGTGCCATACACCTTAGGATAACTATGTTCCACCACAACTTTTTTCACTAGAAGTAAAGTGAAATTAATACATTTGCAATACTGTCTCTCTCCATTATTTCTTTCCTTACAAAAATGGTAATTGATCTAGTTAATGAAATGTCAGTATATATCCATAGCTAGCAGTAGTAAACTGAATTCAGTGCTACTTGATGTATATCTGATGATCTGTTAACATGATGACTCAGGAGGAAAGAAATCAGGATCAAATCTTATGTTTTCTAACACTTGCTTCAAAAATTCCTTTTAAGACAACCTTATGATTTTGAATGTGCTGTCAAAGCTGGAAAAATGTGCAATTTAATATAAATTCTTGAATAAAAGGTCATAGAAGGATAGAACATTTTTGTGTGTTAGTTTCATGCAACTTCAAGAACAATGCATCAAAGCTATAAACATAGTCACTTCATGCCCTTAATTCCTTTTTCCACTGTATTCTACAAGGGCAAAGACAGACTACTTTATTAAATTGTTTATTTACTACATTATCAACACCTTCCCACTCAGTTATAGTAAAAGTGTAGCTTGCTGCTGCAGAGTATACTTAAAACACTTCTGTAAAAAAAACCCATGCTGATAATTTTATCTCATCTTTTCAATATCCTTCCCCTTTGTGTATTTGCTTAATCCAACTGTTGTGTCATTTCTTAATTAAGAAGCCCCTCCTGCAATTGCTAGTGAGGACAGTTTAAATTCCTTCTATAACATAAGCACAAACAAATGACAGGGTATCACTTTGTAAGACACAGTACACAGTAGGTAGATAGTGAAAGGTCTGCATCTTCCCTAGTTATCTGAAAGAACACTAGACTTAAGAGTGTGCCTAACCTTCGCAGTTAATTTGATTCCAGATGTTGTTGAGTTAGAACATCTTTGAACAACTGTTTGGAAAAGACACTTAGAAAAGAGAGATATAAGCAGCTAATAAGAAGTTACCATCAGTTTAAAGAACTCATTGGGAAAAATATTAGCTGATATATACTCAGGCAAAGGGATAAGGACAGATAGTAGTAACAGGAGTAGTTGGTATAAAGAATGCATCATATAGATAAAGTTCAAACAAGTGGAGAATTTTGCATTTGACTATTTGCAGCTCATATAAAGTACTTCAGAAGAAATCAAGACAAACAAGTAAAACGAGGATAGGACAAGTTCTAAAAAAACGACCAATAAAAGGTTACCTTTAAATAGAAATCTTCTAATTTGATCTCTTTTAACATCAGGTAATATTAGTCTCATTTTATAAAATCGCAAACAGTATTCTTCCTAAAATTCAGCTGCAGACTATTTGTGTGTCTACTGTACCATTTTCTGAAAAAGCTACCATTGCTAACACTCCTATAATTGCCTCTAAAACATACCAATTCAGCAGTACAATGCTACTGCTAGAATCCAAATATCACCCTATGTGTGATGTTGTGCATATTAGCCACAAGGCATTGAACAGAGAGCAAATAAAGGAAGAGTTTGATATATTATCTATAATAGGGAATCAATGCCAGATGTTGTGTGAAAATAATGAGGAAAAGTGGTAGTATATTACACTGAATGGAGCTATACACATTGTGGGTCCAATCTTGAAAATTTTAGTTGTTCCTTCAAGCTATTATAATTTTACTCAACTTGGACTTTTTGTTATTTAGATAGAAATAAAATACAAGTATTAAAATAAGTGTAGTAATGGTGCTTTTTGTACTTAAATGATGATGATCATTGTATTGTATTATTGTATCAATGGATTGCTACAGTTAGACTGCAAGTTATTTTCATTGCATGTCTAACTTCACAAATGCCCACACATTTGAGAAGCTATTATTTTATCACTTTTTTTTCCTCTTTGTGTACTTTAATAAAAATAGTTATGAAGGGTGAATATTTTCCATCCAGCTGAGATTCAAGCATATTCCAGGTTACTCCAGTGAACATCCAAGAGTTTTAATAATTAACGCTGGTAATCAGAAAATATTGATATAACTTTCCTCTAGAGAGCAGGTCTCAGACTTGCTTGTGAAGATATGGCAACGCTTTTTGTTATCTGTTGGACATACTGGGCAAAATGTGTTGTTGTAGCAGTTACTGTAAAGGTAGTCTGGTATTCTAGTTTTAACCATATACACTCCTTATTGTCAGTCCACAACACCCTTTTCATTTACACTAAACCACCCATTATTAAAGTTACTACTTGACAGGCCATGCTAAGGTAAACAACATAAAAATACCAGCTGACAACATTAAAAACCAGAAAACTTGTTTTCAAGTTTTACTAATCAAAAGGTAATAGACTAGACAGAAAATTATGTTTAATCTACTTACAACACCTTCACACTTTCCTCTCCACAACCTGCTTTGAACTCTACCTGCTTACATAAACTAATTGTTCAGGTACCCAATTGTAGAGGTAGCCAACATTTTGAGGTTAAGTTTACTAAGACAGTGCCATCATCCAATGTCTGGTAAGAATTTATTCTGGATTCAGGGAAGGCAAAGATTGCCTCCAAGTGTCTCTAGTTTCCTCCAAGTTGTTGGTAGCCACCTAACACAGCAGAGTTTGAGATAAATCTGGATTTTTATCCTGCACCCACAAGAAAATTATCTAAAAGATAACTAAGCATGCCATGAAAACTTCTCTTGACAAGAACAAAAATCTCCAAAGCCTCTTGAGGTATCTGCCTACATCATAGCATCAGAAGGGGGAGTACAGATAATGCTATCTAAGTTTGTCACAATTTTAGGACAGTGAAGTTCCCAGGAAACATTCTTGCATGATGGCTCAGAGATTGTATCAGAGGTAAAATACAAGAAAAGACACCGCAGGAACCTAAATGTAAGATTTAATATGCAGACCATCACATTTACCCAACAGAACAGATAGAGTTTTACTAAAGGGGATAAAAACCTACAGATCTAGCAGTTTGGACCTTCTCTTTAAAAGATCCTGGGCTACTTACAGAAGCATGATCCATATGCTCATATACTGGTATAGGGCTACATACTATACAGGTATATAGGAGATGCTGAATATGCCTTTTTTTTTGTACCTGTCTATAATTCTTATGCTTGAAATTTTTATACTTTATTATCTGTATTTAAGCGTTAAGACAGAAACCATAAAATGCTGAGTAATTTTGATTTTTTATTGTTTAATTTAGTGTCTTATACTTAGTGGTTGCTTTATGAACATTCAAATACATTAACTTACTTAATGTTTTAATACAAAATTTTCTTGCATCATCTGGTAAAAGGTAGAATTGCCAATGAGTGTTGTGTATGGTATTCAAAAAATGTTTTACACAGTCTTTTCTGTAGCTGCTATAAATGGTGTGAAATGGATCCTTTTTGCAAACCATTGATGCTCAAGAACTGAGAGAGTTAGTGTTATCTGTCACTGTGTTCTCCCATCTAGGAGGACTTTCTGCCAGCAATAGCTCTGTGCCCTTGGTTCTAGTAGGAAAAGCCAGCTTAATGCAAGGCCCAGCACTTAACATAAGGTTAGTATTGCTCATAGCTCACAGGTATTAGATCAAGCTTGGGTGATAATTTCCACATCAACAAGAAAGCTGTTTTCTAACGCTAACATTCTTCCTTATCCCTTCCCCCCCCAACTCTGTATTCTTGCCCTACATCTGAAAGATTAAAGTCATAAAAATGTGGAATAACATTGTATTGAAACATTTTTCTCATTAAAGATTAATTTTCCTCCTATTTTTTAATTAAAGGAAGAAATACAAATATTCTTATCTGGATATAGTTACTCCTGAAATACTGATTTGGTTTTTTTGTTTGTTTGTTTGTTTGTTTTTCTCATTTCTTTGTTTTTTTTTTTTGTTGTTGTTTGTTTGTTTGTTTTGTTTTGTTTTGTTTTCCTGCTAGTCTTTCATTGATATCAGGAGAATATTCTTGTAGATGAGATATTGTTAACACTGTATCAAAACATGGAAACATGGATTCTGTTTCACAACTGGAGTTACACTGGCAGAGATCTGTGGAATTGTGATGCTTTATACCAACCTTCATGAAGTACTATATATGAAGATTTATAACAAAAATTATAATTGCTCACAAGAATAATGCAAAAATTATTTGTCACCTCTCCTTGCTCAAATTTGTTCAAAATTAAGTATTGCATTTTGTCTGTAGTGAACATCTTATGGAAAAATCAAATTGACATGGAAGAGAAGGAACATAAGTGGATACAGTGTTTTTGATTTGCTTGTTTTCTCACTTAGATTTTTCTTTTTCAACTTTTTTTCCCCCTCTTTTTTTTTTTTTTTTTTTTCTCCTTTAAGTTCCTCTTCCTAAATTAAAGAAAACCCCAGTATAAAGTTTCATTTCCCAGTAAGAGTTCCAGGAAATTCATCAACTCATAAAACTTCATGTGTAAGCATCTGGTATTTATATGCTTTGTTTTATTCTTTATCAAGTAGGAGTAGATAAAAGATGCTATATGTGTTTTTGAAGGTTTCTGCACTGCAAATTTGTTAGATAACATTAGAATGCACAAATGGGCAGATAATTTTCCCCCCTTATATAGTCATGACCACAATGCACACAATGTTATGGAATAATGAAATTCACTTTCTACTTGTTGCCCATGCACACCAGACAGTGTGGTCAAACAGGAGAGGACCATTTCTTTGGCTGCCTGATATGGTTCTTGTTCTTGAACATCCTGTGGTTTCGCAGTTCACTGTTTAGATCATTTTGTATACATCCTTACAAATATCTCCAAATACACAGGTGCATTACAGGAAAATCCAAATGGGTAACTGCAGTGACACAGATTTCATAAAATACTAAAAGACAACATATGGCATTTGTACATATAATAAGTTTTGTAAACCTCAAAAAAATCCTTGAAAAGAAATTTTACTGTGTTGCTCCCACCACAGTTGGTTACTAACACCTTAATTAATTTAGAAACCATGTACAAAATATCTGTATTTTTGCTTATTAGATTTTATTACCAAAAAAATGAAGCATTTTTCCACAGTTGAAATGTGAATGAGGGGCATTTCTGGAAGAAGAAACAAAGTATATATGCAACATTATACTCCGTCCATATAGACAGGGTATGCATGGACTGATTACATTCTTTCAGATTCTGAGTAGCTTCAGGACTTGTGGACTTAACTGTCCGTAGACTAAATTATGGAATTAATTGCCCCTAGACTATTGTGGGCTCACCACTCAGCGCAACAGGTCTTTTAGTGAGAGAGACTACAAGAGAGGCTGAGGTATTCACACCTTTTCCTAAGTCTTTGTTAGCACTTTCAGCTCCCAGGTGTCTGTGCCCAGTGCCAAGGTTTGGGAGAGAGGGGAGTAGAGGAGCCTGAACTGGGACTCCTCAGGTGAGCTGGTCATTTTCAAGTTCATGGGACCAGGCTGGATGCATTTGAGATAGCTGACAAATATCCAAGATATAATTGTGAAGCCAGTCTCTATCATGTTTGAAGAGTCCTGCTGATCAAGGGAGATCCCTGAAGATTGGAACACAGTCTTTTACACAATCCTGGTAGTCAAACTGGAGAGATATGGAGTGGATAGGTGTACTGCATTGAATCTACTTGGACTGTTGGGTTATAGGGCAGTGGTTCAAAGTGAAACTGGTTACTGGTTCTGAGTGGTATTTTTAAGGGTTTTATACTGGGATCAATTCTGTTTTTAACATTTTTTGTGAACAACCTAGATGGTGGGACAGAAAGCACCTCTAGCAAATTCACAGATGACACAGATTAGGCATATTGGGCCACATTAGCAAAAGAATAGTGAGTGACTGAGGGAAGCAGTTACTCCACTATACTTTGCCATGAAGCTGCATCTGGCATTTTTTGTCCAGCTTTAAGACTCCCCATTTAAAAAGAAATAACACAGATGAGAGACTGTAGGCCACCAAGATGCACTCAGGGTTTTGGAATATATGAGAGAATGAAAGGACCAGAAACTTAGACTGGAGAGGTAAGCTAACAGTGGAGCTAATCACTGTACAGAAAATGTAAATCTTGTTCTCTTACACTGCAATTTTGCTCAAGAAATTATAAAACTATCATGCATGCATTGCACTTATATAAGGAAGCAAACATATTGTATAAAAATGCTCCATGTGGGGAATGTATTTGGTTTGGTGTACAATAATAATATTTATATTAGGTCATACTTTATTTGGCCAACAGCAACTGAAGAGTACTGTAGGGAATGTGTTTTAGACCTCCTACCTAATAAAAAATAGAAGGCTTCAGCTGCATTTAGGAAAACATTCATCAAACCTTTCTTTCTGTTGTTCATAATGTGCATAAAGTGAAGTGATGTAGTATTCAACGCCACACAACTCTTTTACTAGTTTCTACGTAAGGTAAAAATTGACAATATGGTGTTTCTTCAGAAAAGTCAATGTCTTACTGAAATCCCCTTATCATCTAAAACTTTGTATGTAACAATTAGTCAAAGAGACTTTCAAATATACACAAGTATGTCTTTTCTGTCATAAGGAACATGTAAGAGATCATTGTGTTATGTCAATTAATTGCACTGAAAATTACTTGAATTTCTTAATATCTGAAGGCTGTCTGTCATGACTTGTGCTGGACAGACCAGGGAGGGTTTGTGGTGAGTTCAGAATTCCCTCACACTAAATTCAGGTGAAATGACACCAAACGATCAGTTCAACATTTTATTCCTGGCAGAAGAAGCCTGAACGTGGGAGGTGTAACAGTAGGTGGTGGGTTCTCTCACAAGAGGAATTGGCATGAAACTACCTCAGTAAACCATGTAACATGTTGTGGTGGGTTGACCCTGGCTGGATGCCAGGTGCCCACCAAAGCTGCTCTATCACTCCCCCTCCTCAGCCGGACAGGGGAGAGAAAAATATAACAAAGGGCTTGTGGGTCGAGATAAGGGCAGGAGAGATCACTCTCCAATTACCGTCATGGGCAAAACAGACTAAGCTTGGGGAAAATTAACTCAATTTATTACCAATCAACCAGAGTAGGGTAATGAGAAATAAAACCAAATCTCAGAACACCTTCCCTCCACCCCTCCCTTCTTCCCGGGCACAACTTCACTCCCGGATTCTCTACCAAGCCCCCCTCAGCGGATGGGGTTTACGGTCAGTTCATCACATGTTATTTTCTGCTGCTTCATCCTCCTCAGGGGGAAGACTCATCACATTCTTCCCCTGCTCCAGCGTGGGGTCCCCTCCAAGGGAGACAGTCCTCCACGAACTTCTCCAAGAGAGGAGAGAGGGGAAGAAAAAAAAAAAAATCCTTGGTAGGTTTGTACTTCTGGTTTGTCTTCATTAAGCTGTGTGGCTACTTTTCTCATCAAGCTAATCTGGGGGGTTTGTTCATGCTCCCACATAGGTTGTGTAGCAGAGACAGTTGAATATTTGATCTTACCTCTGATTTAATTCTCTCTGTTATATTCTTCTTAAGAAAGAAAGTAGAAGTAATAATTCTTGACCAGTCAAAAAGGATAGGCAAATAACAGAGACCTAGATAGACGATATGCAGCTAATGGTTATGGAAAGAAAAGAAATAATTTCTGCAACTTGATGTGGATTTTCTAAAAGATCTTTACTTGTCTTTTGAAGATAGGACTGGTTTATACTGTGCAAACTGGTGACCAATTCAAAAGAAATCTGGTCACTTCAATATAATTCAAATGAACTGAGACTTCTTTGCTAAGGAAATTAGGGAATAGTTGGTATCAGTGCCACAAGAATAATATTTTTGGGTCCGCAGTAGAGTAACTGAGGAAGTGAACAGACAGTGATCAATAAATTAAGGGGAAAAAAGTGTTCTTTACTTCTGCTTAAGAACTAGTGAAGTAACTGTCACGTTTGGGACAATTTGAACAGAATGATACAGAAGGCATAGCTAAGAGGTTGTTTAGGGTTCATAAAGACAAAGTAAAGTTGTGGAAGCTCCTTCACAGGGTACTTGGGATGCAAAAGATGACACTGTTTCAGAGAAAACTAGAAAAAATTGTGAAGGAGAAATTTGGTGAGAATTGTTAAACACTTAGAAATATTTTTAAATTTTAGAAATTCCTGAGCAACTTAGGAAGTATTTGGGGGAAATATATATGCTTGTGCTGTTCTTATAGTCTTCCACAGGCATCTACCTTTTGCTGTTTCTAGAGATAGGACACAAAGTTGAATGAATCTTTGATCTAACTCTATAAGGTTTCTCTGATATTCTTACTTATTTCTGCTTCATACTAGCCTTTTTTGGTTTTATTTGTTTTCACTTCCTGGTTACTGGCAGTACTACAGTAGTTCAGTGCTCTAATCACAATTATGCTTGGTGATAATTATCTTTTTGTTGTAGTCTTTTTCTTAAAGTGTAATGCATTTGAGGAGACAGCTTTCCCATGACATGTAGTTACATTTGAATTATTTTTTTAAAGATGGAAAAGCATTGGTGTTTGATAGTAATGAACTTGTACTGATCAGATTTGGGATCGCAATTTTCAGTTAAAACTATTTTAAAAATAGTACACAGAACAGAAAAGGTGGTGTTTAAACTTCTCTTAAAATTCACCCTTGTGAAGGAATTTATTGAGACTCATTTAGTTCTAGTGCTGATTCACACAAGAAGTAAACTGTAAACCCTGCAGAAATGTGTAAACTCTAATTTTTACCATGAGTGATTCTAAACATGGTATCCTGTGTACAACAATTAGCTAATTAATAAATTAATATATTGAACAAATAATTTAGAATGAAACAGACAAAAAAAAGGTTTTAACAGAAGGGCACAGTAGCCCAAACAAACGATCAATATAATGATATGAGAGACCTACATGCAGTGCAGAAGGTGCCAATGCCACTGCCTGAAGAGTCTGCCAATGAACCAGATGCTGCTGTAGGGAAAATATCTTTCTCAGCTGGCATCTGGGTAGTGTTTGTCATCTGAAAGAGAAAACGACTTATGATTATAATGTGGTGGGGTAAATAACACTATTCTGTAACTGTACAATCATCTTGATTAAGAGTTTTTGGAAATCCATTCTGTATGTGGATTTTATATTTCATATTTCACTTGTGACAGAAGTACCTTATCCAAGTAGTCAGGAGAAAAGTATTTGATCTTCTGATAGATAAATGGTAGCACAGGTAAAAAACATTTTCTATTTTATCCATATAAAAGAACTGCACTCTCCCTTTACTCTTTGCATTTCAATGCATGTTTTTTTCAGACTGTATGAGAATAATAATTAATATTTTCTCTACTGAGATGGGACAAAGATGAAGTTAAACTGGCATCAATGACATTGAGATTCAAAGCATTTTTTTTCCAAGTTGAAAAATTCTGAAAAGATACTTCACAGATTTTTTATGTCTATCTCTCTATAGATAGATCATACATATCTGTACAGAAAGAGATATAGAAAAATACAGACAGAACATCCCAAACCCCTTCTTACAATGTTTGAAACAATCAGACTTCACCTTTCAACATTTCTCCCACTAAAAGACCCTCAAAACAGAATTACCCATGCAGAATTGACCATGGGTTTCTTTCAGTTTTTTTGTTTGTTTGTCTGTTTGTTTGAAAGAACGCCTCACATCCTTAGTTAGGGTGCATCACCTTTGTGTGTGTGTGTGTTTGTGTCTTTGTTGTAGTGTAAGTGATGAAACCTTTTGTATTTCCCAAACACTGAGTTTCTGTGTAATATTAGCAAAGCTAGAGTACTCTGTTTAACAACAGAGAGTCTGGAATTGAAATAAGCAATTTCATCAATGGGCATTGCCAATACCTTGGCCTAACGGTGCTTCTCTCAGCCAGTCCACTTATGTTAAATATAGAAACAGAGAAGACAGCAAGAGACATGGCAGCCTGAGCTGCACTGGGACCACCCATTATTTAGGCAATCTTCCAGTAGTTTTAGGGATTTTCTGCACTTCACAAATGACTACAAGGGAGAACCAAACCAAGTAGCATAGAAAGCCAAGTCTAAATTCATTAAGGTAAATGCCACACAATATTTTCTTTCCATTTTGAAAACATGTATACGATACTATTACTGTCTGAGAGATTCAGCAAATCAGATCTATGTTTTATAGTGCTAATACTAAGTGCAATAAAAATCCCATGTTCCAGAATAATACACAGCAGGTGAGAAGTACAGTTACCCTGGCACTAGATCACAGAATCATAGAATCATAGAATAGCCCTCAAAAGATCACCTGGTCTAACCTTTTGTGGGAAAGGGAGCTTAATGAGATTATCTAGGACCCTGTTCAATCACATCTTGAAAACCTCCAGTGACGGGGACTCCACCACATCCTTGGGGAAGTTTTTGCAGTGATTGATTGTTCTCACTGTAAATAACTTCTTTCTTTTATCAAGATGAAACTTCTCCCAGTGCAACTTGCATTGGTTGCCCCTTGTCCTCTCCAAATAATGACCAGCTGTAGCAGATTAACACAAGTCCATTGAAGTGATTGGAACTGCACCATTTGACAAAAAATTACAGTAACGCTGTTAACCTATATACCCAGCCTGATCTCTGTTTGAGTTACATCAAGATCTAGATCTGCTCTTAAAAATCCTCGAAAATTCCATTTGTCTTAGTGAGAATTTAATGGCCCAAATAATACAATCATTTTTCTATCAGAAATTGAATCCAGTGGAGACTTTTACTTAAAAGCTGGTGCCATGATATGCTCTAATATTATTTGGTAGAGTTCACTCTGTTAACAAGAAACCACCCACAGAGCAGATAGCACTTCTAAGGCTCTGGGGCTGTTACCAATGTCCTGATACAGTGCTTTCTTATGGGGATTCCAAATTCCCTTGTAAACGTAGCATTTTATGTTGAAGTTTCATGAAAAATAAAATATAGCAGCCAATGAATATTTCAAGGAAAGTAATATTGTCATTTACTGTTTTATGAGTTTTGCTGTTTGGATTCTTTTTGAGTGTCCTCCCACAGCTAAATAGCAATAGCTGAGGAAAAAAAATAAAAAAAAAAAAATCAATAATTCTGATTTGGAGAATGAATTTTTATATTTGTCAGGATAAAACATTTTCAAGGCTATCTATTCCACCCCTTATTCCAATTTCTAAATGAAAAAAATAAAATCTTTCATTTTTCTACTATATTTAGCTATTCTTGCAAAACATTAGCTTTTCATAAGCAAGAATTCTCTTCGTCTGCATATTGGAAATCTTGTTCCCACCTATATTATAATATGAAAATATTAAATCAGATTTTTTAAAATAGTAACAAATACTGGCAATGCCTCTGTTATGACATTTTCCAATAAATTAAATGGCTATATAGCACAACTGTTTGCCACAGGTACCAGGAGATTTCAAGGATAAAAGAGGTCAATCTCAGTTTAACCATCTGTCATAATTTAATAAAGTTAAAATAATGTCATTGAACTTGTGTTTTTTCCAGTGTGATGAGGGCAGTGCTACACTGAGAGGACTGTTTTGTCAATATAGTGACTTGGAGAGAAACTTGTCAGCTATATTCAGTGCCTCATGAAGTATGGTCTCATTGAGAATTTCCTAACAGACAAGAATTCTCCATAAAAAAAAAAAAAAAAAGAAAAAGTCCACATCTGTGTGTGAGTCAGTCCCTTTAGAACATTCCATTGCTCTAGTGTGTTAGCAAAAAAAACCCACCAGAGACTTCCAGAGTAGACTACTTGGAGTAACAGGAGGGCAGAAACAATTTAACTTGTAAATAATTTAAGAATATTAACCAATTGTCCATGCAGTATTCCCAGAAATATAATGCGGCATCTTCCCACTAGTATGCATCAGTAATCCATTGACTTGCCACTAGAATCTGTTTTAAAGATTCTCTTTAGAAAGATTTTTTAAAAATTCAGATCAATGTTTTTATTATTCTAAATGAAATATAAATCACATTCATTAAAATTAATGATAAATTTCCTTGTTTGTATGAAATGGAAATCCATAATCAGAAAAAAATAAAGTCATACAATTTAATTAGTTCACGAAATTGGGAGATGGTGGGAATACCAAACAAATGCAAGTAAATAAATGGTTGAATGAATAGTACATTATCAATTTGTATGGAGGCTGTTCTGCAATAGGCACAACTGTCTCTTTCAGTTCCACAGGGAATAACTGAAAAGTTAAACTAATAAAATCGCGTGTTGTTTTTTTAAGGGAAAACAAATCTGCAAATGAACCGCACAGAGTATCTGATATGGCAAAATCAAATTCAGCCTTACCTTTTCAATTTTATTCATTAAACACTTGAGAAAAAAAAATGAAAATAAGAAAATTATTGATCAAATGTAACTAGTTTTTGTTTAATAGAAAGTGGTGAATTTTCTAGAATTTGGGAAGCTTATTTCTGAAATACTTACCATACATGATTACTTCACAAAAAAGTTGTTGTTATTCAAATTTTGAAATGCATACTGTGTGTGTTTCTATGTATTTTTTTCTGTTCTTTGATGAGCTGACTTTGTAACTAATGAACTCAGTAGGAAATCTGATTATCATAATCAAAATACATCATTCAAAATTTGCTTTCTGCAAATACAGGGCACAAGAGCTTAAAATCACCATAAACACTCATTTTAACAATGGCTGCTATACCTAACAAGATGCGATTTGTCACCAATAATGATATTTTTTCCACTGCATAACCTCATTATCATTTTGCTTTATGTATCTTTCTTCCACTTATTCTGAATCCTCAAAAAATTTTCTCAAGTCCACCACTGCATGTTATTTGCAAAGTGCTCACCACCTCATACAGCATGTGGGATACTCTTTGCTGCTGCCATAATGCAAACAATAAATAATAATTCTAAAATTATATTCAATTGCTAGGAGTACTCAAGGCAGATAAATACATATGTAAGAATATGACCATATATATTTATTTATTATCGTGTGATTGAGGTGCAAATGAGAATGGAGCTCCACTGTTCTAGGCACTGTACAAATAAATGAAGTCTGAATGAAGCAGTGGTATGGATGGAGGTGCGTGGCCACCTTTCTGTCTCATGAGCAAGAGGAAAAGCTGTGCCAGGCAACAAGAGCAAGTAGAAGCAGGGCTGCTGGCTGCTCTCTTTAGCCAAGAATGTAACGCAACAGCAAGGGAAAATCTTTATCAGGCCAGTGACTACAGTCACTGGTAGAAATTGCCATATGTGAGTTTCTGTGCTATTAGCTACACTAGGCTGTGATTTTTCCACCGTCCCAGCTGTACTTTATCACGTTCCTTATGATATGAGAAAGCTCAAAGCGCATTTGCAACTACTGACTATGTTGATGGGATGCAGAACAGGAAGGTTAGTTTGAGATTCTGTTTTCAGGAACTTTTTGGTCTTTGATTCTTTCATTAACTATAAGGCAAGAATCGAGATGATATATTTTCAAACTCAGCCACTGGAAACAAAAACCTACAGGACAAGGTGCTTACAGAACAAAATCAGCTATTCAGTATACTAGTGATTTGCAACAGGTATGTCAGGCTGTTTTCCATGACTAATTTATACTCATGGATGTTTTTAAAGCCACTGTTCAGATGTCTGCAATTCTTTAAGTAAAAATTAGTTGATTATCTGTAAAGAAAACAGAATTAAAACTATAGATACCTTTTTTTTAAAATCATTGCCTACCAAATAGTAATTATTCTGAATAAAAGTTCATTGTAATATAAATCAATGAAAATTTAGAGTTATAAGACCTATGGAAATTTAAAAAACCAAAACCAGTGTCATGGTTTAACCCAAGCAGGCAACAAAGCACCACACAGCCACTTGCTCACTCCCCCCTGGTGGGATGCAGGAGAGAATCAGAAGGGTAAAAGTGCAACCAGAAAGTCTTCTGTAGCCTATTCTTCCAAGCTAATATTTATTACACTGAAATTAATTTATTAATTTTACTTACTTATGCTTGGGTGTTGTTCTGATTTGGTACTTTATGGATTTTCAAAGCAGAGATAATGAGTCACATTGTTCAGATATCAACTGAATTTCTTTTATTTGAAGAACATGTTTATCACTTAGATTTAAGTCACAAGGAAAATATCTGCATTGTACCTAGAAGCTTCTTAATATTATTTTTTTGTTATTTGATTCCTAATTCATGGTGCCTGCTATTTGAAAAAATAGGGAAAATTACTTAAGCGAGATTTTCTTTGTAGGAGGAAAACATTTCACTGTGATCAATAGTGGCCCAGTGGAGTCAATACAGTCTGATTAAGTAGCTAAGCTGGGAATGTTTGCTATGCCATGGAGGGGGGGGGAGGGGAGAAAAAAAAAAAAAGAGCAAGGGAGATGTTTATAGCCCTAGCAAGCAAGCAGAATAGCCCCAGAGCATGAATAAACATTATAATAATGTAATCATTTATATGAGAAAAAATGTCATAGAAACTATATTGTATTTACTTAATCCTGTCATCCCAGGCTTGCAAATGTAAAGAAAGTGACTTAGTGCTAAAATGATTTGTGTTATTCAATGTTGTACTGTAGTCGACTGGCTGATATATAAGACAGACATTAAAAGACAGCAGCATTAACCTTGTCCTTTCATCCCAGATCATGCAAGATAATTAGTCTTTCTGCTTCATTAGGTGCCTAAATCCACTACTCTGGCACCCGTGACATCTTTCAAAATATATGATAGTTATCATTAACTCAATAGGTACCTGCCTGTTTCATGAATGTGAACCAAGCTATTTAAGGTAACAAGATGATAGAAATTTCAGCTGAGACCTCTCTGGAGAGAAAATCTCAAGATAAGTGTTCCCCAGGTGCTAGCCTCAGAAGAGACCCTTTCATCTGCAGCTATCTAGTGCGTGCTTTGGCTGTTTGAGGACATATTAAAAATATGAAGGTCTGTGTGAGCTGAAGCTGAACACAGATGTCCAGGGTGACTATCAGACTTCTGTCTGTTCTGAGATATCTCAGTATATGCCTCTGGCAGACATGTTCTGCTCTATAATCAAAGGACTAAGGGAATTTAGGGATGAAAGAAATTGTTCATATTTTTTGCAAAATAGTTTTGAAACTTGGTCTTTGATATGCCTTTCGGAGGATGCTATCTCAAGGTACTGGGTATTCAGGGGTAAAGAGCTGGCTCTGTTCTTTCAAAGATATGACAGATAGGAATCCAAAAACTGTGTAACGACAGCTTTTGAGTAGAGGACAATCGTCATACTTGGCCTCGTTAGCAGCAATTTCCCAGTCACAGTTTGGCCATGATCCATTATCAAAAAGCAGTTTTGTTACACTCAAAATTTTGTTATGGAAAAAAAAGGAAAAACCTTATACATAAACCCAGGAATTTATTATTACTATAATTAAAATCTTAGCAGCTTAATCTAAGAATTATTATTAGTCCAGGTCTAAATATCAGAAAAATAAAATAAGATCAAGAAATGAATCCTAGAATCATAGAGTGGTTTGGGTTGGGAGGGACCTTAAAGATCATGTAGTTGCAATCCCCCTGCCATGGGCAGGGACACCTTCCACTAGACCAGGTTGCTCAAAGCCCCATCCAACCTGGCCTTGAACACTTCCAGGGATGGGGCGTCCACAACTCCTCTAGGCAACCTGTCCCACTTCCTCACTACCCTCACAGTAAAGAACTTCTTCCTCATATCTAATCTAAACCTACCCTCTTTTAGTTTAAAGCCGTTACCCCTTGTCCTATCACTACATTGCCCTGTAATAAGTCCTTCTTCAGCTTTCTTGTTTTGGGGACCCCAGAACTGGACACAGTACTCCAGGTGGGATCTTATGAGAGGAGAGTAGAGGGGCAGAATCACCTCCCTCGACCTGTTGGCCATGCTTCATTTAATGCAGCCCAGGCTGGCTTTCTGGACTGCAAGAGCAGATTGCCAGCTCATGTCAAATTCTTCATTTACCAATATCCCCAAGTCCTTCTCTGCAGGGCTGCTCGCATTCCATTCATCCTCCAGTCCATATTGATACTGGGGATTGTCCTGACCTGGGTGCAAGACCTTGCACTTGGACTTGTTGAACCTCGTGAGGTTCACATGGGCCCACTCCTCAAGCCTGTCAAGGTCTCTCTGGATGGCATCCCTTCCTTCTAGCATATCAATTGCACCACACAGTTTGGTGTTGTCAGCAAACTTGCTGAAGGTGCACTCAATCCCGCTTTCTGTGTCACTGATGATGATGTCATTAAATGGTATTGGTTCCAATATGGACCCTTAAGGGATACCACTTGTTGTTGGTTTCCACCTGGATGCTGAGCCACATAGGGTGACTTTTAGGTATGTTGGATACCACTTCGTTATTGTCCTTGTTCTCCCTAAAATGAGTTTGCTGCAACTCTGTGTCTTCATTTCTTTAACTGACCAATTTTTCTATAGACATGAGGTCTCCAGTGTCAAGCCTGTGTCCCATTTGTTATCATCCTATGCCTGTACTGCTCTACATCACATCCTATGTGCCCACTTCTCAACGCCTTTACTGTCATACCAAGACTATTTTTCTACATCCTATTTCTTCCATCATTCTTTGAGATTTTTTGTTTGTTTGTTTGTTTGTTTTCTACACAGAAAAATACTTGTTAATACTCTCTATATAAAGCTATGGTTGTACCACACAAAGACAGTTAAAGTAGACTAAGTTAGCCATAGCCACTGACTTCAAAGAATAAATGTTGCTATGGATAAATCAAATACAAACAAAGCTGCAAGCATGTAAATGAATGTTCAGACAGAGGAAGCCTGACTTGCTTCAGTTCTGAGACTGGTCAAACTCACTACAGGCTCTGTGGCCTTTTACTAGCAATAGCAGTACAATGTTACTAGGCTACAGGACTACAGTTTGTCTTTCCTCAACTTATTGCACAGAAAAAGATAATTTAGTAATACGGACATGAGCCATTCTGTTCAAATTAGTCTCAGAGATGTAAAAAGCTCTGATATTATTTTACATATATTCTTAGTTTCTCATGTACTGTCTAGAGTACTTGGACTGAGTGAATCTCAGTTTGATACTGAAATTCCACTGTTAAATTTTACTTAGGTCTAGATTTTATGATCTTACATATTTTTAAGAACATAAGTCTTGGGCTCTGTGTTCTTAAAAATATTTCTATACTTTTACATCCGACACCGCATGATACGTTATTTCAGCTCTGTTACTGCTCTAAGGCATCAGCTAAGGGAGAGATCAACATTGACTCAAGCCAAACCACTGAATGCTTCAAAGGAGGAGTCTAGGGAAAAGTGGATGAGTCTCAGAATTTGGGCTTCATACTATGCATAAACTCAGACAACCGTGTAATGATGGTGGTGTGGTTTAACCCCAGCCAGCAACTAAGCACCACACAGCCACTCACTCACTCCCCTCCCTCCCCGAGTGGGATGGGGGAGAAAATCAGGAAAAGAAGTAAAACTCGTGGGTTGAGATAAGAGCAGTTTAATAGAACAGAAAAGAAGAAACTAATAATGATAATTATAACACTAATAAAATGACAACAGCAATAATGAAAGGATTGGAATGTACAAATGATGCACAGTGCAATTGCTCACCACCCGCCAACCGACACCCAGCCAGTCCCGCAGCGGTGATCCCCCACCCCCACTCCCCCCAGTTCCTATACTAGATGTGACATCACATGGTATGGAATACACCGTTGGCCGCTTTGGGTCAGCTGCCCTGGCTGTGTCCTGTGCCAACTTCTTGTGGCCCTCCAGCTTGCTCGCCGGCTGGGCATGAGAAGCTGAAAAATCCTTGACTTTAGACTAAACACTACTGAGCAACAACTGAAAACATCAGTGTTATCAACATTCTTCGCACACTGAACTCAAAACACAGCACTGTACCAGCTACTAGGAAGACAATTAACTCTATCCTAGCTGAAACCAGGACAGATGGGCTGGAGGGCGACTCCTTTCCCAGTTATGGTCCTCAGCCTTGAATCCTTCTGAATTATTAAGTCCCTAAACTGAATTAGTATTATTGTTTCCTGTTCGAAAAGTTCTCCTGCACTTGCACTACATTTCTCAGTATTCCTCCTTCTCCTATGGGTTGCCTGAAAAAGCTGATTCTTCATGGGATTGCAACTTGCTAATGAGATTAGGTATTTCTTTCATTACTTCGGTGATGTTGCTTTTAAGTACAAAGCCTGTGTGACTTTCCTGTTTGTTAGTTTCCCTTAAAGCTTGGGATGGAGGTTTTTGTCACCTGAGTCTTTGTTTCATTTGGACTGGTTCAAGTTTGGTCATCAGTTGTGTTATGCTATAATTACATGGTCAGAGTCAGAGCACTGAATTGGAGAGCAAGTGTTGACTTACTCTCAGTAGCCTGGCTCTAGCCTTCCATAATCCTTGCAGGTTACACACAGTAGAAATGATGTGGCACTCACCATCATCATGAACTCAATCCAAGAACTACCCAGTATGAAAGGCAGAGAGGTTCATATAATGCAAGGCAAAAACACCAGCCACAGCAGTGGCAGATACAATAACCAAGCTCATAGTGACCTGCATATGTTCTCAAACTTTCCATAAGAAATATTTTTTTTTTTCATGTTTCCATACTCCTGTGAAAGCCATTGATATTTTAGAGTCTCACTACATGTGTGCATCATTTTAGATTAACTTTGACCTCATTATTGGTCAGCCTGACCCTGAAATAAAACATTTACAATATCTAAATCACTCTTTGTGAACAGATATGAGTATGGTAACACAGTAAATAGCATGTTGCATGTATTTTGAGAACCCGAATGTACAATTTTAAGCTTCAGTAAAGCTAAAAGAATTACCAAAAGTTCCCGAGGAAACAACACTAAGCTTTAGTTTGATTTCTGGTACACTCTGGCTTGCAGTCCTTTATGGACTTGATCAGTCTTCAGCTCTGTGCATGGGTCTTGCTCAGCTCCCATTTCCTGTGGCCTGGTGATGCCTGCATTTGCAGATTTTTTATTCTGCTTCAATAGACTGTGGGATTATTTGCTAGAAGTACTGTGCTACTGCTGAGATTATATTTCTTGGAATTTTGCTTTCTGACAGACCCTATTATTACCTGGCATACACACTTTGTGGTGTGTTGGCCACAGGGAGTCCTTCTACAACAATCATGTGACCAGTCTTCATTCAGATAAGAGATATGTCCTTGTGAAGCCCTTGTGTGCATTTCCTAGATTGTATTTCCCTCACCAAAGACACAGAAAGTAAGCAAGAACCATCCTTTGCACTTTCTAGAACACAGGAAAAGATGCATGATGCTTCTTAGAACTCTGCCAAAGGAGAAGAGAACTGTTTGTACACTTCTTTCTGCTACCCTTGGCTTTCCTACACAAATGACATAGAAAATTTAGCCTCATGAGAAGGATGGTTATCATAACAGAATGTGGCGCATTACTGTATGTTTAGGATGCAGTCTTTCAAGATACTGCAAGCCTTTTGCTCTCAGTAGTGGATTTCCAATAATATCTAACAATCTAAAGATCAAGTTCTTGTGAAAAATGTGATAGCCATGAATACTAATACAGCTTTAACTGCATTCATATTTAGAAATAACACTGAAGCATGGAGGAATGAGGAGTTAAGTCACATATAATAAGTCTCACAATAGATCAATACCAAAAGAAGAAATTATTCAAGTCCAGTTGTCCTGGAAACTTAAAGCAGAAGGCGGCAGCTAGGAAAGTACCTTTACTTCCTACAGTTTGCAAGTCTGCCTTCTGTCTTCAGCAATATTTCCAGATACTAGAATAAAATATGAAGAAAAGGTGAGAAAAGTAATTACTATGGGTTCTTTCCTATTAAAATCAAATTATAAAATGTATCAGAACTGTTCAAATACCACAATTTGTCAGTCATTGAACCTGCAAGCACAAGTTGAATAGCTACATGTAGAAATGTGCTGACATTTGCATACAAGTATAATTATGGAATTTTATACACATATTTAATATAATTCTCATTTGACGTGCCACACAACAGAGCCTTCAAGAATGAGCTCCTCCTTATGTGAGAAAGAGCTGACATTTTTGCATGTATGCTGCTGTAGCACTTCCGACATGAATGAGCTGAGTTTGCTGAACTGAATGGTGCTATCTCATTTTGGACTTTCTGATCAGTAAGAAGTGATAAACTTGCACAGAAAGTCTGATACTCCAGACATTTGGAGGAGTATAAAATGTCAGTTAGGTCTTTATTTATTATTATTAACTTATGATCCAGTAAGCTTTCACCAGAGAGACTGTTTTGGTTTCCCCACACACACAGCATACAGCACTTGGTCTCTCTTGGCAATAAGTTCTATGTAATATACAGTGATTACCTCCAAAAAATAAAAAGTTCCCTGAGATCTGGAGTAGAAAGCTAACTTCAGAGAGTCTTTTCATAGTCACCAGAATTATATATGTTTTTCATTGACCGTTTTACATAGTTTTCCAAAAATGTTTTGATGAATCAGTACCTTTAAGCTGTAATTTTTAATCTATTTAGCATTTTTCACAGGTAGTTGCAAACCTCAGACATACCTAGCTAGCAGAGGAAGAAAAACTTAGAGTCTGGGACTTTATACATTGCATATTAACTCTGTGGATTCAATTCACTAAAATAAGCTGACAAAATGTTCCTGTACTGGAACATTTTTTGTAGCTTTGCATTTTAGAAGAAAGTGCATCATTCTACTGAGTCATGTGATGATAAGTATGATGGGAAACTGACATAAAAAATTACAATGTGGAATTCAAGAACTTGTTACCAGAGGAAGAAAAAGTTCCCGAAAATTAAAAAAAATATACTTGTCACTGCCACAGAGATAAATTACTCTTTTTCAGTGGCAAAAATATGAAGAAATAACCTTCTTTTACCAGAAATTAATATTAAAATATTACTGAGATTGTATGTGCCTACCATTTATGTGTTGTACTATTATGTACCGACAGTGGCATGATGATACTGTGCTTAATATGACAGCTCTTCTCCTATTTTCACCAAGAATCACTTTTAATTTTGAAGACCTGCAGTTTGGCTGGGCTTCCAGGGAATGAGATGCAAGGCTAGAGGGCAGGAATATCACAAGGGATCTCGATGACCTCAGAAAGGAGTGTAGCAGAGTTAGGAATGGCATAATGTGCATCAGCCTGAACAGAGAACAGCCAGAAAGAATAGGGAACAACCGTAAAAACCCAAGGGAATAACAAATCCAAGTCAAGACTAAAGGTATGTCTTGGCCAGGGCTGAACCTCAGGGCAAGAGCTTGCACTACCTCTTCCATTTTCTAAGGAAAAAAGCCAAACTATTTTGCTGACATAGTTATGAATCTCATAATTTATTTGTTTGGGTTTTTTTGTCATAAGCTTATTAAATACTCCTGAAAGTGGGATCTGGACTTCAAATTTGTCTTAAAAGGATCAGAACATAGCAAACACTGTCTCAGACCTGGAGTTCTGGGACTCTCGGGATGATTTCTGTCTTGTCTTCTTGCTCAGTGGTGCCCCTAGTGTGAAGTAGTTTGTCACATCTGCCTTTCTGGTCCATGCCTAAATTGTGGAATCGGGAAATCACTTCTTAACACTCTAACTTTAGTCAGATGTGGCATATGCATTGTGTGTCTCCTGTTAATTTTCGGACCTCCTGTCATCATCTAAGCTTGAGCAAGGTGGTGTAACAGGGCTAGCTTCTTGGAACTAAGATGTCACAAACAGCAGTTTAATGTTTTAAATTTGTCAGAGTTTATTCTTCAAATGGGCTGACAATTTTGTCTCTAGGCATAGACAAAACTGGCAATAGGACACCCTGTGACAACAAATCTGCTGATTTATGATTTTTCTAAACCAGGCTGATTGCTTACTGCTTGAAAGGGAAATTCAAATTGTAACTGCTCAGAAGTGGTAATTTGTGACCAAGGAATGATGTGGCATGGAGGGCAGGAAGGCCCACCTGCAGAAAGAGTTAAATTGGCTGGAAGCAGGAATGCCAGAGACAGAAGGAGTCCAGTTAAGGGAGTTAAGTTTCCCTTGGTGATAAGACAAGAAACAGCCAACATTAACCTGTCTTGTAGCCATCCTGGAATGTGAGCACTCAGGCACCACATTTAGGTGGCAGATCTGGGCTGGGGTTTGGACTCAAGGCTGGGCTGAGGTGCCTCATGTCAGCGTTCACTGGATTGGTGCTGGTGCAAGTGTATGTATGGAATTGGCTCATGATATATCTTTACAGACTCCTTTTAGAACCACTTAGGGTGGTAGGACTCTGTCCAATGCTTTGTTCATTTTTATATATACATATTTAAGCAAAAATGTGTGTTTAATTCACCTCAAGGGGTACAACAAAAATTCCCCAACATGCTGATGTCACTGATGTCATGGAAAGGTGACATTATTTGTGTCTGTCCCTCTGCCTGTCCCATAGGGGCAGTGGGAAGAGCAAGTCCAACTCTTCTACTATGCTACATTGTCCCAGTTCCATACCTTCCTATTACCTTGTTACAGCATCTTGAGGGCAGTAATATTCAAATTACCTAATATGAAAAAGCTGAAAATAGGGAAAGAGCTCCCTGGTAACTATAAGGAGCTTCTGAAACTGGAGAATACACAGTATGGGGCTTTTGGGAACCAGTAGCTAGGGTAGGACCTGATCGGGTAGAACCAGAGTGTAATATTTTTATATAGCAATTTTCTATGTTTAGAAATCAAGTGAGAGCATTTGGGCTTGCCTGTTCTTTTCGTAAGAACACATCAATGACAAAATAGGTATTAAGGATAACAAAATTACCTTATGTCTGTGTGGTAGAAAATATGTAGTTATGCCATACCTCCAAGCAGAAATATGAGGTGTCCAAAAGCAACACTAAATAATTTTGGAAGATACACACATCTATTTGTGACAAGAATAGCTCCAGAGTAGGACAAGTCCAAAAATAATGTACCATAAGAGCTTGAATCTTGTCCTCATTTTTCACATACTGATGGCAAAGCAGTTTGAAATTTAAAATGGGTCTCAAGAGATGTTCAGGTTCTGGAGTGCAACTTAAACAGAGTCTATCTTACATCAAAGAAATTGAAATATCATTAGCACTGAGAAATCATCTCTCCAAGGTATAATAATCTATTCTGCATGTCAGCCTGGTGCCCACAGTGAATGCAGATTGTCCCATTTATCACTTGTCGTATTATTTAGGGTCTTGGAATCAAATGAAAGTAGATATACTACTCCTTCCTTGGTTTCTTAGTAAAGTAATGAAAGAATTATATTTTATTGAAAAAAAAAAAAAAAAAAAAAAAAAAAAAAGAAAAAAAAAGAAAAACAGATAATTGGTTCCTGGAAGGGATTTCATTAATGTCATGAAGAAAAAAGTACTAGAAATTAAATGTGTAAATGTTTTATTAGACATGTTCATCCATTTTTATCACACAGAAGCAATTGGTCATTTTCACCAGTGCAGCCAAGTTGTTCCTGGCATAGGACTAAGAGAAGGCAAGGATAAAGATGCTTTTAGCACTAAGTGGCACACAGTTGCCAATAAACTTGTCTGACCTGCTAAAAGCTTAACCAATTTGCACCAGGGCCCTATTGGATCAACCAAGCAGTATGAAGGCCTGAAGGCAGCAGACATCTGACTGTACCTCATTCACAAGAAAAAAATCTCACAATGCTGTTCAACTACATTCTGTCTTCTTTGAGCTGTTGAATATGCCAGAGACAGTCAGACCTAAACTAGCGTTATTTCGCAAACTGATAATACATGCATTTCATTTTGTGGGACCATTGTAATGTCGTCATATGTATTGCAACTCTAAAAGATTTATGTTATTTCCTACTCTTAAAATTAATATAGACTATTTTTAGATGGGGAGGAAGAGAAATGAAATTATAATGATATCAGAAATTAAAAAAAATAATGCAAATATATAAAAGCTGGTTAGAATTTAGATAATAAATTTAGATTTGGATGAAAATTGGTAATTACATTTATTGATATGCAAAGTATATTTTCATCTTCCAATCTGCCAGCTGAAAAACTAGCTTTAGTATGTCCACTAATCTGAAATTCAAATAAATCAGTAATTTGATAGGGTAATATTTGGATAAGACAAAGTAAGCAAACAGATAATTTTAAAATGTAGTACAACTTTATAGGAAACATTCATCTGGTCTTTTGGATCTTTTTTTTTTTTTTTTTTAAATAAACTGAGTTTCAGAAAACCTCAATATAAACACTTGCGCCAGATTTTTAACACTGTTTTATCAAGAATGATGGCATAATCCCATATATTGCAAAATAAAAGTACAGTATGCAAATGGATATTAGAAAACAGGAAAAAAACAAACCCCTGAACACTTCAGAAATTGTCAGGACCACTTATTGCAGACAAGTCAGCCTGGATTTTTAATTGTCTTAATGCTTGAAAAGATAATATGACCTTTTTAACGTTAGTCATATAATATTAGATAGTGTCTGTTTTCTGTGGTGCATGAAGGAGTGAACATTCCATGCATTTGAAGAAACTCTGCAATACTAAATTAGACATGGATTCAGTCATTTTTGGAGATTTATGTGTGCATTTTTTAATCTAGTAGGGTGTGTTTCTACTAAACTTGTGATTGAATTTTACAAATAGTAAAATAGCCTAAGTAAATTTCTGAATTCCTTGTACAGACATTAGAGAGAGATAACTTAGGACAGTTGAATCTCCTCTGGAAGCCTTTATAAGCATCAGTCTTATCCATTGAATACAGACAGCCTGAACTACATAAGATGATTCAGGTGCTTCTAGACATATTTTAAAAATAGTTGTGTCTTTATAGTTAGTTAGGAGGATGGATTACAATTTACATTGCACTTGAAATTCAAAAGGTCATTTTATAGTTGGCTTTGCTACACATGCTTTATCTGGGGGGTTTTGTCTTTTCAGAGAGAAGCACAAACCCCCTGTTTCTGACTGCAGTGTTGATTAAGAAATTTTAGATGCAGTTGACATAGTTCTGTAATTTGAAATTATCTACTTCCAAAATATTTTTCCTCTGCTTTTAATAATTGGATATTTTTTTTTTATACATCTGACTTCTTGTCTTAAAGATTTTATTCTCTGCATCTAAACATTCAAACTAACATTTTTCATTCTGGATCTGTGCCTGAAAATTTATTAAACTTTCATGTTAAGTAATTCAATTGCTGCTGCTTCTGAGGAAAATGGATAATTTTGGTAGTTTTAGAAAGCTTTGTCTTTTTTGTATGTTTGAATAGCTGCAGCGTATCTATAGCTGGGATAGAAATTTAGAAGGCCTTGAACTGAAATATGCCTTTTGAGGTCCTCTTGAAAACCTTCACAAGCTTTTAAAAATGTAATTTGTTCCTCAGCAGAATGTCTCAGGGTTTTGTTGCAGTTTCTAAGCATTTCTCAGAACTTTTCCCCAAAGCTACATAAATGCCATTCCTTATTCCAGCATCGCATGCCTCCTTCAAAAGTGCCAGTCTCACTAAGAATGTGCCAAGATGTAGAGATAGTGACTGGATATAAAAGCTGGACACTGAGCTAAAGGCAACTGTGGGAGTTCCTGCAACCCCATCAGAGTCAAAAATGAAGAAGTGATAGTGGGGGACATGACCTGGTTGTGGCTCCTTGTTTCACCTCTTTCACTAGGCACTAGAAAACTTGTACATGTCACTCCTACCTAGGTGTTCTCCTAACAAACTTAGGTCCTCATGTCCTTATCTTGAGGGATATGATTTTCCTCTTAGAAGCAGAGACTTCTCAGGAGATGCAGATTGGCTTGCTGATGGAAGGAGGTGAGCAAAGGTGCAGTTAAGGGACTTTACCTTTTCAAAAAAATGGGTTTTTCTCTGCTTGTTACCCTTAGCAAATTGAAAGGGCTGTATTAGTTTATGGTAGATTCCTCTGAAGTATTTGTACATAAAGGATTCCTTAGACACATGCACAGCCTATCTGCATAGACACAGCAGTTTAGATAAAGCTAATAAATGGTTGTTATAATTGAAAACTTAAGAGTCTAATCATTATTAGTTCATACCAAATTGTTACAGAAAAAGAAAGAATAATAATTTGGTTCAAATGCTTACATAGACACTTAGTTTCTACCCCTTTCCTAGTATTATGCTCAGCCTTGCCCTACTCTGTGTTCTAAAATTGGTGGTTTCATTCTAATCATGGTGGTCATGGGGTGTTACAGTGAGTTGTCAGCTGCTGGAGACTTTCATCACCAAGAGGAATATGATGTGCATGTTGGTGGTTTCTTCTTCCTTGCTCTAGAATCCACTTGAAATTATTTTTCTGTATGTTTCCTAACACACTTCTACACCTTTGCTCTTTCTTCAAAGTTCCACATCGCATCCAAATTTACTATATATAGTGGTTTTTACCTATGTTGGATAGGTAGAACTACTTCATTGTTCTCCTTGTTCCTCCTAAAATCAGTTTTCTCATATTTTCAATGTGGCTTCATATGAATATGATTCGATATAAACAGACAAGGATGCATCCATTTTAGCATTATCCACCTGTGCAATCAGATCATACAACTCAGTTTCATTTCTGCTATTCATATTCCAAGTTACTTATAGCCATTTTGAGAGAACCATTCATGTTTGCTAGCATGGCTTATACTGTGTATTAACATCCCAGTGTCTGTTTTGTTGCTTTTGGCTCACTAGCTGAGGAAATCTGTCTCAATTTTATTGTCAATATTTGAGCACCTGTAGTGAAACTTTTATGATAACCACATATTTTAAGCCTAATAACACTAGGCTGTTACATTAAAAAGAAAAACATCTACTTTTTTTCTCCTCTCTCCTGTGTTCTCCCGTGCCCACAAGTTTTTTTTATATTTCAATTCCTATTTAAATGCTTATTTATTTTGCAGATTACTTTTAACATCTTTTGCTTAAGGTCAAATGTTTCCCCCAAAATAACTTTTTAAAATTTTTTGTTGAAATTTCAAAAATTACTAAGTTAAATTCATGTTAGAACATGAGTATTAGTCATGACCTTTTTTTTAATACCAACACATTTTTGCATGCTTTTTTACTTACAGGAAAGAGTTGGGGGTTTTTTCCACCTGATTTTTTTTGAAAAACAAAACAAAACAAAACACAACCAACCAAGCAAACAAAACAACCAAACAAAACCCAAATTATTCTTGGAAATATAAGCCTGAAGTCTTTCTTTTGTAATCACTTGCTTCCAGAAGCTGGGCCATTTGGGGAAAAAAAAGAAAATTCAAATTATCTGAAAAGAAGACAATTCCATACTGGGAGCTGGCAACACTGCAAGCAAGCACCCTCTGGGAAAGCAATTGAGATGGGTCAGAATTAAAAAAATGTAACATGTTTGAAATGTCCTTTTCCTCAGAGCTCCATCTGCTCGGTGATGGTGGGAAAGTCAAGTTTGGAAGCAGCTCCACCTGCACAGCCGCTTGCAGAAGAGCTCCCCCTGGCAGCACTGGATACAAAACTCAGTCAACACAGGTTAGCATCTGAAGGGCTGCAAGTATTCACACTCATTTAAACAAAATGAAACTCTTGTTTACTTCTGCTTTGGGTATTTTTTTTTGTTTTATTTTAGGGTGTTTTTTTTTGATTGTTTGATTTTTTTTAATTAATATTTGTTTCTAAAGCTCTGTGCATTCCCTTAAAAAAGTAATAAATGTTGATAAATATTACATTAAATATTCATTTCAGTGTGTGTACTAGGTTCTTTCCAAATATTCAGGACGGGAATACTCATATTCCAAGAAAATCACTGTCTGGGGATAAATAAAAATAAAGATGTGTTGTAAAAAAAGGGAACAGAAACAGGAAATTCCCAGAGGGGAAAAAAAGGAATAGAAAAATAAAATAATAGCTGAAGGTACAGAGCAATTTAAAGTATTACAGCAAATCAGTAATGTGTTGGAAAACCTCATGCATTGTTATAGGGAAAAATGAAATAACAACAGTAAACTATATATTTTCAGTGTGAAAATTCAGGCTTTTCTTTTTTTTATATATTACATTGTACATCTCCCTTGTACATTGGCTATTACAATCTTGGAAGCAAAACCGCTGGTATCAGCACATAGCCAGGATTCACAGAGAATTAGAGGTTGAAGCATAGCCCTTAGATTGAGGAAAGTGATTATCCCCCATTATTCAGCACTTATTAAACCACATCTAGAATACTGTATTCTGTTTTGTGCTCCCAATATAGAAAAGACATGAAGAAGCTGAATGGGTCTGGAGCACCTGCCTTGTGAGCAGAGGTAGATGAGCTTGACCAGCCTGCAGAAGGGACAGCTTTGAGGGGGTGGAGACCTGGTTGAGGATGGGACCTGATGAGAACAGTGCATGGTGGGTGGATGAGCACTGAGCATAAGCTGAATTTTTCCCCACCATTGGAAAAGGCTGCCCAGAGAGGCTGTGTAGTCCCCATCCCTGGAGGTTTTCCAGACCTGGATAAGCCAACTGGATAAAGCCCTGAGCAACCTGGACTGATCTCACAATTGACCTTACTGGACTAGAGACTTCCTGAGGTCCCTTCCATCCTGAATTATCCTATCAATCCTATGTTTAACTGCTATATAAGTTAAAAGTAATATTGTGAAATACCACCTAGTTTTTTCTGCTTATTCCAATATCCCTTTCCAGTTGTTCATTATGTATTCAGCACGTTTCCTTTTTAATGTGTATTAACTGGCATGAAGTCAGTGTCATCTTTTCCATGACTGAGATATTCTCTTTTATGCAGCAAGACATCTCTGGCTTCCAGCAGTCTGCTGCAATGAACAACTGAGTAAGAGGCAAAAAAAGGTAGTAATAAACCATGACTTCTAACTTTTCCCCCACCGTTTTCATTAAAAATACATAAACAATAGGGATAAAAGCCACACCATTAGAATGATAAATAATGTTTCATTCTCAGCATATCTCCTCTAATATGTGTGTTAATTGAGACTATCTTCCTTAAATATTTATCCTATTTTCTGCAAAGTATATAAGATAGAATAAGAAATTCAGTCAGTCTGCTGGCAAATGATAATTCTTAAGGTAAAGATAGATACAATTTTAATATAATCCAGTGGAGAAGGTCAGAAAATATAATGTAAATCTGCATCTTTATGTTTGCAATAATGCATGGATTTTTTCATTCTTTTTTAGAAATTCATACAACAAATAGAATGTATATTTCTGAAAAAAACCTACTTTATTTCTTAATGTCTTCCAGAGTTCTAAAAATGGCATCAGCACTTTGAAATTAAAATTGATTAAAACATTGAAAAAAAATGAAAAGGAGTTACTGAATTACAATTTAAACAATTTTTTTTTGCCTGTTAAAGGCCATTAAGCTGTTTTAAATACAACAGTGTATTGAATGGGTAACATTACCATTGTTAAAAGTTGACATCTTAGAAAGTTGGAAAGACTTACTGAAAATTTCAGGAAAAGAGTGCTATAGGAAAGCTGAAAATTTTCCTTCTTGGAAAATGAAAATATTTGGAACTTCTCTATCATTTTTCAATCTTTTTGTCTATCTCTCTGACTGATTATAGAATCGCAGAATCGCAGAATAGTTTGCATTGGAAGGGACCTTTAAAAGTCACCTAGTCCAACCTCCCTGCAATGAGCAGGGACATCTTCAACTTGATCAGGTTGCTCAAAGCCCCGTCCAACCTGACCTTAAATATTTCCAGGGATGGGGCATCTACAACCTTTCTGGACAACCTGTTCCACTGTTTTACCATCCTCATAGTAAAAACTTTCTTCTACATGTCTATTCTGAATCTACCTTATTTTAGTTTAAAACCATTACCCCTTGTCCTATCACAACAAGCCCTATTAAAATTATCTGTCCTACTAGTCGGCTATCATCAAGTCAGGCAACATGTTGGACTCCAGTGACCTCAGTATGAACCATGGGTTAAAATTCTATCTGTTCTATATTTGCTTTTATTTTAATATCTTATAAATTTTCTTTTCTCTGTCTTTCAGATTCATCAGTGAAATTTTCGTTTGAACTGCTCAAATTCTGGCATGCTCCACTTTTCTTGAAAGGTTTATTCCTGGTGTTACTGCTCTCTGTTTGTGATAGAGAGAGTTGTCACATCCTAAAAGCAGATCCATCTTTTTCAATGTTAAATTTCTTAGAATAGAGTTTGGACATTGACGCTGTTAAACTTTCCATCCACATATACTAAATAAATGAGATATCTTTTCTGGAAAAACTCAAAGTTCTAGTCATCAACACACATTTTCAAAGTCAGACTACAGATCATTCTGTGGAAGTATAAAATTTTTAGGAGTATGTGTGTTCTAACAGAATGTCCTATTCTCAAAGTACAAGATAATCTGTTTTTCGTTATCACATTGAATTTTATAATCCTTTCACTGAGCTGTTGTTGCTAAATTGTACTTGTTTGTATTTGGTAGTCACCCAATCAGAGCACCCTTAATCATGATCCCCTCATCTTTGTGTGTGCTTGTGAGGTGCACAGTTATGTTCGTATGACTGGTTAATGTTTAAGAAGCTGGTACTCCTTCATAGCTGTCATATTGTTGTATAATCTGTGTTATTAAATACTGAATAGGTGGTGAATGTCCTAGCTGCACCCTGAAAGGATGACTGTCACCTAAATCCACTTGACTTCAGCTCTGTGCTCGCATGTTGCTAAGTTTTCTGTGGTAAATATGAATGCATTGGAGTTGAGACAATAGGAAGAAACATGAGATGAGATTGAGTTTATTTTTCAGATGGAAAAATATGTAGGTGTCTGAGGGATATAACCATTTGGATCATAGAGTTAACTGTGTTGAGATCCTCTCTTGACCTTTTTGAACTCTCCAGAATATCTGCTCTGTATTGTAAAAATATGAATTTTGGCAGGATTTTTACCTTCTAATGTAAACTGCAGCATATTCCATGTAGCCACTGGCAGCAGCATCTACCTCTTTTTAGGAAAGGTATTTTATTACATTTTGCAAAGGATAAAACATGTTGTCTATTGGGGAAACTGGCCCATTATCAGAGATTTGATTTAACATCAAACATTACAGTATTCCGAGAGGCAGATTACTTTCCACTTTCCTGATCCTAACCATCATACTCAAGCATCCTTAAACCCCAAATCATTCTTCTTGGAAGACTGTATAGATCCTTCCTGAATTTTGGTATAAGAAAATTTCACTTCAGGATCCATTTTAACCTGTTAAACTTTATATATGTGTATATATATATTCATTATTGTATATATAAAATATATATATTGTATTTCATGCAAATGTGGAGCTGGTAAGCATTAACTGTTAGAATCATAGAATCATAGAATACATCAAGTTGAAGGGGCCCATAAAGATCATTGAATCCAACTCCCTGCTCCTCACAGGACAAGCTAAAACTAAACCATATGAGTAAGAGTGTCATCCAAATGTTCCTTGAACTCTGACGTCCCTCGGGACCCTGTTCCAGTGACCAACCACCCTATCAATGAAGAACCTTTTTCCTAATGTCCAATATGAACTTCCCTGGTTGAATCTTCATTCCATTTCCTCATGTCCTATCACTGGTCACCAGAGAGAGGAGATCAACACCTCCCCCTCCACTGTCCCCTTTGAGGATGCTGTAGACTGTGATGAGGTCATGCTTCAACCTTCTCTTCTCCAAGCTGAACAAACTAAGTGACCTCATCCACTCCTCGTAACTCTTGTCCTTGAGGCCTTTCACTGTCTTGGTTGCCCTCCTCTGGAAACACTCTAATAGTTTGATGGCCTTCTTATATTGAGGTGCCCAAAACTGCACACAGTACTCAAGGTGGGCCCATACCAACCAGTGCAGTGTACAGTGGGACAATCACCTCTCTCAACTGGCTAGCTATGCTGTGCTTGATGCACACCAGGACATGGTTGACCCTTCTGGCTGTCAGGGCACGCTGTTGACTCATATTCAACTTGCTGTCAACCCAAACCCCCAGATCTCTTTCCACGGGGCTGCTGTCAAGCCTCTTGTCCCCCAGTTTGTATGTATAAACAGGATTACCCCACCCCAGGTATAGAATCTGGCACTTGCTCTCGTTAAATTTCATATGGCTGGTGATTGCCCAGCTCTCTAGTCTATCCGTATCTCTCTGTAAGGCTTTTCTACCCTTGAAGGAATCCACAGTTCCTCCTAGTTTAGTATCATCAGCAAACTTATTTAATGCACATTCAGTTTGTGTGTCCAGATCATTTATACAAACATTAAAGAGCACCAGCCCTAAAATTGAGCCCTGGGGAACACCACTGGTGACTGGTTGCCAGAGTGATGTAACCCCATTTACTATAACTCTCTGAGCCTGACCCATCAGCCAATTGTTCACCCAATGTATTATGGACTTGTCTAGCTGTATACTGGACATTTTGTCCAGAAGGATACTGTGAGAGACAGTGTCAAAAGCTTTGCTAAAATCCCCAAATCCCACATCTACTGGCTTCCTAGATGGGTGACCTTGTCATAAATGGAAATTAAGTTAGTTAAGCAGGATGTACCTACCCCTTGTGAACCCTTGATGGCTATGACCAATGACTGCATTGTCTTTCAGGTGTTTTTCAATAACTCCAAGAGTAATCTTCTCTCTTTCCCCCTTCAAATCTATTTTAAAGCTCTTTCAGTAAGCCCTGCTAACTCTTGCACAAAAATCCTTTCTCCCCCTTTGAGAAAGGTGTACCCTGTCTGCTGCCCAGAGGCCTGGTGTTGTATAGACCAACACATGATCAAAAAACCCCAAAATTCTGCTCATGACACCAGTCACTGAGCCCGGTATTGATCAGCTGGGTCTTCTTTTTCCTTCCCTCATCATTCTCTGCAACTGGAAGGATAGAGGATGTGCTCCTGATCCCTTAACCAGTTGTCCCAAGTCCCTGAAGTCTCTTTTGATGGCCCTTGGATTTCTTCCTTAACTTCCTGTTAAGGAATCATTTCATATGGTCTAGAATTACTCACATTTACAAATTAAACACTTTCATAGGTCAACTATCTTATCATCTAAACATTTATTTTATCTACACATTCATGATATTTCCATTATGCATGTAATTTTTGGTACTTGTGTACCAAACTTTGGGCTCTTACAATGTTGCAAAGTTCCTGAAAGCACTAAATGTTGCTAGGATCAGGCTTATGACTATTTCAGTTTTAGGGTGAAGATCACTCCATGACTGGATGGACAGGGAAATGTAAGAGCATTCCAGCCAGCAGTTTAAGTGCTCATGTATGCAGAAGCTTTCACCATGTCTTAGTAAAAAGAAGGTAATTACAGGTTGTCTATAATGTTTATGATAAACAGTTTTGAATACTCAAATACTTCTGAGAAAATCAAATGCAGCTGTTATTTCAGGAGAGCACCCTGATGCCAGGGGCAAAATTTAGGATGAGACTGTAACTGTAAATTGAACAGTTCTGTAGAGTGTTTTCCAGCACTATTTAATATAGTAGTGTAGAAATAGCCTTAATAGGTTGATTGGCTGGGCCTGAACTTTCCAAACATTTTCCTCTGGTGTAACTGTATACACTTGACATGCAACTGTACTGAGGCTTAGTGAATATTCATTTCAGATGGAGTATATTTGTGAAGTAAATGAAGACACAGAGGATGAAAATACACTGTCATTACACAGACTGTAGGAGAAAGTGCTTATCAGGGTGGACATCAGATGAAGAAGAAAAAACAGAGACTGTTCCTTTTGGATCTGAAACTCAGCATCTCCGACTTTCTGTCATTTGAAGGGTAAAATAAGATATTTTTTGAAAAATAGTGTGGTTTTTTTAATGAGATGAAGCCAACTTTCTTCTGCTTATATTTAGGTTTTATGTACTATGATAGCTTAAGTTCAGCTTTTCTGGCTTCAAGCATCTCACTACTCACCTCTTCAAAGGACTTTTTTTTTTTTCTTTTTTTTTTTTTTTTGATGGATAGAATGTCCTGGAGAACAATTATGTGAATTATGCACAATTTCTGAAGCTAGTTAATGGGTCCCACTGAACCGCCAAAGCTTTGGAAACACATCTTTAAAATGCCAATTTTCAAAAAAGATGATTATGCAGATATGAGTTACTACATTATGACAAAATTCTATGAAATAAAAAAGAGGATAATGAGACAAGTGCTGAGGGCATATTTGTTTCTATCTATGAGAATCAAATAGTAATGAAATAATATGATGTCCTACCCTTACTGAGCTATATATCATCTACCTCTAGGCAAAAGAAAATAGTAAAATATGTAATAATCTTTTAAACAGACCATATCAGAGAAAAGTGTTCCTATTAGCTCTATGGGCTGATTTAATTTGCCCAAAGTATTTGACATACTGTGTTACGGAATTTTATACTTTACTGTTGGACACTGTTTATCTTTACTTCACAGAACTTTTATAAGTTCTGCCAAGACAGACCTTCTTTCTATTAAAAGGAATAGTTTGGCAGTACAAACAGACCAACACAGAGTACCCTGACATAATGTAATGTGCATACCAGTACTCTGAAGGTGGGTGTTTGTTGCTTTTTCCCAAATGAATGAAAGGAATATGTTCTTTGACCTAAAGTGAATTAGAATTTTATCAAAACCTTAGAGACAAACTCCCCTTCTAGTGCCACCAGAATCACTCAGGAGTGATTGAACAGATTACAACACATACAGTATCACTATTGGCCTTAAGGAAAGCCTTATGGTCCTATGGTTCAGCAAGATGCTGAACTGGGAAACAAGAGGATTAATTTCTAATCCTGCTCCTGCAGCTGATTTCTTCTACAGTGTCACTTCTTTACTGGTATTGTCTGAAGGGTAGTTTTAATTGCTAGGTTATGCAATTTTACAGTTCAAATACACAACTTGTGTTTCATAAATGTGCAGTATCCATCTGTATTTAGTATTATTTTTTCTCTCAATCATAGCAAAAACTTTCACTAAATCTTCTGTATTAAATTAATGTATTAAACAGGAATTTTACAGTAATAAGAGTAATTTTAAGAAAAACATTGCAATTGTAATTCTGAATGGCTAAATATGATGAATTAATGAACCCTACCTGTCAAAATCTTGAGATTTGAAGGTAACTGAACATAAGTTAACTTTTCATGATTTTTAAAGTGTGAGGTTTTTGGTTATTTCTTTGTTTGTTTGTTTGCTTCTGTTTTATGTCTTGGCGTCATGGTAAAAATAGGTCATATTTTCAAAACTCTAAAAATTTTTGCAACTAAAGTGTTTAGAAAATATTTAAAAATATTTATAATGTATCTTGAAAGTCAAAAAATGTAAACAGGTAATTTATTGTAAAGAGAGTGCACCCAAGAAAATAGAGGAGAAAAAAAACATGGCAATGTTCTTTATTTTAAAAAAGGCATGAATATAGTGAAAGATTAGATAGTGAATTCACTTTAGAACTACTTGTCTATGAAAAACCAGTTTTGATATCTGCTAGACTAACTAGATAGGTTACTTATTTTTCTGTATTTTGCATCCTAAGGAAATATATTGTTGGTTTATTTTTCTGGAACAAAATATGTAACACTTTTACTAAATACACAGAAGTGGTTTTTCTTCAGGTTGTCATTAATACGATGCATCTGTTTAGTGTCGCCTGGAATAATAATATTCACACAGTCTGAATCAGTTTATAGATCCATCTTTATTCATCTAATTTTAACATATACATAAGTCCAATTGACTGATGAAACTGAAATACATGCTTAATGTTAAGCATATTGTTGTCTTTCTGAATTGTCCCGTAAAAAGGAGCATCTGTTTCTTTGCTCTAATCACTCACCTTTTTACTTCAATTTGTCTATTTGGGCAGGAGGGAATTGTTTATTATCCATTGTTGATTATAGGTATGTCTTAGAGGAGTATGTAATCAGGTGAATTGGAGGACTGTAAAACTTCAAGTGATGATATGAAGACTGAGGATATAAGAGTAGGCCTTGATTTCTCTTCTGTACGATTCTTGGACTCTAGACCAGGATTCTTTAAAAGGTATATATTTGGCCTGAAAGATATTCACATCTTGAAAATCACTAAGGAATAGCACTGGAAAAAGGCAAAGTACATGCTACTCAGGCATATATCATCCTGGAATCCAAAATCCTTAGACAGATACCATGGTCTCTGCTAGAAAATAAAATGGGCTTTGGATCATTGAACTTGAGGGCAGGAGCTGCAGCATGGCTTGTAGTCATTTAGCTAAAGTCTCACCCTGCTGCAACCAGGGATCTTTCACCCATGCTGCCTGGGAGGAACAAGCCCTGGAGTACAAAGTCTCCATTACGACATTTTAATTTCTTTCTTATTTTTGGGGGCGAGGGCAAAAATTCATGTCATCTATTCCTTAATACGTAAATAGTATCACACCACATAAAACTACATTTTTGGTGAATAGGTATTCTACAAAACAATTTAGCCAAGTCTATATTTATAATACTTCAGTAACAGAGTAAGTAAACAGACTTAATCTGTTTCAAGTCAGACTTAACAGAACAAAGTGATGGAATCAAATTACAAATTATCATTTTTTGCTGGTAATAGTGCAAGGATGTTGGCTCATAGGTTCACAGTTCTGAATATTTTCCACGTTTTTCTGTAGTATTATGTATTTGTTCCTGAAAAACCATGATATTATCGAAGAACAGAGACCTTGTAAATAGCAGAATAAAATATTGATATTCCTATCATAGTCCTTCCAGCACTTTTGGATCATGTTGGTTCAAAACAATTTCATTTCTCTTTTTTGTATCAGTGAATATGTTTCTTGCTTTAAAAAAAAGATAATAGTACTAAGAAGATGAATAAATTATTTAAATGCTTGTACTTCAGTTTAAATATTTTGACAATTAAAATGAGTATTTAGATTCCTAAGTGTTGAAGCTAAATATTAGTTGATAAGTCTGTATCTTTTAGTTTTTCAAGAACTGGAACAATAGAAAATTATTGTTCAGAAACAGTCGGAAAAAATACTCTAATCTCCCAGCAGAATTTGATGTAGGCCTTAATGGAAAGTTATAGACATATTCTGGTAGCTAGGAAAAGAAGAACCTATGAATATTTAAATAGTAACAAATCAGTTATTTCTGTAAGGGCTATTTATAAACACTTGTAGGGTGATTGCAGTGGCCAGGAAATGCCATAAAATTAATTATTTTTTTTGAAACTACAGAAATATATACCTAAAGTTAGCTTTTTTCTTAGTATTTAGAAGTCATGTAAAAGAGGGACAATGAAAAAGGAGATGAGCAGTGCACATCAATAACATTATGTAAAATCACTTCAAACCTTATTTAATGTGTTTTTCCTTGCTAAGTATTTCCAACTAGAGTAGTAAGATTCAGCTCTTGTGAGGTAAAGTACAAATGAAGAAAAAAGAAGAAAAGGAAAAAAAAATGAAAATTTCTGAGAACCGTGTGATTGATTTCTTCTTCTGGAAGAAATTACTTACTTGGGAATGTGATTTTTGCGGACACAAAACTTTCATTGAGCTCCTCAAGTACCAAACCACAGGTTGCTGGTGTATTTTAGGAGAACACCTGAAATATTTGAAATTTGACAAAGCTGAAAATCATGGTCTTTCTTTGTAATCCCTTGTTTTAACTTCCTTCAAGATATTAACTTTTGAAGTCTTACACAGCTCTATAATGGTCTGAAACTTAAGGTCATTTTCTCCTTGAATCTTTTGAGGGTTGATGGTTAACCCCAATCCTACTGTTCTTTAGCCACGCTTCATCTAGGCTATTAGGTGACTCCGTCCACACTCAGTGGGAATTCATTGCATTATTCTTCTACCCTGCTAACAGTGCTGTTCTCCTGAATATACTCTAAAAGATATTCTGCCATCCAGTACTGTCTATTCTGCCCTCTGGTAATCACTCTCCTCCCTCACTATTCACAACAAAGACTCAGTGTGTTTCCATTCTGTTTTTAATCGCTTTCCTGGTCTATTTCTCTACTGCAAATTATTTCATTTTATTCTCCTGTTATCCTTGTCATCTCTGCTTTTTATCTTGAACTGCTCTGCTGAGCTCTCATGTTCACAGTTCATTTCCCTTTGACTCGGCATGGATAAAAGTTCCACCCATCATCCAGTAGTGAGCTGGGATTACAGCATGAGGCTAGCATATCTCTGCTAGTCTGCCATTGAAGTATATGTCCAGACATTTTCATAACAGACAATGGTAATCTGCTCATATTAAAACCACATGTATCTTCCAACAGGTCTTTGCTTTTGTTTTTTTACTTCCTGTGAAATTCTTCAGTTCGTAGAAGTTGTTCTTATTTAAAACCAGTCATGAGGACAACAATTTTGTAAGACATTGCATTTATCTTTGTAAAGACTGAACTGAGTTTCATGACTTAAGTTCTATTTTTTGTTTTAAAAATATCTCACAAATGTCTGGCTCATTTTGAATGGGCTCTGGATAATATATTGTTTAGGTAGCTGTTCTTCCATTGATAACAGTTTAAGTACTATACACTGTATCTTTCAAGACACAATTCAAAGAGAATGAAACTCCAAGCAAACATTTTTTATTTTTTATTTTTTTTTTCACTCAGGTGACTGTCTTGAAACCTTAGCAATTAAAGAACTGCTTTTGGGAATGCTTTGGTTAGGAAAGGATAGTGTCACGAACAGGGCCACTGTAAACTCCACTTGGACAAAAAAAAAAATAAAATAACATTTATATCTTGGACATTCTGGAAAGATAAAGGCTTAAGAAAGGGAAGAGAAGATGAACAGAGAGATACCAAAACCAGTAGTTAGAAAATACCAAAGATGTGACAGGTGTGTTTTTTAGAGCACATCCCAGTTGTCAGGTCAGCTAATTCCATCACAGTTTATGGTCATCTAGAATGGAGTTCTCAAAAGGGGATGTTAACCTAGACACAATGCCTTACTCACAAGGCTATATGGTATCTGGATCAGAACTAGTTCATATTTTGCCAACTTAAGAACTCAGCCAGGCTGAGCTCAGCTGAGGTGCATGACAAAGTAGTTATGACTATGAGTGATTTAGATCAATCAGCCTTATCAGCCAGGCAGCTCATGGGCTAGTTAGCTGTGTGTTTTCATTGAAAGTACATTTCATCTCAGTAGTTACTGTTAAGCTGTTAAAACATTCCAAAATAGCTACCTTTGAATACAGTAATTTAGCACATTAATAAATCTCACTATCTTTGGGAATCTGGCAGACAATAGTAATGTATTATATGTATGGCTTCATCTTAGAATCATCTCTCCCCATCATGAGATATCACACCAAGTATGCTCTGCATTGATATGAAAAGAACTTGGGTAATGTGTGCTGCACCTTCCTTAGGGGTTAAATGTGAATGACACATTCAGTTAAAAGGAAGGGAGAAATGAAGTTTAAATGGTTATTTATCATATATTTAACTGATGTGAATGCTTTTTTTTTCCTCAAAAAAAAATTATTATCATTGTTGTTTTCTCTCCAAAGCTGTTGTATGTCCTCTGTTCTTTAAAGTTCTCATTATTTCATAGTCTATTTTTTGGTAAGAAAATGTTTATATACATATCCAGGAAAGGTATTCAGTATTACTGGAGTCACTGGGTAAAGATCAATTTGTTGATACCAAACTCATGAAGATCCTTAGTTACGTAACTTAATCTCTTGAATTAACCCAACATCTGGAAGACCTGTTAAAGTTACAGTTTCAGATTGAAAGAATTATATTTGCAAATCAGCATATGAAATGGGTTGGAGGTCTACTAGGGACAGTGGTACATCTGGAGAGAAGTGATTAGCCATTAGTGATTAGAAGTTATTAGGTCATTTTGCACTGTACACAGGCATTGTGGTTACCTCTGGCATTTTAAGGTCAGAATAATCATACTGGTCTTCTTATTGAGCTATTACATTAACTCTGCTGTATAGTTTTGTTTGTAACTTCAATAATGACCCGAAGTGTGGACACTAAGGTTCTGAGCTTTTATTCTTTTAGGAGACCCACTTTTGTTTTTCATTACTCATCATTAACACAGCATTAAAAATCTAAAGCTTATTTCAAGTCAGAATTTTCTAATTCCTAGTAAGTGGATCTTGCTATGCTTTTGTCTACTAAATTAAATAACTCAATTATAGAATAAGATCTTATGGGATTGTGATCAAGTTGCTTCTTAATCTTTTTTGCAACAAACTATATAGTGATTTCCTTACATTTCTTATTAGGAAGTTTATTAATCAGACCACAAAATACTGTAGAAACAGTTTTCTGATACTTTGTAAAGGTTTTCTTATCCCTTTTGTAATGTTGCCTTTGATCTCTCCTGCTCCGTCCCTCCAGTGTTTTATAGCATTTGTGTCTCAAGTAGAAAAGGTCTTAACATTGTGATAGAGGGCTGGGAAACATTCTGTGTTTTATACTGTGTGAATGCATGCAAACTGGGATATTCTCTCTTCTCTTCAGGACTAAATTTTAGTTACACAGCGTGTTGAATTGCAAAACTCTGGACTCAGTGAGCTTTCTAGTCCCTTATGTTGTTGAATGCATAACTGTATTCACCTTTCAAGTATTGCTTTTGTCAATGCCATGTGGGTAGATGACATTACCTTTTCCCATCAGTTAATATTGTCCCATTTTTGCTTTTTTTAAAAATCTCATCTTCATATAGAAAGATGTAGTTATAGAGCCAAATGCACAGTGATGCCTCTTCCCACAGAAAAGTTCAGCCTATAACTGTTGCTGTAGTATCATGGCAGTTTATCACTTCTTTCCCTGTTATGTGCAAGATGGTTGCTGGACAGCCAGAAGAAATGAGAGCAAAGGATTGTGGAAAGTGTCCTTTGATTTCTGATCCTCTGCAATTTCCTTCTAAGCACTGCTCTCATGTTTTGGCCAACTAACAGAGAAATAGAAACAAGACTTTTTTCAGCTAGATTCAAAAGGAAGGATGAAATAAAAGGATTTCAATTAAGGAAATAAAAATATTGTAGTGTAACTTAGATCATCTGTCAAAAAATGCCTCTGATGATAGAAATAAGCCCTTTCCCAGGCTTTAAAGTCTCCCAATCAACATTTAATCTGGGTATATCCTTGGATGGGAGGAAACTGAAACAATATTTAATACTCCCTTCTCAGATCCTCTAAGCTCCATTATTTCCTTGCTGGATTAGCCCAGCTAGCTAACTTTGGTTTTTGTTTTTTTTTTTCCCCCCTTCCCATAGCTAGAAAGTTCCACAGCTGTGGTGTAGCCTGTGTAGATCTTATCTTACCCTATTTATATGATGAATTTCTCTCTCTGAATCTCAGAGAAGAAAAAAATATCACCTTCCTCCTTTTTTTTTTTAAAAAAGGTGGTTGTATATGGACTTTAGGTTGAACAATTTGTCTTTCTCTAAAATATAGAGCAGATTTGATTATGCCCTGTAACTCTTTTATATATTTGACTTTCATTGAATGTGAGAAATGAAATCATATTTTGGCAGTGAAATACATTATAATGTACTTTTATGTTTAAATTCTGAATTTTATTAACAGCTTTCTCATCCAGAAAGTATTACACAAAAACCAGGATTGATTTGTTTATATGTAGGCTTGTCTGAATTATTTAATATGAATGCAAAGCTGTTTTCTTTTTTTTTTTTTTAATCTAACATGCACATTTGGCTATAAAATTCATTTTGTTAATTACAGTGGTAACAGCTTCAATAAGAGATCAGTCTTCAGCATAAACCAGTGATGAAGAAACCATCAAGTCATTTAATCCCTCACTCACCAATGAGGAATTACCGGATGGTCTATATTCTCAAGCATTTTGACCAATCCAGTTTTAAATGATTCAATGATTTGCTAGCCAGCATTTTGTTTGCTTGATCTATTTAGATGGATTATAGTTAAGTAGTATTAACAGATAAGGCTATAATTCTTTCTTCTGTCTTTCTGTCATTATTCCTTGTTATACCTCTATGAAACACTGATCAGACTCTTATGCTCTGTTTCAACCTACTCTATATTTGATTTTTTTGCATGAGATTCCCATCCTTCTTCCTTTCACTCATCAGGTAAGCAGAATAAAAAAAATAGCAAGCAGTCATTTCAGCCCACCAAGAATAGGGAGAAATCGGACTTTAATATCTCTCAGTGCAAAGAAAAACATAGACTATTCTGTGTATACGGTTGTATTGGGTTTGTGTGGCAAGGTTTTCGTAGTGGGGGGGTTTACAGGGGTGGCTTCTATAAGAAGCTGCTAGAAGCTTCCTCTATGGACAATAGAGATGCTGCCAAGGCTGAGCCAATCAGCAATGGTGGTAGCGCTTCTGTGATAACATATTTCAGAAGAGAAAAAAACCTGCATGACTGCAATTGCAGATGAAGAGAAGAGTGAGAATATGTGAGAGGAACAACCCTGGAGACTCCCAGGTCAGTGAAGAAGGAGGGGGAGGAGGTACTTCAGGTGCCAGAGCAGAGATTCCCCTGCAGCCCGTGGTGAAGACCATGGTGAGGCAGGCTGTCCCCCTGCAGCCCATGGAGGTCCACGGTGGAGCAGATCTCCACCTGCAGCCTGGGGAGGACCCCACGCCGGAGCAGGGGGATGCCCGAAGGAGGCTGTGACCCTGTGGGAAGCCCGCGCTGGAGCAGGCTCCTGGCAGGACCTGTGACCCTGTAGAGACAGGAGGCCACGCTGGAGTAGGTTTTCTGGCAGGACCTGTGACCCCATGGGGGACCCATGCTGGAGCAGTTTGTGAAAAACTATAGCCCATGGGAAGGACTCATGTTGGAGAAGTTCGTGGAGGACTGTCTCCCATGGGAGGGACCCTAACCTGGAGCAGGGGAAGAGTGTGAGGAGTCCTCCCCCTGAGTAGGAAGGAGCAGCAGAGACAACACGTGATGAACTGACCGCAACCCCCATTCCCCATCGCCCTGCGCTGCTGCGGTGGGAGGAGGTAGAGAAAAACAACTGATGGTGGGTGTGATTGAGCAGCTTTTGTGGGCACCTGGCATCCAGCCAAAGTCAAACCCACCACAGTGACCTTCTAAGAATCAGATACTTCAGATATTTGGGGGTTTTAACAGTTAACTTCTACACCAAGATCACCTTCATGGTGTTTATTTACATTTCTGTCTAGCCAGACTACCACAGCTTAATTCCAGTACTACATCAGTATATACTAATGGAGTTATGCTGGCATAAAACTAGAGTTACATGGTGGTGACACAGCCCACACAGTTATCAGTAAATTCTGAAGTACAAACATATTTAAAATTTAAGGAAGGAAGGAGGAAAAAAAAAAAAAAAAGACAAAAAAAGAGAAAAAGAAGGGGTAAAATCGCAGTCTTCTGTTTTCCAAAACATATTTGCTTGTTTACTTATTGCTAGATACTAGATTTAATAAAATGAACATATCCAGGATTTGAATTTTAGGTCGTTACTTAGACAAATGTAGCCCACAGTTTTGTGCGTGCACATCTCCTTTAGACCTCTGTCTGATCTAGGGAGAATTTGAGACTGTTATCATAGAATCATAGAATATGTCAAGTTGAAGGGATCCATAAGGATCATTGAGTCCAACTCCCTGCTCTTCACAGGACTACCTAAAACTAAACTATATGAATAAGAGAGTTGTCCAAATGCTCCTTGAACTCTGACAGGCTTGGTGTCATGACCACTTCCCTGGAGAGTGTGTTCCAGTGACTGACAACCCTATCAATATCAATGAAGAACCTTTTCCTAATGTCCAGTCTGAACTTCCATGGTTGCAACTTCATCCCATTTCCTCATGTCCTATCACTGGTCACCAGAGAGAGGAGATCAGCACCTCTCCCTTGTCTGCCTCCCTTGAGGAAGTTGTAGACTGTGATGAGGTCACCCCTCAGCCTTCTCTTATGACTCATTGACAAAAGGATTCAGTTCATGTCATAATTATGGAAGCAAATAAGTGACTTCAGGAACATTTGAATCCAAGTTGAGAATCATGACATAACTTTCACCGGGAATTCTGCCTGAGTAAGAACCACAGGCACCTAATAAAGAATGTATGATAGAAGAAAGATTTAACATTCAGCAATAGAAGATGACAGGTGACAAGACCCATTAAATTAAGGTGCCAGAGTCACAAAGAATGTAGTAGAACAAGACTGACATTGGAAAGGGAACATAAAGAGGAAAACAAAAAGGAAAAAAAGAAATTATAGTAGGTTTACAAGGGACACAAATCTTTATGAAAATATCATTATACAGAACGTCAAATTTGCCACACATGGATTGTTGAAGTCATAAACAGAAAAGAAGGAAAATACAAGAAAAAAAATAAAAATCAAACAGTACAATGAAAATGGTTCAGGGGAAATACACAGGAAGCATTTAATGTCAAAGATGGGGGTAAATATTTGTAATAATTTACTTTGAAAATTATTATTATCCTGTGAGGAGCAGGGACTTGGACTCAATGATCCCTATGGGTCCCTTCCAACTTGAAATGTCCTATGACTCTATGATACTTTTATATAATTATGCTATTATATGTATACTTACTGATTTTTCTAAAATACTTTTAATATCTCTTAATAATATTGAAAATGAAAAAGAAACATAAATAAGAATGGCAATTTGTCTATAAATGCTATAAAGAACACTAGAACAAAAGCTGCAAAAGGGAGTTCAGTTTATATGGATAACATCTAGCTAGACATGGCAAATTAAGCAACAAACCACGTTCATAAGAAAGCATTGGAAATCTTGAGAAAATTCTTGGCTTGAGACAAGCAAATATGCTACTTATCTTTCAATACAATAAAAAAACAAACCTGAGGTGACAGGAACTCATGAAGGGCTCAGTGGTCTGCACATTAATGTGTACATTCTAACTCTAGTAAAACAAAGTATTAAGAGGGGAAGAATGCTTGAGTGTTAAAGACATTAGAGACATGCAGCATAAATTTACAGAAAATATTTAAAAAATAAAGATCCAACTAATTTTTCCACAGCTTTTAGAAGAAACAGCATAAGAGGTAGCATACAGGTAATAAGTTTAAATTTGAATAATATTTGTGACAACACTGGAAGTTATTGGAGAAAAAATCTCTGAATACTGCAAACAAATGATTATTTGATATGTTAAAGAATCAAACACTAAGGAATGGAAGGGAAATAATAAGCAAGATTTTTATGGTCAAAAATAGCTACTCCTGTACTTTAAAGAAGAATGATCTGTAAGGAGGGAGTAAACAGCCTGTAATTGAAAATTACTGATCATCTTACAGAAGAAAAGAGCCAATAGAAAGAGCATCAGCAAGGTTAAAAATTGGGATAGAAAAAAGCAGTATGTCCCTTTGTGCGTGCGTAGGGGTGTATGGGGATAAAAAACCAAAGCAAAACAAAAACTAACCAAACAAAATAAAAAATAATACCCTCCCCAAAAGCCCCCCAAAACCCAAACAAAAACCTGTTTCACCTTGGAAACAGTAAGCTAAGATACTCAGTGAAACTGAGGAGTCAGGAATTGGATTCATACAATGGTGGAAAAATTAAAGAAAATAAGATTCAAGCAATTTCTCTCAGAATTTTACTAGCTTTGATTTTCCATTGCATAAAATGCAATCTTGAATTTCCTGTCTCCACTTAGACAGATGAAACAAATGATGCTGGGAAATAGAAGTTCTCCTGACCTTGGACTTGCTGACAGGTCCACTTGCCCTCCCTCACCCTGTTTTTCATTCCATCATTAACTTCTCTAATGAACTCCAGTCTCAGAAACAGGAAGGTAATGCCAGAACTTCAAGACTTGAAGGAAAGAAGAAAATAGAGTACCCTAGAGATAACCATGGAGGGATCCAAAATTTGTACACATAGTGGAGCTGTTTCATGCCTCGTAAATTCCTCTGAAATCAGATCACAAGGTACTATTTGACTCTGGGTTTTGGGGAGATATAATACCAAGAGATTAAAGTAAATAAAGTGAGCATTGCTTGGGGAACTGGCAATACCAAATTAAACAAAACTCTGATAGACAGTGTTTGGATAAAGCAGGTCCAAGCAGTTTTGGAGCACTAGCACAGGTACTAGTCTGAAGCTCCTTTAAGAGTACTGTATTGACCAATGGGGTAAGGCGGAAAGCGTAAGATGACTTAAACAGTTTTTCTTTCTTTCAGCACTATGTGCTTTCACTTCCTGTAAAAATGATACGACAAATGCTCTATATCATCAAGAACAGAACATACCTTACAACAAGGAAAAGGCTGTTTCCCTGAACACTTTCCTTTCTCTGACATATTGAAAAGGTGTCACACAGCATCTTCCATTGTAGATTCTGTTTGTCTACCTTTCCGTTTCTTCTTTTTGTTCAGCTTCTCACTGACAGAGCTCATTGGTTAATTGAGATACTTTGCTGATGTGTTTTTCCCTGAAACAGTATAAGCATAACACTCAATTACGACATAATGAGTCTCAGTTTGAAAATATTTAAGAAGAAATCTGAATTAACTACAGACAAGGACTGTCCTTCACCATGGCTGATTAGGATATAACTATGATTTACTATGTTTGGCAGTAGGATTTATATGCCAAGCTGCCATTAAAATCTTATGATGTGAGATCTCAGGAGTCAGCACATTAGTCTTACTACTGTTATAACTTCAATAAGCATAAAAAGAAGACAAGGTCTTGAAGTTCAAGTAAAAGATTTTTCCAGGGTATTTAAAACTTAAACTTTAAGAAAAAAAGAAAGAAATAAAGAAGGAAAGAAAGAAAGAAAGAAAGAAAGAGAGAGAGAAAGAAAGAAAAAGATGCAGACTAATCTTTTCTGAAAGTTTTCTTCACCACTGGATATACTCTGATTATCTTAGGTATATAACCTTTTGGCTTTGATCAGGTTTTATGGAGTACAGATTAAACTAAAAATTAATCTAGAAATTACTTCTGAGTTTATGTTCTTGGAGGTTCAAATTTCAATGTTAAAATTCATTCTTCATTCATTTATTTGAGGATTTTTCTACATTTCTAGAATGATTATCCTTTGGTTCTTGCTGAATTCTCTGGAAGATGGTCAGATTTACTGACCAAGTAGAAAAGCAGTCATTAAAGAGCAACATGAGAACGAGCAACGCATTCTTTAATGTGTTTTGTATATGCATGAGTATGTGTGAGGGGAAGACAGGAAAAGCAGAATAAAATCCTGGTTGTTCAGTTCTGTATGTGAAAATAAGATCAAAACAAACCCCTTACATTGACACTGTGAATGAACTCCACAAATCAAATGCTTGTGTACCTTTCTTCTGACCAAAATATAAAACATTTCTTGCTGCTAGAGACAAAGCCAATTGACAAAGCTGAAAACATTTTGAAAGAGTAAAGCTCAAAATCCAGTCATTTCAATGTGAGTCAGAGAGAACTGCAGCAGCACAAAAACAAAAGCTAATCGTGACATGTCTCCTTCACTTGGCCTGAAGGATTTTTGTGCCTGGAATAAAATTGTATTTGTTTAAAAACACTCCCATAGCTTTTAAAACTCTAGGGACTCCTCTGAAAGGAAGTCTTATGTTTACATTTTCAATGAAAATTTTCACACAGCTAGTGAACTACAGCATGTAGCTAGTTTCACGTATTTGCTCATATATGCTTGTATTTGGTCCACACCAAAGAATAGAAAAGTAGATAGGGAGAAAGAAAGATTTTTGAAAAGGTCATGAGATCTCAAACAAAAACAATGTTAGGCTCTGTCCTGAAAAACATTGAGTTATTAAAAGATCACAAGTGATCTGTGAAACTTCCAAGGAAATTCCAGATTTTGGTAAATGTATGTCTGATACCCGAACAGAGAAAATGAAGCTGTAGGATGTGAAACAGGCTCAAAAATCCAAACCCTGTAGTTAAAATACAGTTCAAAAGCAGACTGCACTGAAATATTGAATGAAAAACTTAACCTCATGGACGTATTTAACACGAATTTAGTGCAGGAACTGTGCTCCTGCATTTAAACAGTCAAACGTCATCAATGGTCAGTATTACCATAAACAATCTTATAGTGCTTTATAAATTCAGTCCCAAAGTGTGAATGCCCTTTATGTCATAATCAATAATCAGCATTAGGCAATTTAACCATAAGACAGTTGGCACAACTGAAGTATCAAGAGGCAGAGCAGAGCTGAGCACAAACTGGTTCTTACATCTTCAAAAATATCAGTAAATCAGCTCTAATGAAGTTGAGACTTTGACTGACAACATAAACATTACAAAAATGCTGCTTTTCAGTTATGAGTGAGTAACATTTCTTGCCAAGCCTTAAATATTACAAGTGTTTCATTGATTATTTCACTTGAGATTTTTTTTTTTTTACGAATTTTTGTTTTCTCATATTTTATAGATTCTAATGGTTATTCACTGCCACAGCACAAGCAAACTTTCCCCTGATGATTATTTATAATTATTTTCTGTACCACCTGGGTACATTTTCAAATCAAAAGAGTTCCTGCTAGCACTGTTAGTTGCCATGCTTTTTTACTATTTTAATGCATTCCCTACCCTGTCACTCTTTTTTATTTGTTATATTTAACCTAAGGATCATGCATATTCTTATCATTCTTATTTAAATATTAGTAATTTAAATAATTTTCTCAAATGTCAGTTTGTCAGATTTATGCCTTTTCATTTGCTGCTTTCCAAAGGAGTCTAACAGACTTCAAACAATTTGGTAGAACCTCAAACGTCTTTGGCCTCCAGAACAAGAGGCTTACTCAGGCGCTCTGAAAATTTCTGTTCATGCTTCTGCACTGTAATGGACTAGGTAGAATCCTTTTCTCTGTCAGTGTCTGGTGTAGTAATTTCACTGTGACTAAGAGAGGAATCATCCAACTACAGATAAATTGTACAGAATTAAATGGGGCATAAAAACATATCCAAAAGAGCTCTCGATTTCTCCCTACACAGGAAATAATGAGGCCTGTAAGGCACCTCCAAAGATGTGTGTGTGCTTCAATGAGAAATGAGTGGATGTGCACCTTTGGCAAAGTGTAAAGATGTCACATGTTATTTCAATTATAAGATGAGCAATGACATTTTATCACCCAGGAGGTGCTCACACATAACCATAGCATTCATAGGCCTTAGCCATGTAACTTCATTGTCACACTGCATCATTTAGATGTTTACATGTTCTGTTTTGGTGGCTTTTGGTTGGTTGGTTGGTTGGTTTTTATTTGTGGGGTTTGGTTTTGTGTGTGTGTGGTTTTGGTGTTGCTTTTTAGATACCCTCTTTTGGGGGCAGGAAACTTTCCTGATTACATATGTTCAAGAGTCCAAAAATAAGCAGTGATTATGTGTGAGGAGACTGAATCCCCCCCAACCCCTTAAAAAAATAATTTCTATGAAATAAAAGAATTGTATAAAAGAACTTACTTCATGTGTATGATACTTCTGTATTTCTATGCATTACTGTATATCCTATGCCTCATCAATATATGATGTAGTGTTTTGTTTGCTGTCTCATACTCATAAAACCAGATATAACACACAATGGTAACATGATGCTGTCTCTGGGCACAAGAGATACACAGGTTGGGCTGTGTTTCAGATCCATGTTTCCCACCGCATTATGGGAAATGCTACTCTTGCTTTTTAAATTTAAAATTACCTATGTATCAGGATGGCCTATACAACAGATACTAGTGAAAAAATATGAAGCAAACCCAACTTTTACTAGGTGAACAGCAAAAATGTAAACCATATTTCTTTAGGCTGTTATTTTTCTGAAATGTGCAGAACATCAAAAAAAATTTTGACTGAAAGAAAAACAGTGTAGAATCACTGCTTTCTGAAAGCTGACTTCCCACACAGCTGTAACCTAGCACCTGTTAACGTAGTGCTCACAGAGAGTCTTGCTATTCATTATTAAATGCCTTTCTATTTCTATCATTGTGTTTAATTCTTAGTGTCTATCTTTAATCAATGCCACAGCATGTTTGGATAGGTGAAGTTTTGCATCAGCCTGGACTCATCTTGCCTGTGTCTTCCTCTTTTATTTGCTTCCTGATCCATAAATGACTGTCTTCTTTTTGGTTCTCCATACATAAAGTGACCTGTGACAAAAATATTTGCTCTTTCTTAATGTGAAGTAGTAAAATGTTTTTGAACTGTTTCATGTGAAAAACATACTTGCTACATGCAATTTTGCTTTCATTGAATGGTGTCCAGCCACTGGCCATGACAGAGGTCAAATGGATGCCAAATGCCATTGTTATGCAACCATAATGTATGTCTGAGAAGTACCTGCAATAGATGGAGACCTAAACTAAACCCGACAAATTTAAGCGAGAAATAAAGAATACCTTTTCGATGCCAGAGGCTATTAGTCATTAGAACAACCTAGTAGACAGACAAATGCATTCTTAAACATTCGTTCATCAGGAAAGTGTTTTCACTAATCTTTTACTGTGGGATCCAGTACAGAGGTAACAGGATTATACCTTATGGCCCAGTCAAGTCAGAAAGCAGAACTACAGTCTTTAATCTGTGTTACCAGCAAGGGTGATTTGATAAATAGTTTGTACCTTTCAAAGATTGGTGGTCAGCCAGTACAAAGATAGATCCATGGAATGAAAAAAAAAAAAAAGAAAAAAAAACCAAACCAAAACAGACTGAGCAGTATGACTGCTCAGGGGGCCCCACAGGTATCAGCAGGACCAGGGCATGATGGCCAGTCTCACCACTCCAGTCAGGAGGAGGAGAGGCTGGGGGGCAGCCAGAGGCAGCCTCAGCCCTGGGCAGTAGCACCTCTCTAGGGACAGGACAGACTGAGGCCAAGTCAAGGACGCTGGCCTGCTGGGGTCCTGATAAAGCCCGATGAGAGGAATGAGTGTCAAACACAGCGCTTGGATCACCAGGCAGAGCTGTGGGGATGGGCTGAAACCAGGCCAGGATGTCAGTGTGTGGTCAGGGATCAGGATCAGATGGTCCCATGGTTGGGCAAGGCTGGGCTGCAACATGGCAGGAGCTGTAGCTCAGGGGGAACAAACAGGAGAACCTCAGCTTAAAAGCAGCTCCCCTGGGAAGGAGGAAAAGGGCCTCACTGAGGCCTCTTCTGGCTCTTTCTTCACAGCAGTTCTTCCCAGCTGGCCAAAGGCTTTGCCCTGAGCCCAGCAGCCAAAGCCCCAGACAGAACTGCCATGGCCAGGACCCTGACAAGATGTATACTGTGGAAGGCAATGCCCTCCACCTACTGCAACTGAAATAGTGACAGGTGTCTTCCATTTTCACGAGGTTTTGCTAAACAAATACTAAATGTTTCTTTTAATGCCTGAGGCATAGCCCACACCTGGTCATGCTGTGGCCTGGATTAGAGTGACCTAACAGAAAAAGCTGAGGAAAACAGATGCCAAAATCAGGACGCATAATCATCTTCTTGCCAAGTTAGCTATAGCAGCATGGGGTTATACTACATGAATCCTTTGAATGACTGCATTTGCCATCTGCTATTCACTTGCAAAACATTGTGCTTCTGCTTAGCACTCCTCAACGCATGCAAGCAGTATCCAGCTACCTTCAACTGTAAATGGGAATGGTATGAGCCATTCCTCTATAAGATGAGCTCTATTTGGCAATATGGCACCAGCATGTCATTGTAATAAGCAGTTAATGTTAACATTGGTAGAAAAAGACCTGTTCTGACTCCAGTTTCCCAGTGTACGGAAATTTCTGGAGTTTTGTTGTCAACCAGAGTTCCTTGTTTGTACATTTAAGCTGGTGAGAGAAATTACATTAATCAGTGGTCATCATTTTAGCCATTCTTTGAAATATTATTTATTGTACTTTTCAAATAGGTATTAGTCTACCTAAGGTTTCTGTGCAGTCAGCCTTTATGAACAAAGAAACCTAAATTTTGCAGACTCTGTGGTGCTCTGAAGACTGAATACACCAAAAGAAGCTGTTCTGTTCCCTTGACAAGACATGCACTTGGATGGGATAGGTTTACTGAAGCACAGATCAGCGTTCTGACTTTTCAGAATGTATTAAAAAGGAAGCAAACCTCAGGGCAATTATAAGCATGCAACAGTAGTTCCCTGCTGCCTCTTAAAGTATAATTTCCCAGTCAAGGAAAAAAAAAAAAAAAAAAACCAAAAAAAAACCCCCATATAGAAAATATTTTTAGTTCTTTTAAAGATGTTTTGTATTATACAGAATAATGTGGATAACTTTTAAAATGAAAACTATTTGATAGTAAGTCTCCTAGCATTCCTCTTTTACACTACCCCACCTTCTTCTGATGCATATTGTAATGTTGGATTTCAATATAAAGTTTATATTTGAAAACATATAAAGCATGCTTCCCATGTTTTTTCCCCAGGGCTGATATCTTAATCTATTATTTCCCCTCCTAGAAATGTGGCCTGCATATTCAGATGTTAAAAATAACTTCATAGCAACTGACTTCTCTTCACATCCTGTGCAAGACCACTCTGGAAACCATTGCTGTCAGCATTCCAGCCCTCTTGTCAACAACTGACTGCTCTCATTTGCTGATGAAACCATCTAGAGCAGTTCAGTTATTAGAGTCTGCAGTAATAATGTTAATACCATGGATTTTTATAAATAGAAAAAGAAAGCTACCAGGTAGAATCCAAATAATATTTTGAAGATATAAGCACATTTGATGTAGAAGAGAAAAAAGCAAGTTCTAAAATGCTAACTTGAAAAATATGTTTTCCAGAGTAGAAGGATACCATAAGTGATCATTTAGTTTTGAAACATAAGAAATACATTTTTTACACTACATGAAGCAAAATTTTCCTGACAGTTTTCTTGTCAAGCAGCAAAAATCTATAAGCCTCCAAATATTTCATAATAAAGGTATTCTGTGAACATAAATACATTGGCTCTAGTTTTCTTTGCAGTTAATAATAATAACAACAACAAGAGTAAATATATCACAGTATATGAGTAGAGAGGATTTTGCATTAAGTGCTTTGGTTTTTTAATGGAAGATGACATTTGGGATATGACTTTAGTAATTTCTCACTTCAGTTTAGAATCCTCACTTTATGAAATTCAAATATACAGAACTCTTTTTTAAGATGAATTGCCTTCATACATCTATCCTGTGGAAGCATTCTTCTGATTTACTGCTAGATTTTAATAGGACAGTCCAGATGTAAATGAAGAATTTAATAGCATTAAATGCTACAATTAAATAAATAAAGCAAATATACTATTAATTACAACAAAATCAAATTAACAATGTTGTTCACGACCATTTATGACATCATTTTGACAGCATTTTGTTTGTGTTTGCATATTCATGGATTAAACCAAATGGTTATATTCTACCACATAGGCTGTAAATCAACTTGAGTCATGTTCTTGTTTTACTTGTTTTTCTGAGGACTACACTGGGAATACTAGGAGAAATAAGATTTACATGTGTAGTTTAGTGGCTACAAACTAAATTTGCCTTCAAGACTGGATGCCCAATTACATAGGAAATGTGTATCCATGACAAGGAATGACGATCTTTCAAATTCTGGTAGTTTGGGTGGGTCAAAATTCAGTAATTACCTTTTAAGATTCTAGGAATGAATTGTAAACTCATTCTGCCCCTACCATTGCAAAATGTTTGTACTATTTATACATTTTTTCCATCTTAAAAAAATCCGACACAACATTCCTGCTAATTATATTTTAAGATGATGTAGATGTGCATAACTTATTTTTTAACCTCCACCCTTAAATAGGTATAATTCCCTAGGAATTAGGGAAAACTAAGCTCTGAGTCTACTGAATAACTGAGTACATAATCAGCAAAAAGTGAGTTCTGTGACTTCGATTATGCAGACTATGCAGTTTACAATGTAAGATGAAATGTGATTCAGAAAAATCTTTCCACCTTGCACCTCTTCACATTAAATAGTTGCTGCTGGAAATTTCTACTTGGATGGAACAGAAAATTTTCTCTTCTTCCTACTTTTTAGATACTGAAGTTATCACCTGACAGAGTTTTTCCTGACTAACCGGTTCAACAACAAAAAGAGGACAGCCTTCTGAATCCTTATGTCAGCAGTATATTTTAAGCAGAAAGATGAGGGGTTAAAACCAGGTTAAAATAGCTCAGGGCAAAACAAATCCAGAGTTTCAAGCAACCCAGTATGGGCAGGTCAGTACCTGGGGCCTTTTCTTAGGGGTGGGACAAAAAATCACATTTAGTTGGCTATGATGGGAAAGATCTGTGGAGTCTAATTTTCCCAATGTAACAAACTAAACTGATGGTAGAGAGAGATTCCAGGTGAGATTTGAAGAAGGATCAGGAAAGTGTAATAGTCTGTGGGTAGGGGTGTGGAATACCTGTAGTTATTTTGCAATTTAGTTAAAATTTAAATAGAATTTAACTAGTCTGGATAGAGGATTCTGTTGATCCTTTTAGACAATCTTATTAAGGAGTGGCCAACTGTGCACCCTTACCCCAAACCACAGAGCATTCATTTATGAAAATTATCTCCTACACTCTATAGATCTACATCTTTCAGAAAAACTGAAAGTTGCTTTTGGAAACTAGAATCTATTTTTACATGTTTAAACCCACATCATGTGTCAAGTAAATGTGTGTGTGTGTGTGCATATGTGTGTTCTGTTTCCTGATATGGCAATTTCCATTGATATTGCTGTTTGTGAGTTGCAAACCTAACATGAAATATCTGACTGCAGTCTTGAGCTGCATATATTTTGACATCACAACTGTTCTTAATGAGTCTCCCATGTGGCCAGTGGAATACATTCTGCTTTACTGGCAGCCACATGCATATGTAAAATCCATCGTTTTGCCTCTGTTCTGTTCAGGTAATTTTTTTTTTGGCTCATGCAAATCAAATACTGTCCAGAAGAGATGCAGTTGAAATAATGAGGCAATGAAGTCTCAGAGGAGGAAGCTTCTGCAGAACAGGGGGGAAGGCTTTGAACTACTTTGCACACTAACCATCTAAATGCACATTGTCTTGGCAGATATCTCTCACTGAAAGGAAAAAAAAAAAAAAATCTGTTACAGGCACAATACCACTGGAAAGATAGACAGGAGTGTACTTAGACAAAAGATGAACTACAAGCGTGCTACAGGCTTACTAAAGGTAGGACAATATTGCCAGACCTTCACTGTTCACCCTGAGGATATTGCCTTTATGAAGGACAATATGCTATCTCTAATCAAGCTCCTGAATACATTGTATTTGTTACCTCCAAATAAAAAAATTGCCACTAGTGTTACATACAGTATTTTTGACTCTGTCAAGATGTGTTTATTTCTGAGTCATGGTTGCGTGCTGTGGTGTAAAGTTGCAGTTAAATAGACTTTACCTTGCTATGCCTCATGGCTCAAGTATTCATTCAGTTGCCTGACCACAATTTGGTTATCTTTCTGACAAACACTCTCTATTGACAAAGTCGACAGGAAAGGTTTTCGTGCAGTGGGTTTTATCAAATCCTTGGAAAGGGCTGCAGCATTCAGTCAAGCCATGTTCTGTGGATATTTAATTTAGATGAAGTTAGCATAGGCTGCTTTCACATAGTCAATGGAGAGGTTCAGCTGAAGGGTAATTCAGAACAGAAGTCTAACTTAGCTGCCTCTAAAGCCTGTCTCCCTCTGCTAACTGTAAAAGGAACATTAAGACCTGACAATTTCCTATTCAAGTAACAGCATTGCAGTAGAGCTACTCCTAGTTCACACCGCTTTAAGAAAAACAGATTTATTCACAGGGTTTTCTTAAATAACTGGTATTTCTTGAGATGACACAAAGAAGCTGTCCTGGTTTCAGCTGGGATAGAGCTAACTGTCTTCCTAGTAGCTGGTACAGTGCTATGTTTTGACTTCAGCATGCGAAGAATGTTGATAACACTGATGTTTTCAGTTGTTGTTCAGTAGTGTTTAGACTATAGTCAAGGATTTTTCAGCTTCTCATGGCCAGCCAGGGCACAAGAAGTTGGCACAGGACACAACCAGGGCACCTGACCCAAACTGGCCAATGGTGTATTCCATACCATGGGACGTCCCATCTAGTTTAGGAACTGGGAAGTGGTGGGGGGCGGGGAATCGCCGCTCGGGGACTGGCGGGGTGTCGGTCGGCGGGTGGTGAGCTATTGCCCTGTGCATCATTTGTACATTCCAATCCTTTTATTACTACTGTTGTCATTTTATTAGTGTTATCATTATCATTATTAGTTTCTTCTTTTCTGTTCTATTAAACCATTCTTATCTCATCCCAGGAGTTTTACTTTTTTTTCCCGATTTCCTCCCTTATCCCACTGGATGGGGGAAGTGAGTGAGCGGCTGCGTGGTACTTAGTTGCTGGCTGGGGTTAAACCACGACAGAAGCAGGACTCATCTGGAAAAGAAGACCATGATAAGCTGCTGCCAGACAGTACAAAAATGTGATATATATAGCCATGGAGTTCACTAAGGAGTAACAGCTCCTTCTCAGGTATATTACAGTGAGGATTATAAAAGTTGAGAAACTCTGTGAAAACCTTATTCACACTGTGGACTTTAAGTAAATGACAAAAGTCAGCTAATGACAATGCCTGACACAAAACAGCTTATTGTCTAAGCATAATTAATGCAAGAGAGTTAAGTAGTTTGAAAGAACAACATAAGAATATCATTATGAGGAGAGGAAGATCATGTGGTAAATGACACACCCACAGCCTAGCTTTGGAAGAACAGAAGAGTTTCCCTGGGATTTGCCATGTGATTTAAAAAAGATATTGAAAGCTGATGAAGACAGAGTGAAGGAAAAGGCATCTCTGACTAAGAAACAAAATGGTTGTATTAAATTCATCTTACCCATCTGTTTTAGTACATGCAGGTGTCTCTGTTTAATGAGTTGCTGTGCTCCATTTTATTATTTTTTCATTTTATTAAACATGGTGCTAAACAGATGACTGGAAACTTTTTATTAAGCTTATTTTCATTAAAAGTGTATGTGTGCATATATGTGTAAGGGATGGGAGGAAGGGAAATTTCCATGTTCAGAGCTAAAGATCATATCACAAGGTTTTCAGCATTTAGGATTGTAGAGAGACACAAGGCAAGATATTAAGTTTATGGAAAATTTCATTTTTCACAATATGCCTTTGATCAAAGTTAGATCAAATCCATTAAAAAACAATTCTGTGAACAAGAAGCTTCCCAGTAGCTGCTTAGTAAAATTGACCTTCTTGTCAACGTTGTGGCTGCTAAAAACATCAGTGGATCTAAAGAAAATGTTGTTTTCATTTAGCTTTACAGCAGGTCCCCACATTTTTGGTTGATCCTGTGAATGTAAAAGAAGCCATAGAGTTTGATCTGCAGTGAGGGGCTTAGTAATTTTGGCAGTGATAGCTCCAGATGGGTTTTCCTCAGGGATTTAGGGATCAGCAAAATTCCAAATAGAACATAAATTCTCAGAGCTTTCAGATGCCAAACATCAAGGGAAACAGCTTAGGTTACAGACACTAGGCTCTCCAGGCTTAGAAGCAGCCAGTGTTGTAGAAGGTTAAGAAAGTTCGTGCCAATATTTTGAAAACTGAAAAAAATAATGGAATGGACTGACTAAAAGCCAGAGGAAGATAGCCTTTATATAAAAAAACCCCTACTTTTGACAAGATAATAGAGCATATTATTGCATAAAAGCACATTCAGACTTCAGATAGACCATTCCTTGGCTAAAGATCCAAAGTTGCTAAAAATCCTTGATGGTAAAGCAGATCTGTTGAAATCTGTTGGATATATTTATTTATTTTTTATTACAGACCCAGCCTAAGGATCATCACTGCAGTACACTTCAGGATTTGAAAAAAAGATTCTGAGTCTTCCTGTAGCACAGATCCAAAAAGTGACCTAAAGATATTAATTGGTGCTACATGTATTTAGGTTTCAAAGCAGTTATTTTTTCATACAAATGTCTGAGATTCAGATCTAATGTGTTCTCTAAGAAGCTTATCCAGGAAGAACAGAAAGTGAAATTTTCACTTGCTCCAAAAGTAAAATACCTGCTAATGGCTTTCTTAACCCAAGAGTTTTCTAAGCACTTGAAAGTAAGCATGTCTGCAGAAATACCTAAAACGACAGATACATAGCTCTTGATATGTTTCATTATGACCTGAACTAACTTTTAGATATGTCTTCTCTCTCTTTTTATTGTTCCTTATTTCTGAGATGTGTCTAATCCACTAGACATATTCAAAGCACACCTGAAAAGAGGTAGACCTCTTTCAATTTGTCTCCAAATATTTATTTCCTGCAATTATTGTCTAATAAAGATGTTGAAACAACCCTGCAACCAATGACCACCAAAAACTCCTCCACTTTCTTCTTCAGTGGCACACGCTCTACTTGTAAGGTATCTACTTGCAGAACATGTGTAAGAAAAGTGTAAGGACTCAGTGGGGCAACACCGCACATGAAGTCCGGAGTCATGTGTCTTAACTGTATAGAGTGGTGGAGGCTGCACTTGCCCTTCTTGTGTAGTTCTTGGCTAGTGCTTGGTAGCTGCGCTCATCATGTATGGTTTCTCAATCAGCTTTCATGGATTCTTTTGATCTTGCACAGCCTGAATAATGTTCTAAACTTCTAAATTTACCCTACTGGATTCAGGAGTGTAAAGTTTTAAGCATTCCAATATGTTTAGTTAGAGGTACCTTTGTAAATAGTAAGATCCATCCCCACCAGAACTTTATAACACACAGTAAAATCTTCTGAGTTTTAGTTCCCTTTTGCACAAAGCATGAAGGTAACACATGCTAGCAAGACATCTAACAAGACTATACACTGGAACAGGAAGTACAGAGTGAAAGAGAATAGGAAGCATGCTACTTCTGCACATTAGCTCTCCCTTGAGATTTCCATGGCTATACCCAGAGTCATGAAGATGGGCATGGGAGAGCTCAGGATGACTGCTCATTCTGTTCATGAGGTGAGCAATGAGAATTATTGTATAAATGTGTCCTCCAATGAAGCTGAATCAAGTAGATCATATTTAAAACAAAACCAAAAAACAAACAAAAAAAATCTAAACTCAAACAAGTTTAGTAAATGCATTACAGAGTTGTATGTTCATGTGCCTGTGAAATAGCCTTTCATGAGGATTTTTCTGGTTATCCATCCCCAATTTCAGACAGAAACATGGGGCAACTCAGGCTGTGCGGGATGTGATGTATAGATGAATGTTACAAGGTCATTTACAAAATAATAGCCTTTATTTCTCTTTCTAACAAATAGTAACTAAATATTGATGTCTTGTTAGCATTATGTTGATAATGGACAACCTATACTATACTTGTTTTGTACCATATTGCTCTCATAAACTGCTGGTGTGTTATACATAAGATCATTGAATCATAGGATTGCTGAGGTTGGAAGGGACCTCTGGGGGTCATCTGGTCCAAATCCCCTGCTCAAGCAGGGCCACGTACAGCCAGGTACTCAGGAACATGTCCAGACAGCTTTTGGATATCTCCAAGGAGGGAGATTCTACAACCTCCTTGGACAACCTGTGTCAGTGCTTAATCACCCTCACAGTAAAAAAGTGTTTCCTGATGCTCAGATGGAACTTCCTGTGCTTCAGTTTGTGCCTATTTCCTCTTGTCCTGACACCACAAAGAAACCTGGCTTTGTCTTCTTTGCACCCTTCCCTCAGGTATTTATATACATTTATAAGATCCCCCCTGAGCCACCTCTTCTCCAGGCTGAACAGGCCCAACTCTCTCAGCCTTTCCTCCTATGAAAGATGTTCCAGTTCCTTAATCATCTTCATGGCCCTTCGTTGGACTTTGTCTAGTACGTTCATGTTCTTTTGTACTGGAGAGCCCAGAACTGGGCACGCTACTTCAAATGTGGCCTCACTAGTGCTGAGTAGGGTAGAAGGATCACCTCCCTCGACCTCCTGACAACATTCCTCCTAATGCAGCCCAGAATACCTACACACATGCACATATAAATACACGTGCACACATGTGCATACACACAAATCTACCACAAAACTTCCATGTTGAGATATCTCCCCATGTCAAAGTATTAGTCTCAGCTGCTTTCCTTGGACTTAGGATTGTCCAGTTCCAGAATACTTCAAGGATCTTTATCATACCCAAAAGTAGACCTGGCTGTTGTAATCATAGGTAAGTAATTTGTGTTCTGTAAAAAACTTGTACTTTGCCAGGTAAGGAATGGTCTCTTCTAACATTGAAATCTTGCAGTGGAGACATAAATTTGTTTCCTAGGCTGTACGAGCATTTAAATGTCTTGAAACAGATTTCTCTTTATTGCAACAAGTATAGACATCATTTTTTAACCTATTAGAAAGAAATGCAAAAAAGATCAAATTTTTTTTTTTCTTATATAGGACATTTTTCTACTTTATTCTTCTGTAGAAATAATGTGCTATTGCAATATCAGATATAAATATTACACTGTGTTCTTTTCATGTTCCCAGATCCTGCCTCTTGTTAATACTATTCAAGTCCTTCTCTTCTGAGACTGTACTTGGAGAAGAGCATTGAAACTTTCTCATTTTATATTAAATGGTTTGGTCTGATCAAAGAGGGCAGAAGGTGTTACCATAATTCTTTGACTAAAGAAAACACGCCATTTGGTTTTGAATGAAGAATATCCTGAACTTTTTCAATAGAAAATTAACTTCCTTTCCACTTGTCCTCTCTTTAGAAATTTGATTTTACAGTGTAAGTACCTAATGTACTGAATGACTTGAATAATTGTATTTTTGTCAGAATGTTTCAGTTAAATACATACAATGACCATCTGGGCTTAGAAGGAGTATCTATGAAGCTTCAAATTTGCTCTCCAGCTAGTGTAGTTTTACATTATCATACTGTGGTTCATGGGTTTTCCTGGGGCCTAAGATGGGAAAGAGGCTCTTTTTTTCAGTAAGTACTCTACATATGTACTTTGAACAAGTACTTATCTAGCCTTAGGACAGCAGAAAGCCTTGACAGATTAGTGCATATTAGCTAGTTATTCCAGATGAGAACTTTTGAGGAATGTATTACCTAGAGAATGGTAGTAATAATTCAAACTGATTCAAAAGACAAATGCTTATTATTGTTAGGGTTGGTGCTGGGGTATTTTTTGCATTCTGCCTCATCTTTAACCTCTTTTTGGAAGTTTTCTAAAATTTCTAATCTCATAGAATCTTCTAGCAGACCACCATTTTAAATACAAGACAAAACTGTTCCCTTTTTGTGTCACATGAAAATTCACTACATTACACATCGTCTTTATTCATACAATAATAATTTAGAAAAGCAAACAAACAAAATAGAACCCTATAACTGAGAAAATATCATTACCCTTTTTTCCCTATGGGTGAAAGATGCTAAATGATGCACAAATGAAGGAATCCAAACAGAATCTAGCAGTTCCCAGCTGAATCCAAATTTAGTTTACAGTGACAGACAAGCAATGTCCTTTGGAGGGAGGAGGAGAGGAAAAACTATTTTCACCTAATTAGCCCACCTAAAAGCAACGTGTCAAAATGAATCCCTTTCAAAGTAGTTTCAAGCTTTTATGGAGGCATTTAATGTTAAAGTGCATCAACAGACATAATGAATTAAACAGCCAGGACCACAGACAAGGAATATACTGCTGTCTTTATCAGCTTGCTCATCAATAATAGAATCTAAGTAAATCAACACAAGTCTTTGTGGGTTCCATCATGTAATTTCATCAAGTTTCATTTAAACTTGTTATACTTCAGTAATCCCTCTATAGTCTGCAGTTCCCCCTTCATTTATCAAATATGGCATACATCCAGCACGCTAACTAAAGAATTTAAATAAAAGGCTTTATCTAAAGTGACTGTTCTTTGTCAAGACCTTAAATTAGGCGTGAGGAATAAAAGATGTTTGGCAAATGACAAGCTGCATTTGGAAATTCTATAACATTTATTAATGATATTAGTGTGGAAAATCAATAAAACCGTTGTATTATAGAAGCTTATCATTTTTATTGGCTAACTGTAAATCTGAGTGATTCAGAGAACATAAGGAGAAACATAAAGTTAAACCACCTTTGTGCACATCTTTTTTTCTGGGATCATGCAGTAAATTACTCAAACTATAGTGAAATTTTAAACAGTTTCTGGGTTGTTTTAATAATTGCTTTTCAGGAAAGAGTGCATTAAGATGATTCCTGACACCATATTCTGAAGACCTTGTTCTACCCCATCTCCAGAGTTTGAATGTGGAGCAGGATGTGGCTGTGCCTTGTATCATGTTTTTGCCTGAAAATTCATTACCAAAGTCTACTCTCAACAGATCTTTTGTGTTTGTTTGTTTCTTTTTATAAGATATCTTCATTTTCAAAGAATGAGAAAGTATCTTGTTGAAAATAGAAATACACATCTTTTATGCCAAAGACAGGTAAGAATCTTTTAGAACTGATTTCAATTTTTTTTATAGTGGCAAAATGCCAAATGTGGAAATTTTATTGTATACAATGATTGTATTGGGTTTGTGTGGCAAGGTTTTAGTAGCAGCAGGGGTTACAGCGGTGGCTTCAGTGAGAAGCTGCTGGAACCTTCCCCTATGTCCGACAGAGCCAATACTAGCCGGCTCTAAGATGGACCTGCGCCAAGGCCGAGCCAATCAGTGATGGTGATAGTGCCTCTGGGATAACAGATTTAAGAAGGAAAAAAAAATTGTGGGGCACACAGAAAGGAGGATTGAGAACATCTAAGAGAAACAACCCTGCAGACACCAAGGTCAGTGAAGAAGGAGGAGGAGGAGGTGCTCCAAGTGCTGGAGAAGACATTCCCCTGCAGCCCGTGGTGAAGACCCTGGTGAGGCAGGCTGTCCCCCTGCAGTCCATGGAGGTCCACGGTGGAGCAGATATCCACCTGCAGCGCATGGAGGACCCCATGCTGAAGCAGGTGGATGCCTGAAGGAGGCTGTGATCCTGTGGGAAGCCCATGCTGGAGTAGGTTCCTGGCAGAACCTGTGGATCTGTGGAAAGAAGAACCCACAGAGCAGGTTTTCTGGCAGGACTTGTGACCCTGTGGGGGACCCATGCTGGAGCAGTGTGCTCCTGAAGGACTGCATGCCTTGGAAGGGACCCACGCTGGAGCAGTCTGTGAAGAAGTGCAGCCTGTGGGAAGGACCCACGTTGGAGAAGTTCATGGAGGACTGTCTCCTGTGGAGGGAACCCCACGCTGGAGCAGGGGAAGAGTGTGATGAGTCCTGCCCCTGAAGAGGATGAAGCGGCAGAGATAACATGTGATGAAGTGACGGTAAACCCTATTCCCCATCCCCCTGCGCCGCTGGCGGGTGGGGGGGGGGCATAGGTAGAGAATCGGGGAGTGAAATTGTGCCTGGGAAGAAGGGAGTGGTGGAGGGAACGTGTTCTGAGATTTGGTTTTATTTCTCATTACCCTACTCTGGTTGATTGGCAATAAATTGAGTTAATTTTCCCCAAATAGAGTCCGTTTTGCCTGTGATGGTAATTGGTGAGTGATCTCTCCTGTCTTTATCCCGATCCACGAGCCTTTTGTTATATTTTTCTCTCCCCTGTCCAACTGAGGGCGGGGCAGAGTGACAGAACGGCTTTGGTGGGCACCTGGCATCCAGACAGGGTCAACCCACCCAATGTTAAAACTCTTACTGTACAAAACTTCACAATCAAGGTGTGGATAGAAATCTTCTTTGAAATATCTGCCAATGGCATTTGAGTTGGTCATCTTCAGAGAGAGCTCCATACACTCCATGTTTAACACAGCTACTCTATTTCATTGACATTTAAGCAGAATGGTTCAGGGCTTTTCTACTCTTCTCTAAATCTGAAATAAGGACATACTTCATACACTGAAGTTCAGTTCACATTGAAAAAAGAATTTTTTCTCCTGTCACATGTTCCAATAAATAATTAGTGGAAGCAGAAGTACTACTTTTACTTTTCCTTGAGTTTTATAATTAAACGTAAAGCTTCTACAACCTCAAAAATAACAGTTTGTTAGGTTTTTTTAAGTTTCTTCCATCTCCCCCTCCCAAAAATGAAGCTGAATTGGAGATAAATTTTGCTAACACCCATGATGAACACTGTAACAGGAAAAAATAGATTAATCAATGCTTTATTTATGTTTGCATGTGTCATTGAATTTTCCATGTATGACTGATGATAGTGGTAGATGAAAACGAGATGGTACAATAAATTCTTACGCAACTGAAGAACATGGGCAGTATCCTATAACTGCAAGTCTAGTGGTCTAAAAATTTTTTATGTAAAGTTCTTGCCTTGTTTTTCTTGCAAGAATTGCAAGGAAATGTAAAACACACTATGGTTTTTTTTTTAATCTATGAGTTCTGTCCATTTCATTAATTATGGTATCATGTCTTGCAAGAATAGTTAACTTCCTCTGTTATACAGTATATTAAAAAGGAACAGAAAACCCAGAATCTTATTTTGAGCCCTACTCAGTAATTTTAGCCAAGACACAAACTTCATAATTATTCATGTTATCAAATCTTTTCAATAATTTAATGTAACCAAAAATTTAAAATACCTCCAAACACATTACACCAGCACTAGGTATTTCTAAGTTACTGAAGTTATCTACTTAACAAAGATGAAGAATTTGCTTACAATACTTATCCATATATTTATACAGGAGGTTGTAATATATAACTGTATACTGTATATAACAGTATATTATCCCTTTGTTAAAATAAATCTCTAAAAAGATTAGTTTCATAATATGACGATTGAGTGGGGGCTTGTTTGCCCCTTGTTGTTTTGTCAGTGAGACAGACCATAAACAAATAAAACCCAAATAATTGTATTAGTATTCCCTTTGGTGATACAGCAGTCCCACTGGGAGTTTCTATGATCAGCTCAGTGTTTATATAGCTGTCTTTCACAACGCACGACTTATTTTTCAGTCCCTGAGTGAAAGTGCCTGAGTTGCAGACTTGGAGACTGATGTATTTATTTATTTATTTAAATCCATGAAACAAAAGAGTAAAGGGAAAATGCAGTGCAAGATTATTATTGCAAATATATTTCAAACCTCGACTGTAGCTATGTACTATTAGGATAAAAGAGACTCCTTAACTGCATATATCAAGTAATTTAATACTTTCTACAGGTTGCCAGTAAAGTAGGAAAAGTGCAATTGTGTTGATGGTTTTATTTTCGAATCTGCTGAACAACTCTCCTCTGGGAACTGGATTATGATGTATCACCTCACTTTGTGCAGGTCAGGAGATAGCCATCAGTATTAATTTCAGTGTTTTAGTTGGAAGAAAAATACTGGCAATTGTTAGAAGTCCAACTCCACTCACAAAACAAATGTGTCCAATTTGAGTCAAAGAGCATATATGCTCTGCTACTGTCCTGTGGAATTTCTGGTCTTGTGTAGCAGATGTGAATTCTGGCAAGCGGGATGACCAATTCCCCCTCTGTCACTACTCTAGTCAGATTTGATGCTGTTTTTCATAATTCTGTGCTGCATTTCTTAGAAGCAACCTTAAGTTTATCCACTGAAAGTTTATAATATTCTGTTGTCTTCATTTTCCTTTAGCTTAAGTAATTTCCTCTTCTTTCTATTTGCATCCCTAGTGTAATTACTGAAAAAACCCCCACCACCATTACTTTCTAACTTCATCTTTCACAGAAGAAATAGGTCCTAGACTTCTTTTTTCTTCTTTATCCTGCTCTTTTTAACAAGGTTTTTCTGCATTTATTTCAGCTTAAAAGCCTGTTTCTTGAATATTTGTTAAACAGCAGACTATACTACACAGATGAGTTGTAATGAATGCTTTGTACCTTGACAGTAATATTAGGTTATGTCTACATTGTGTTTGCTATATCCTGACATTACATTTGTTTATTTTCATATCTTCATCAGGCTGGTAGTTTACAACCACCTTGTTATCGGCTAATATATCCTGGTCTTATTTCTCTTCTGCTTCTATCCAAAGAGTCCCCAGTTTCTTATTAGCATCAAGTAAATGACTAGGCATTGTTCCACTGAATTTCATTCTTCCTTTTCTGTCCCTAAAGATTATCCATCCCTTCATGAATAATATTCCAATTCTCTCATGTCTTGCTCATGCCTTCTAGTTTCATGTTACAAATTAAGTACATTATCATACTTGCATCAAGAAGGCTAACAAAAAATTTAATATTAATATGATCAGTCCCAAGACAGATTCTTTAGGAGCTCACCACAGCGTTCATTCTCCAGTGTGATAATACCAATCAATAGATTTATTATGATCTACTGCTAAAAGTCTCAGTAGTTTTGTAATACATTTATTTTAGTGTTACAGGAAGGAGATTAAGCTACACTCTCTGAACTACAGTCAAACATAGTACAGTTCCATAAGTATACTTTCACTTCCATTAGCCATTCTACTTTTGCTCTGTGTTCAAAATTATCATCTTTGTTGATATCTGAAGTAAAGAATTTATGTAGTGTTTAAGCAATACTTAAGGTTATCTGCAATCTCAATGCTGTCTCCATGGCATAATGGCATACATCTCTCATTACTTTTAAGGTTTGAAAAAAATCTTATTTCTCTTGCTTTAGTTAATCTTTGTAAGATCTATTTTGAAAGAGTTTATGAATCTCTGAAATGGTAGTCTCATTTCCTACATGGTTTGATAAAATGTGAAATCATTCATTTTCATAAGTAAAGAAACTGGCCTGGATTTACACCTCAGAGAGAAATTTTTTTGTCAAGCTCAAGCTGACACTGTTATGTCTGTTTCTTTGATTCTTCCTTGTTGCATACATATTGAAGGACTCCTGTATGCCTTCTATGGACATGAATATGAAAAACATGCCCTTTTCATTAGGCTGTAGAACACAGAAATGCTATGTCGTATGTGTGGTACTCTGACATTTGAAGTGGAAGGTGTTAAATTCTGTTATGAACACATTACTTTCCTCCATTCAAGGAGGAAAAAAATAATGTTCCAAGACTTTAAGAGATCATAAAAAACTTTTGTACTCATCCTAACATAGGAAAAACAGAACTACACTCATCAATATCTGTTTAAGCACAACTCTTAATTTCCATCAGTTAAACCATCTCTGACTATATATTTGAAAAATTAGTCTAAAGCCATAAGAAATAAGTAAAATGAAATAAATATTTTTGAGAAAACAAACAAACAACAACCCCCCCCCCCCAGCCCCCAACATTTCATTAGTTATACAAAGAATAAAAACATGTTCACGCATATGTTATTATTCCACATTAACCAATATATTAGGTGTCATGGTAATACATGTAATGATCAGATCAGGCTATGTTTTCCACTCTGTATTATAATATTTCTTTTTAAGGTTGTCTGGGTCAGAAAACTGTCAGGACAGTGCTTGTTACTGTCTCCATGTGTGATTGATAGCTCATTTAAAATATGCCAGCAGCATGATTCTATCAGCAGTGGCATAAGATATATCAGAATATTTTAATATTATACACTCTGGTACTTTTGCTGCTTTGAAAAAAAAAGCTGATGTTAATTTAATTTTTTAACACAGAGCAGAGCAAAATAAGGATTTCTAAATTATGCCATATCATTGGTGTCTTTAACTTACCTAAAATATTACTAAATAGCAACCTATGTAAACAAACAACTGGAGGCCATACATCAAGTATGTGATTTAAACTTGAAATAAGAGTAATCTCTTCCTGCAGATAAATACAGATGCTTGACCAAAATTAGAGTTCCTCAGGAAAAAGAAAACACCCAGGAATATTTATTTAATCTTGTTTAATTTCTTACAGATGATATTGAAATAGAGATTTGAAGAATTGAAAACATTAAATTTTATTTTTTTTAAAGACCCTCAAACATTTAAAAACCATGAAACTCAGAGACATCAGATATATTAAAAAAATTGTAACATTTCAGTTTATCTTACTGAAATTTCTATATAATTTAAATTACTAATTATCCAGCACTACTGCTTTGCAGTCCAGCTGCTGTATCCCGAAACCCGCTCAAATGCTTGATGTGCAAGTACTTTCTTACATATGTATGTGTGTTTTTTTACGCTTGACTGCAGTATCATTTTGAAATATCAGTTTAGGAGCGTTATGCAGCATTCATCTAGGAATTCTAAGGGAAGGATTTCATCCAGTTCTTTCAGTTCTTCAGGAAGGTAATCACAGAGACACAGAACCTGAGGCTGGTTGTCTACTGAAGCCTTTTTAAGTAGCTTTCATGTTTCAGCTGATAAAACCCCTTTCAAAAAGGTTTAGACTTCCCTTTAACTGGCTTAACTATGAGACTGTACTTTTTTTGCTTGTAATTCCCTCCTCCCTACTTCACTACATATTTCACTACAAAGAAGTAACGTCAATTCCTACAGATAATACTTTTCTTCAATGCACAGCTCTAGCATGTTCAAAGTTTAAAGTCATCAATGTCATGAGCCCTGAATCAGGAAGCGTATGATGTTCATGGTGGGGCTTTCTTCCTCCTCACTCTTGGGCCACTTGGGTCTATTTTTATGCTTTCTTAATGCGGTCTGTTTATGTTGTCTTTCTTTTCTTTGCCCTGTGCCCTCAGGTGTATAAAATCTGTGGCCTTCTACTAACAACTTACACTAGACTACAGCTGGTGGGGTTTTCAGTTAATTTGTAAAGTAGAAAGTCCTATGGTTATATTATATTCATCTCTCAATGAGTTTCTCAGGAGAAATTTTGAAACTTTTTAGTACACCCAATATGTGCCACTTGGTGTAATGGCGTAAATGACACCAAATTTTCCTCTTTAAGTAGTACTCTATCAAAAGGTTAATTTTGACTGTTTGTTTCATGATTACTTGCTGAAAACAGAAGGGTACTGAGAACCAAGGACTTTGGATGTCACTTCAAATTTTAGAATCTCTAGGTATTACAGGTTCATCATTCTTTTCATCAGTGGCATACCCAAGTTAGTTTACTTCCTCATGACCTCTGTTCAACATCCTTTACCAATACCTGTTCTGATCATCTTGTATTTCTTTCCTTGTGATTTAATCCTATGACCTAGCCATGTGCAATGGCGACCCTGCTAGGACAGAAGGAAAAACCATAAACATTACCACAGTGACTGTTACTATCTGACTTCTGCCCAAGGGCTTATATTTTTTGGCTTCAAATAGTTCTTCATCTGTGTCTGGAGATTCATCCTTTCTCATTTGATGGTCAGGGTAGCTATATGCTTCTCTTATTCTTTACTGTAGTCTAAAGATTCACTGCCCAGCATTTGATTTGCCTTATTTTATGCATGAGTTGCATCCTGAAATATGTCCATATTTGGCAGCAATGTGCAAGCTATTGCGTTAAGAAAGGGGTTTATAGGATCAAAGACTTCAGACATAAACTAGAAAATATTAGAATCCCAATCTGTGCTGTTCTGGGTCATCTATTTCTTATGAAAGTTGCAGAAAGTCTTCAAAACCTCTTGTCAGTTGGCTGGAAATTTCAACTAAAGAAAATCTTACTGAAGGGATGTGGCAGGAGAACACTTGGACTCAGACTGAGCTCTGTAAGCTACCTTTTCATAGGAATCTTGACTAAATACACATAAATAGAGTATAAAACACCCCTCAATAAAACGCCAAATGTCTGAATCTTCAGCTACATGGAAGCATGAAAACTGCATTGGAACTTCAACCTTTCTGAGTAATTAGTTTTCTGATCTTATAGCAATATTAATTTAGGAAATTCTTCTTCTCCTGCCCCTGTTGCTCTTTCTCACCTCTGTAACACAGATTGGCACTGTCCTGCTTTGTCAATACTGTTTTTACATGAAAAAAAAACAAAACAAAAAAACCCCCGATTTTTTTTCCCAGGCTTTATTTATATATATGCACATATACATGCATATATGCTCATGTCATTCATTAATTTAGCTCTCAACCAATTGTTCTTAGGGTTTGAAAAACCAGCAAAGTATAGTAAATTATTTCTTAAGCAGATATTAATGTTAGAGCCCCCATACCAAAAATTGCCTCTCAATTACATATATTTTGTATTGCTGCTATCATTAGTTATTTATATTCTAGTAATTCACAGCAGTTGCACACATGAAAAATATATAAATAAATACTAATTAATATGATATGATGAAAGACAAACACAGGTAAGCATTATGCTGGCAAGAGAACCAGTAATGTAAAGCATTTATAATTGTCTTCATGCTTTCTTACTTGAATTTGTGATTGTTTCCTGAACAAGTTGAGAAGACAGTAGACCCTTTATCTGGAATTTTAGAAGATATGACTTTTTCTTTCTTTACATGATTGAAGTAAAGCAAGATGGTTTATATTGACTTCAGGTGAAAAGAGGCTAGGATCGTTAATAAAGGTATTTTAGACATTAAGAGCTAAACCTTAGCCATAGGCCATTGATGAGATACCTCAATATTGTTTTCTTTACTCACAGAAAATGTAGTTGTCTGAATTTTCAAAGGAAGCTAAGATTTTTCAGACCTTTGTAAGAAATATTCTTACCTAGTAGTTAAATGGGGATATCAAGAAAAAAAGAACGACATGGGAGGCAAATTAACTACAGCAGAATTAACAAGGAGAGGAGAAGGAAAGCTGGATTTGGCACTCTGTTCTTTTTTTTATCAAGGACTGATACGTTTGCCTGGACACTGTTCCTTGAATATTTATGTGGTTATTTTCTTTCTGCTCTGCAGGTGATTAAGAATTCATCTTTAGTTCTGTCAGGCAGTATTCATGATTTGGACTTCTCATCAAAATTTCACTTGCTACCTTCACTCACTTCTAAATTTTGATGTGCTGTCACTCTCTGAGCTTGAAATAATTAAGTAGATAATAGTATTTTCCTATGATAGATCTTCAATATAAAATGACTAGAAGTATTTAGAATGAACTATGTAGAACAATGAAATTTTTTGCTTTGGCTCATCATATCCTAAACACCATTTTTGGCTTTTAAATAATCCTGCAGAATATTGTCATCTTGGTAGTAACTTCCAGCTGGTTCTAGATAACAATGCATACAAAAAAATGGTTCTACTTCTTTCTAGCTCTTTGTCTTTGATTTTATTGGAACCTTGTCTAATCCTTTATTAGCCAAGTTCCAAAATTTTTACTAGCACTTAACAGAAAACTCAGAATTAATGATTTATTCATAGCATTTAATCCTTTTATGTTGGTTAAGCACAAGTAAAGGTTTGGGGATTTGCCTGTTTAATCATCTTTACTAGTTTTCCAGTGATTCTTTAACCTATACGAATTTTAGCAAGTAGAGTGCTGAAGAAGTGGTTTTTGATGGTTCTAATTGGAAAGCTGAGATGTCACATAATTTTATTCTGACTGCAATATTAGTCACTTTACTTGCATGATATTGTTTCTGTTGCCTTCCATAATCCTTATGGAAATGACTCTCTGAAAACACCACTTGCAATCAAAGACAAAGTAGTGAACTCAGGAGACCTGTACTGTGAGATAAGGCAATCAGAGCATTCAAGCTGGGCATTTTGCAGTGAGAGTGCAGTATTTTGTTTTAATTCTGTTTTATTCAATCACCATATAAAGTTTTCATTTCTGGATACCATTCTTGGAATTACAGCTACTGGAAGGAAAGAAAATCCTCACTGGAGACTGAAGAAGTAGGTGTTCTGATTCTATATACTTTTGTTAATATATAGTCTTAAAATTTTTATTGTCCTAGCATAATAACATGTCCTTACTTTCTTCCATTTTTTTCAGTTGTCATGAATAATGTTGAGATCTGCTTTTCTGGTACTTCATCTGAAGTTTAGCAGGCATATTCTGCCTGTCCAAAGGTGATTTAAACATGCAAGACAGAAAAAAAAGAAAACATGGAAAATAATGTAAAAATGTAAAAGAAAGAGACAGACAGAAAGATAAAATTTCAGACAGTGGTGAGGAATCAGGGGACTGGACTAGGTTATATTGTATCTTCTTTTAGGACAAAAAAACTCCCAAACAAACTAGCATGAAATTAATAGTGACATTCAAGGGGTATGAGGTGAATTCACTGAGGTGAATATACAAAATTTACTCTATTTTGTGAAGCACTATACACTTTACTGTGATTCCTGATGCCCTGGCTGGGAAATACGGAAAATAGCAATGGTTTCTCCTGCCTTCCACACATCTGCTGCTGCAATTGGAGACCACTGGATAAGCAGCTTATGCAGTCAGCCTGCAAGATTCTTGAGGCAGCCCTTACTAGAGAAGCAATTAAATAAGGCTGTTTGGGGAACAGTTAATATAGTCCACAGACTTCAGTGGCAGCATTCCAACATTTCTAACTTTCCAACATTTCCTGTAGTTAGTAAGTAAGTAAGTAAGTAAGTAAATAAATAAATAAATAAACCTCTCAGAAGATAGAAACAGTGAGTAAAGAAATCACCTGGAGAAATCAAATCAGCATCCAGAAAGATTGTAAGGAATGATTTAAACTATCAAAATTTCTATGTGATGTAAAAAAACTGCAGAAACTTAAGAGGGGAAAAATAAAACATAAACCAGGCACAAACCTACCCAAGATTGCCTCTGGAGCATCACATCTTGTTGCATAACATACTGAAAAGGGCAAAAAGGCTCATATACTTCTTCAGTGTTAATTTTGCCTCAGGCTATAGATACATACTGAGATCTGTTTGGGCATTCTTTCTCAGAAACAACAACTCCTCTTCAACTGACACCATAAGGAGTAGAATCACCAAAATGTCAGGAAACATAGCAAGTAATTGAATGTATGAAATGAGTGAAATATATCTCAATATATTTGCTATATATTGAGATGAAACTACTGCAGAAAATTAGTTGTGATGGCTCAGGAAGGATAGTTTTGTAATGGTTATTTATGAAAAATGGCAGGAATGAAACAGGTCAGTCCTAAGAAGATATTAATTCATTCTTATAAATGAGAGTAGAATCAAATCTGCCTCTTGTGACTGTTCATCACAAATTCTTGAGGGTATTTCTCTGACCATTCTTGTCTTTGTTTCAGCACGTTGGCCTTATCTCATTAACATTGTCCTTTTTTCATGCAGTTGATCATTTGCTATTTCATAACACTTCGACTACAGTAATTTAAAGTATTAAAATGTGGTGCTATGTATCCTCGGTAAAACCTCAAATCTCCTACACAATTTGGCCAGATTATAAAAATTTGACATATAGTGTCAACCTTCTAGAGAAAGCAACATTGCTACATATCTATACCAACTCCATTTTTCTAACAGTAGGAGCACAAGTATAGTCTGCTTTGTGGGTTTTACAATGCTGCCATGGTTCTCAACTTGCAATTAAGAAGTTATCTGTCCATATAGATCCCTTAGACCTGAGGAGCAAGGAGTTTGACTGCAAGGACCAGACATCTGTTTTACTAAAAAATTTCTAATTTATTTAGAAAAGACCAAAACATATTGCCTGAAAGGAAAAGACCAAATCTGAATCTGTTGTAAATAAACATACTGCATTGAACATAAGTCTGGTTTTTGTTTACACAGAACTTATTGTGTGTGCCATGAGTGAAAGCCATGGGAGATTCCTCCCGATGGCAGAGGGCTCCACTGCCTGATCTGACCTGCTGCCTAGGGAGGTTTGCTGCTTGCCAGGGCTCAGACTAAGGATGATCTAGACTGCTGATTCTTGTCCAGCCCTCAAATTATTAACCACGGCTCCTTTTCCATATGGGTGCTGACACTGCCATGGGAAAACCTGGAGAGTATCAAGCTTGACTACATGTGTCTGGAGGTGAGAGTGAAGGGCATAGGGACCCAGATGGTTTTCTCCTTGATCCTGCTGATGAGGGGAAAAGGCTTGAGGTGTGACTGGATCCTGCAGGTCAATACTTGTTTGCACAGCTGGTGTTGACCAAAGGGTGTAAGGATACGAGAAATGTCAGAGCATCTGGTTCCTTAAGTTATCTGGTTAATGACTATTTAGTACAAAAAAAAACCCAAAACAAAACAATAAGAAGGAAGCTGATTAATTAAGCACACAGCCCACAACATTAAGGATTGTGTGGCAATAGAGACAACAGAGAAGACCAGAACCCATCAGCCACTGTGGGATGCATATCAGAGGTCTGTTCAGGCACTGCCTTGAAGAGAGTTGGCCTGAATTTATCACAAAAACTAAAGTGACATGACTATTATGGGATATTTAAGTTGGCTTCTGGAACTGTATAAAATTTACTGTTGGATATTTGAGTGGATCTGTGGGATATTCAAGTGAAGGTCAAAGGTGGGGAAAAGGTGGAACACAGGGAGATTGAGGAAGAACAAACATGGGAAAAGGGGGACAAGGGGCCTAAAGGCACTAGTGGTTTGTAAGCCAGCAGCCAGTAAATAAACGTCTGAGCCATACACCTGATGATAGTATCTAACCTATCATCAACTACTATTAACTATTTCTTATCTGTTTTTTTCTATGTAATCTCACCCTACCCAATGTGTGAGACCTGCAAGGTGAGTGAGTGGTAGGAACCGGAAGAGTGGCCTCACTCTCTATGTCCTGCAGACCTGCGAAGTATTCAGCTCAGAAGACTATTGTATGAGCAGTTAGTGATCCACATAATGGCTAATCCAGGGTCATCTCTCTGTATGATGGGTACCATCTGACTGCTAATTAATCAAGGTATATTTAATCAATAGTATAATTAATTGATGTATACATAGCCAATGTCAAGATACATACAGTCAATGTGCATTTAATCATAAATATATGTACAGTCTATTGTGTTGTCTTCTTGAAATATTACAGGCACCTGTTCATGACCTCAACTTTTTAATAAGGTAAGAATATTAGAGTGTATTGTTGAAGGGACTCTTCAAAGTTGTGCCCACATTCCAGATATTGCTATCTGTGATTGATGAATCTGTATTGTGAGCAAGAACCTACCAGAATACTAGGGAACTTAGAGATGGACAAACCACACTACATGTGCAGCATGCCGTACCCTGACCAGAGGTGCACTTTATGCTTTAACATCTTGCAGTTTCCAGAATCAGAAAAGATGTAAGATTTTATAACTAGCTATCACCTTTTCTGGGCTATTAATAAGTAGTTATCTGCCTTGCAAGTTTTTATGCCTTTCTTATTGGCATCCAGAAAGAACTAGCACTTCCCAATGCAAAACAGCCTGGGTACCAGCAACTGGAGGGACTGGGGTGTCAATACAGATTTGTGTTGAAAAGTACAAGCGCCAGCAACTGGGGACAGCATGGGCCACAAGACTGGAGAGGCCAGGGTGTATGTGCAATTATGAGAGGTCTAAATGCCAACAGGTAGGATCACCTAGAAGTGTTTACATTTCTCCAGTGAATTTAATCCTGTGTGTATGTCAGTGTATGTTTAATTCACTAGCAAACTTCAAAGTGGACTAACTGAAGAGTGGGAGAAGACCTGTACCTGGAAAGATGCAACTTCTGAGCAGAGGGCTGGGTGAGAAGCTCAGCCTCTGGGAGTGGCTGTTAGGCAGACTGAGAGCCTATACTAATAGGTGAGGTGGTTCTGAGATGAGTGTGCTACTGCATGTATCAGGCATCAAGCTGGACTATCCAGAAAGTAGAAGACCTGCATTGTATGTAAGGAAGCCTAAGGTCCAGACACGGATATTAGATTAAATTGTGATGAAATTTGAGGGATCTGTGAAGGTGCTTGTGTAGTGAATCTAGAAAGTGAGGACATGTGACTTTTCACTTGTGAACTTCATTCCTGATCAGTGAGAGGAACAGGACTTTGCTATCTATACTTAAGCTTTATATGATTTCTGGTATTATTGTATGTGGATGCTGCTAAAGGCAGTACTCTGTGTGAGTCTGTGAGGCTAGATACGTTAATGTCATCTCTGCACCTGTGTGTTTATATATGAGTATGTGCGTATGTGCCTCTCTGGGATACACATTTAGCTTTGCCACTGACTGAACCTGAAGGCAGAAACAGTGTCAGACACACCCATGGGCCTGGGATGCAAAGAACCCTGGGGACCCAGACTGCACTTGTCTGGGCTTCAGCAGTCAGGAAGGAGGAATCTTCTGTCCCTGGAGTCCAATGGACTCAGAGGATCCCATACAATGTCTAAAAGAGGGATTTGATTCTTACAACCATGAGACAGGCTTTGAGTATTGAGGAAAGCCAGGAAGAGATAGAATCCACTTGATAAAATGAGGTAGAAACATCTTTGCCAATAGGCTGTCCAACCTGGACAGGAGACCTTTAACTAGGAACGATGTGGGAGAGAAGTGGCAACTGACACTGGAAGAAAGTAAACATCACCCCTATCTACAGAAAGAGCAAGGAGTAGGATCCAAGGAACTACAGATTAGTAAGCCTTACCTCAGTCCCTGCAAAAGTGATGGAGCAAATCCTTGTTGACACCATTTCCAAAGATATTATTGACAAGAAGGTAACTGAGAGTCGATAGTGTGGATTTACATAGGGGAAATCTTGCCTGACCAACCTGATATCCTTCTGCAATGAGATGACTGGCTTGATGATGAGAGGAAAACAGTGGATGTTGTTTATCTTGACTTTAGCAAGACTTTCAACATTGTCTCCCATAATATTCTCATAGATAAGTGGACAGTTAGGTGGATTAAAACTGGTTGAACTGCCAGGTTCAAGGCATGATGATCAGTAGCATGAAGTCCTGCTGGAGGTTGGTCAATAGTGCTGCTTTAGAGGACTGAGAGGGCTGGAACTCTTCAGCCTGGAGAAGAGAAGGCTCAGGGAAATCTTGTGTGTGAATAGCTGATGGAAGGCAGTAAAGAAGATGGTACCAGACACTTGTCAGTGGCACTCAAGATGAGGCAACTGGCTCAGATGGAAATACAGGAAATTCCACTTAAACATAAGAAAGATTTTGTTGGTTTGTTTGCTTGGTTTTTACTGTGTGGGTGGTCAAACCCCAGAACAAGTTGCTCAGAGCAGCTGTGGGGTGTTCAGCCTTGGACATATTCGAAACCCCACTGGGCACATTCCTGAGCATCCTGCTGTAGTTGACTAGATTGGTCCACAGGTACCACATTCATTCTGTGATTGTTATTTTTGTAGCTGTTGTTCTGGCCCTAACAAAAGTGCTATGAAATATAAGCAAGATCCTTCCCCTGTCCTATGAGTGTAGTAATAGTCAATCAATGTTTAAAGCAGAGACTGGTGACACTAGGTCCACTAACAAGACAAAAAGTTACTACAATTAAATCAGAGAAGTAAACTGATAATTTAAAAAAAGAAAAACTGCTCAAAGCAGACAGAGGATTCTTCTTCACTGTATTTCTTGTGATGTAGATTTCCAGGGCTAAGCCTGAGCAATTCTTAAATTGTTTTTTAGAACAGGAGTAAATATTTGTTGTACTCTATTTTTTATGCTTAATAGACCTATCAACACTAAGGCCATGCAAATCTTTTTTCAGGCCACACATGCAACAGCAAGTAGGCCAACTATTTTAAAATCAGATATTTCTGTCAGATTATTAACTGAAAAAAAATTGCCTAAATAAAGTTACTGAATTCTAAATAAATTACATGTAGTTGAAACAGTTCAGTTTATTTGTATGTCTGTGTGTTTGGAATCTGAGAAATCTTTTCTACTAATCCAAGACAGTAAAAATAAAACTGGCAGTGTCTCATGTTCTTCCTACAGTTTCTGTTAAGTTTTGTCGACTTTTTTCCTATATCAACATAGAGGCCCTTATATCTGCTTTTAAAGATACACTGTAGAATACATCTTAAGATTTGGATTTAGACAGGTGGATTTAATAGAAAATTCAAATTTATACTTTCTAACATCGATATCACTTAATATGAGTGACTAGATTTGACATTCTTCAATTAAAAAAAAAATAAAAACACTGGAAATTAACTGTTCAATATTTACTTGCCTCATTATATGCTTTCAATGACTAGATGTTTAACATAAAGGCCAATGTTATAGGTGATGCAAAAATTAGGAGCTGTAGAAGAACTGTTAAATTTCACAAGTTAACCACCAGAATTTTCCATGGCTCTGTCACGTCCCAATTTCTCAGGACAACAACTCAGGTTCACCAATTCCCACATCAGGATTGAGGTGAGATGACACCAAGGATCCTTTAACTCACAAACCTCAACTTTTATTTGCTCACAACAAGAATTGGCATGAAACTACATCAATAAACTGTGTAACATGTGCTAACCATATGTCACCAAACTTATACTACAAGCCTTGCTTATTTGGGGATCAGTTCAGCAAAGAAAATAAGGAAAGCCCTCCCATTGAGTCAGGAGGCTCAGAGCAGCCCCCTTTGTTTTCTAGACTCCTCAGAGAGGAGCCTAGGGGCAGCTGGATCCACTCCTAGTCCCAGACTTGGTCAACAGCTTTATGTCTAAAGTGATTAGGTGTAGGGATTGAGGGAAAAAAAGAGAGAGACAGAAAGACAGAGAAAAGAGAAAGATTTCTCCAGTCCTGGGTCCAGCGTTGGTCCAGTCAGCCAAGGGGTCCAGTTCCTGTGGGGGTGTGTGTGTGGGGCTTCAGTTTGTGTCCTTTTATCATCTCCTTGCCCCTCCTTCAGGCAGGCACCCAAACCCATTCAGCTAATTAGGTGTCATGCATGCACGGTTTGTACTTTCAGAACCTTTGGGAAATGGGTTGGTTGGCTTGGGGCTGTTTGGAGAGTAACTACTCCCTCCCTGCAGGTACAGCCATTCTTTGATGTTTGGCCATATGTGGTGAGCTGAACAGGGAGCTCTGGCTCCTCTGGCATGCCCTCCACGTCCTGTTGCTAACTGACTTTTCACCTGTGATGCAGGGTTCCTTGTTACGCAGAGTTCACCATTATGCATAACTTGTCCCACCACAATGTTTGAGATGTTAACTCTTTCAGTCTCTCACAGACTCCCAATAGATTAAAAGCCAGAAGATTCCTGTTGTCATTCAAGTGCTCAGAAAATAGAGCAATGTTGCCTCTAGCAAATAATTTATTGTTCTTTTTTTAAAACAGTTTTTACCATTGTTCTTACTGCCTGTAAATGGAAAGAGTTTCTATAGAAGCTTGAATATGCAGTGTGTACTTGTTTCTAGTGATTCTACACTAATTTATATAAGCCAATAATCCAGCCTGTTAAACATGTAAGGTATGCACTGTAATTTCAAATGCCAGATATTTTTTTTAAGAATCATTCATGTTAAGTCCTTTCATATTCACAAGAACAACTACTGGGCTATTCTTAACATTTTAATGAAAATCTTATTCTGATCATCTTCTGAATAATACTGGTTTTTATCTTGACAATAATTATCTGTAATATCAAGTTCCAAAGCCATTGATTTAAAAATACAGTCTTTGAAAAATTAAACTACTTGTTCCATCCCTTTCTGTTGGTTATATTTGAAACATGCTGTAATTCATCAGATCTTTATTGTAATTTTTTCAATGTTAAGTGGTACTAATTGCAAAGGATTCAGAAGGCCAGCAAGAAAATGAATTCTGAGATCAGAAACTGAATATGCCATTTAGTTTGCTTAAAATACAACACAACCTATTGTTACCTAATAAATTGTTACAATTTATTTTTAATCTGCTTAATGTTTCAACAATTTAACCAGAACTGTTTAACCAGTTATGATGATGCTAATACTTACAGTACTTATTAATACAAAACACATCTCTTAAACACTGTTACAGTTAAAAGTTGTCTCTCAGTCTGTCTTCATTTTTCTCTGTGTTACATTCACCCTGCCACTGCTCCTGTGTATTGACAAAAGTTTGGGGAGCATGTTGATGACAAGTTGCAAGCCTCCTGATGTTTTTTCCAGGAAGGCAATCATTATCATGGTGAGCAATTCTTCCTTCTCTTTGTCTGGAGGGCTATGATGTTAATGGTGATTGTTTCATCTTCCTTGTTGTGGAGTCCACTTAGGCCCATTGTTAAGTGCTTTTCACACATGTTGCTCTTTCTCCCTTAGTCTGCAGCTCTGTTATTTTCAACTCTACTGTATGTATGGCTTTTCAGTATGTGTTAGATACTTATCTTTTTGTTGCCCCTAAAATCAGTTTTTATCACCTCCTGAGTTTCAACCATTACCAATAACTTACCATGCATGAGCTGCTGGTAAGTCTGGAGCCTGCTTTCATCTCTGGTATCATCTGGCCCATATCTTCCAGGTCTCTGCTGTCATCTCAGTCTTGTACTCCTTCACATGCATCATGACCTGCTTAGTGGATGAAGGAAAGGCTGTGGATTATGTTTACCTGGACTTTAGTAAAGCCTTTGACACTGTTTCCCACAGCATTCTCCTGGAGAAACTGGCTGCTCATGGCTTGGATGGGTGTACTCTTCTCTGGGTAAAAAACTGGCTGGATTCCCGAGCCCAAAGAGTGGTGGCAAATTAAGTTAAATCCACTTGGCAGCCAGTCACAAGTGGCGTTCCCCAGGGCTCAGTATTGGGGCCAGTTCTGCTTAATATCTTTATCAATGATCTGGACGAGGGCATCAAGTGCACCCTCAGTAAGTTTGCATACAACACCAAGCTGGGCAGGAGTGTTGATCTGCCTGAGGGACAGAAGGCTCTACAGAGGGATGTAGACAGGCTGGATCGATGGACTGAGGCCAATTGTATGAGGTTCAAGGCTAAGTGCTGGGTCCTGCACTTGGGTCACAATGATGTCATGCAGCGCTACAGGCTTGGGGAAGAGTGGCTGGAAAGCTGCCTAGCAAAAAAGGACTTGGTGGTGTTGGTTGGCAGCCGGCTGAATATGAGCCAGCAGTGTGCCCAGGTGGCCAAGAAGGCCAATAGCATCCTGGTTTGTATCAGAAATAGTGTGGCCAGCAGGACTAGGGAAGTGATCATCCTCCTGTACTCAGCACTGGTGAGGCTGCACTTTGAATAGTGTGCTGTTTTGGGCCCATCACTGCAAGAAAGATATTGAGGTGCTGGAGCACATCCAGAGAAGGGCAACGAAGCTGGTGAAGGGTCTAGAGCACAAGTGTAATTAGGATCAGCTGAGGGCACTAGGGTTGATTAGCCTGGAGTAAAGGAGTCCAAGGGGAGACCTTATGGCTCTCTACAACTACCTGAAAGGAGGTTGTAGCGAGGTGGGTGTCCGTCTCTTCTCCCAAGTAAAAAGTAATAGGATGAGAGGAAATGGCCTCAAGTTTTGTCAGGGGAGCTTTAGATTGGATATTAGGGAAATTTTTTTCACCAAAAGGGTCGTCAAAAATTGGAACAGGCTGCCCAAGGAAGTGGTTGATTGACCATCCCTGGAGGTATTTAAAAGACATGTAGATGCGGTGCTTAGGGACCTGGTTTAGTGGTGGACTTGATAGTGTTAGGTTAATGGTTGGACTCGATGATCTTAAAGTTCTTTTCCAACCTAAATGACTCTATGATTCTATTATTCTAGGATCATAGATAGTTCTTTCTACACAGTGTAACCAGTTGCTATGTATATCACAGATAACAATAGTTCATAAACTACACAGTTTCACAAAGCTTTAAAAAACGTCGTTCATAAAAAAAAAAAAAAAAAAAAAGCAGACTTGAGCCTCTGTTGAAATTCTTGACCTCTTATACTTCTCTTCTATTTTTCTCTTTTCCCATCACCAAATGCTTTGGCAAAATTAACTTCTCAGTACAGTCATCTGAAAGAAATGAAGGCTCATTGATACCTTCTTTGACCTCAAAGACTTGCAACAGATTATATTACAGGAAATTTTTAACTCTGACTGATTGATCAGTTTGGTCTGACTTTGTTTAAGTAACAAAAATGAAAACATTATAAAAACCACAACCCATGGTGTAATTGTTTTACTGTTTTCTATATAATGCCTCTCCAGTTAGGTCTAAGCTCTTTTGGCTGTAATGCAAGTGAAGAGCAGGCTTTTAAAAACTGACCTAACACACTGTTAACATGATACTTGTATCCTACAGAGACTGTAGTACTGAACAATGTCTGAACATAGTGTAGATTCAAAGGAAGTATGAAAGTAGAAGATGAACATATATCAAAACTAGGAACTGTCTTGCAAAAGATGATGCGTGAAGTCTGTAGAAAGAAGAAATTAACCAAGGTATCTTGTGAATAGTAATCCTAGAGGCATCCATCCTATGTTTCTTGCTATTCTGTGTATTTTTATTTTCTCTGCTTAGAATCACTGATTTTTTGTTCCAATTTTCTGTATGAGTAAAGAATTTCCTAATATTTGTTACTTTTACAATATCATAATTCTTCCACATTCTTTCTTTTTGTTTTGTTTTGGGGGTTTTATGTTGTCTTTTTTTTTATTTTATTTTTTTTTATTTTGTGGGTTTTTTTCACTCACAGAGTCTAATTAGATCAATGTCATCCATCCTTTTCATTCTTTTTCATAAAATAAAAGCTTAAATTTTATTTCAAATCCTCCATCACAGTAATTGAATTCTGCTAAATTTTTTTCCTGCCTGCATCTGCAATATTTTCCTTTAAAAAAGAACACATGCCAACCTCGCTCATTTCTGTAGATGTAATAAACAAAGCTTAAGGTAGCAATCAACTTTGTGCCAGGCTGAGTCACAAAGAAACCTCTGTCTCTTCTTAAAGTATTCCAGTACTTAAATGGTTATCCCTGGAACTTTTAATGAAATTAAGCTATTCCTTTTCTTTATTATTTAATGTTTTCAGCTATTCTATGGTTAGTAAATTTGTTGTAAAATCTGTCTGTGTCAAAGCAAATATGCTAATCTTGTTCTTTAGGATGCAGAAAGAAGAGCAAAGGTAGGAGATAATGACATTGGCTAACCAGAGAAAAGCTCCCTCAATCTTCAAACCAAGGGGTGCAAAATCAAGCTAAGTGGAAAGTTTGGAACCTAGGTTAATAGCCTGATTTTCAAAAAATGGAGGTATCAGGACTCCCACTTTCACTGCTTTTCTGAAAGCAACTGTGAAAGTATAAGTTGAAATTCTGCCCCCATGTAAAGATGATGACCCACTATAAGGTGAATAGTGCAGTCATTAATCATTGACTCCTCACATCTTTGCCCCAAACCTAAAATGATTGCCATAAACAGCACACATAGTCATCCGCATCTGCACTGGATTCTACCTTTTTCTGTTTACACCATAATTGCAGTGTATATCAATTGACATGTCAGATAGAGTGGTTCTGCAGAGACAAGCAATGGACTCTGGACTTTCAACATGGCCCTTGTGGTAAGCAGACCAAGTAAGCATTATAAATGATGTAAAAATAGACTTATTAAATAGACTTACTGGTGTAGCTCACTAAATATGATTTTGCTGTTACTAGTAGAAAACCATAATGTTGCATTGATCCTATGAGAGACTGAAAGAGATAATGTCTCAAACATTGTGGTTGGGCAAGTTCTGCCTAACAATGCACTCTGCATAATAATGAACTCCACATAGCAAGGAACCACAGGTGAAAAGAAGCCGGTCAACACAGACCAGCAACAGGACAGGGAGGGTATGCCATAGGGTGTGAAGCTCCTTATTCTGGTACGCTGAGGAGGTCAGCTCACCATGTATGGCCAAAGATCAAATGATGGGGAAGTTACAGCAAGGAAATTCTCCAGGAGAATACTGGCAAATTAATTTTACAGAATTGCCTCGAAAAGAAGGATATTGATATATCCTAGTTCTAGTTGATACCTTTACTGGGTGGCCTGAGCTTTCCCTTGTCACTCCAACAAAGCAAGAGAAGTAGTTATCATCATTGTTATAATCTGTGTTGCTTTTGGCTCTCTTAAACATACCGTGACATGATCTATGTTCAAGTGAGACTACTAAAAGAATTAGTAGCCTCAAATAGAAAGGGGGGAATTGATAGCATATGTCCATACATTCTGTATGGTTTGCGTAAATAATTTTTTATGCTTTTAATACTTTGTACCTGCTATGAAAACTGGTTTGCTGCTAGATAACTGTAAAAGTGAGATTTGATAAATGATTGTAAGAAATCATATACTAACATTATGATTGAAACAATAGACAAAAGTGTAGCCAGGGAGGTAATTACAAAAGTGTAGTCAAGTGCTTAACTAGGAATTACTCATAAGTTTTGCAGTTCTTTGTTCTTATGGCTAGATGTTCCTGTACGCTAGATGGGAACAATGTTGAAACTGACCACGTGTGATTGAAAATGCATTAAGCTTCAAGATCAAAGAAAAAGGACAAGAACAGAGACTTCAAGGACAGCCAACAGAATTTCAAATGGGTTGGTGGTCACAAAAGCAGCCCTTCTACTCAAATGAAGAACCATTGTGCATGATTGGATGTAGGCAGTACTACGATAATCAATTACAGTAATTTTTATGTATATGTATACTAATCTGATTAATATGTATTTAGTTACTCCATATAACCTGTTTGTGCTGAAGCTGTGGCATGCACGCTAGGTGGAAACACCAAAACGAGTCTTAGAGAGTTTCTTTGACCAGCTTTTCAGTATTAGTGGTAAGAGAGCCCATAACAAGAGGTCCAAGCAGATTCTGAGACTGAGGAGCAAGGGACACCCACCATGAGAATCACTTCTACCAAGTGAAGAACTCAGGACACTGAAGACTCCCTCTAACTCCCCATTACCTCTCTTCTTGGGAAAGACTGTCGCCATTGAGCATGAAATCCAGAAAAACATTGGAAGGATGAGCAGAAATACTAGAGGAAAAGGGTAGCTATTATAAAGTTTGTTTTTCTATAACAATTTTGAGGTTATTATTAATGAGTCTTCTTGTATTAATTTGAACTCTGAGTGTTAGCAGTACTGTAACTAGACTAAGAAAAGCTCTTTCTTGTATTTTGATTCAACTGTTAAGATTTTAGTTAGTCTAATAATAAATTCATGTGTATATTGCTTGTTCCCTTAGCCCATTAACAAGATTATAAGTGTAACAATGATTACTGGGCAAAAGTTCAGGCTTTTTGCTAATGAAAGAACTATGCATAACATGGAATGTACAGAATTTTGCCCAGGGTCAAGCTGATAATTAGAAGAATGCCAGTTGTGATTATTACTTAATTCCTCTTTATTTTTGTGTATATTTACATGTGATAATTACAATGCCATCTAAGACTATCTAAAGTAGGCTCTCACTAAGATGAAATTTATTTATATCTTGTTAGTTAGTTTGTTCTATCTCTTAGTGATAAGATAGATTTCCAAGTTTTTGATAGCCTGAATGAAATGGAAATTGCACATATACTACGAACATGCCATGGCACTCACTTAAACCATCTGCATTTCAATAAAGTGGAAGTTAAAAAAAGCACCAAGATAGAGAGCTACTTGCAGAGACAGAAAAAGCCTGGGAGAGAGCATATAGAGTTTATTTTCTTTTTTTCTGAAGAAGACAAAATGAAGGAGTTAGAAGAGCTGAGGAAAAAGCTGAGGTGATGGAACAAGATCAAAGGGGATTGAGAATGGTAAAGAATAGTTTAATCTTGCAGATAGAAGGATATGACAGGGAAAATAAATGGAAGTCTTCAGGTGAATAAAGTACAAGAGTGACAGGTGAAGAAACTGACATATTAGATGGTGATACTTAAGTTCATGGAAAAGTCAACAAATGCCACTTGACTGGAGAATGGGCTTCAAGGGCTGTGGAAGCTGGAGTTACACTTAATGTAGAAATAATAGTGCTGGACATGGAATATAGCAGAAACAAAGGGGAGAACAGATTAAAAACAAAACCCAAACATGTCAACACAGCATTACCTTATAGATCCTTCACAGTAGGATCAAGTACAGAAATGAAGTGCCTTTTGTGGCTAGTAAAACTGAGTTTACCAAACTTTGTCCCAGTAATACAAAAAAGGACATAGACACACAGGAGGTTTAACAGCAGAAAGTGTGCATTACAAATTAACCCTGTTGATGAAAAAAAGGAAGAACTGGAGAGTTAAAAATTAAGCATGGCTACAAAATAATGGACAGAACTATTCAGAATTCAGAGTTAGAGTATTAATAAGTGAGAAGGCTAGAAGGACCGTGTGAATAGAATTAACTGCTCATCAAAGCAAATTAGCTTGGTAATAGAAAAATCTGAGAATAAACTATGTTGAAGAGTGGAAGAGATGAGTCATGGCTAAGAATCACACAAGAAAATAACAGCAAGGAAAAAATGAGACTAGTGGGACATTTGAGACATCAATATCAGTGTGAAAATTACCATCAATAAGGATGGAAGATCAGCTTTTTCACTCTCATGCGTTCCCTCAAAGTGAAAGCCTTTCCACATCCCAGCTTGGTTGGATGGACTAAATGCTTCTTCTTGCAAAACTCTGGCAAACAAAGCGATGTTGCTGATGGAGTGACGCACTTCACTCATAAGAAAGAAGTAGCAATATGTTTATTGATATAAAACAACAATTTAACAATGTTTGATACTAAATGCAACAGTGATTTAACAAGATTCAATGGCAAGGTTCACTTGATATTTGCTGCATAGAGGACAGGGTCAGACAAAACTGTCAGGGGCACCTCCCGTTGAGGTTCAAAAAGGACATACTTGCTTTCTAAACTCCTTCTCAGAGGGGAGTTTAAGTGTGGCTAGATCCAGACAGTCCCAGATTTGGTTAAGAATTTATGTCTAAAGGATTATATAAATGCAATCAATCCTTTATGTAACTTAGCTAAGATTTCAGATTTTAGCATGCTATTAATCACTTACCGAGTTATCTGTTGCAGCAAGGAATCTCTCAGCTTCAAGGAATAACCTTGAGAGGCATCCCTACTTAAGGAGAGATCCTGGCATACAGTCCACTCCCGTGCAGAGAGCTCAACAGGCCCTGGGCTGTCCACTGTTTGTGGAGTAAGATAATTGTCTCATAGGTATGTTTACGTACCGACTACAGGTGTTAGCTTCTTTCAAATTTGGGTTGACTCGCACATTCACCAGCACTGTGGTTAGGTGGATGCATTGTTCAAATTAGCCCTTGGCTACTGTGGTGTTATCTGTCTCTCCCAATCCACTTTGAGCCAGATGCAGCCATCATGACCAGACACACCCATTATGATCTTGCCACTGGTGGTACCACTTGATTAGAATTACAGGAAACACAGGCCAGGTATTTTACGTACCTTTCCTATAATGGATGTTCTATAACATTATAGCAGGTGTTAATCTCTCCAGTACCTGACATTTTGCCCACACCTAGTTCAAACCCTGAGATGCAGTCATTATGATGAATACATTAATGAAACAAGTTTTAAGAATATGTAGAAATTGCAAGTGTTCTGAAACACTGCCATCTTGAGATACTTTAAAAAAAAAGAGAAAAGCAGAGATTTTGCTGTCCTACATACTCAAGAAAAACATGCTAATGTTTTATATTTCTCTTCCTAATGTATGCCTTTTTATCCTTGTTAAGTTTCTGAATGCTGTTCTCAGCAAAATGAATGTAATTTTCTTTTAAAGTAATATGCTATCCTGTTTAATGGAGGGAATAAGTTCTGGTATTTCTTGAGAAAAAGAGAAACCCAAAAACTTTTAGAAGATTCCCCTTTTTTCTTTAAGATTACATTTGTAGAAGTTGTATTTGATTTTAACATCCTTTTGTTTTGTTCCTTTAAAAAAAATTAATTTTTCCTTTTACTTTTCTTCTAATCATTTGGAGATAAAGGCAGACACAATTTTTTATAGCTTAGCTTTTGCTTTTTTTCATGAATAAAATCAACAGAAAAGGATTGCTTACCATGAAATGCAGCATGTTTGGCAGTAAATCACAAACTGCAGTATCTCACCTTCCGGATATTTAGTCCCTTTGAGTTGATAGTCTAAGCCAGCACTTGGAAATACAAAATGTGCTCTACCATCCTACTCAAAATAATGAAAATACCGGTAATATCAACCACAGTGAAAATACTGTTTTTCTCTCTCTGTTGTAATTCCAATTATTGATAAAATAGTCAATGTCCTATTAATAATGCTAACATCCAGCTTGTATTTGCGGTTTAAGCTGCTTACAAGTTTTCTACTAAATATGCTGCAATGATTTATTTACTACTTTGTTCAAGTCATAATGTACAGATGTACAGGGATTACTCTTTTCACCTGCTGAGATATAACCAACATTGGCTTTGAATTTAGTGTCTATTCTAAGCATTCTGACAAGAAAGCAGTCTAGTTTAGGAACGTGAAATGAAGATATTTACATTATCATATGAAAGTACAAAGAAAAATATAATATTGTGATGTAATTTATGAAGTTTAAATAGAGGGATATTGGGATCCTTCTTTTGGCAGGATATGATCGGAAGAAGTAACTAGAATACAATATGAAAACTTGATCAGTAAACTTAAACCAGCCGTCCCTAGAATGAACAAAATTAGGACAAAGATGTCTTCCTTTCATTTCAAGTCAACCTTAAATTGGCATTTATGTCCCCTTACGAAAGGGGATCTAAATGCCTTGGCTAAAATGAAAAGAAAAAGATTTTTTTAGGGGTCAACTCCTCCCTTGTCTGATATGATTTAGGTGTCAGTAGGAGATGAAGCTATGCATAAATTTAATCTTACAGACCAGACCTCACTGCCATTAGCAGTACACAGGCAGGAAGTGCAGAAACTCACTCTTATCTCATACTATCAAATAGTTTTTGTTACTTCCATGACATTTTTCAGTCTTGCAGGTTAATAATCTTGATTGCTTGTACTCTACCAATTCAAAAATGTCTGGACTGTCTCTTTCCATTACAGGAAGTAATCACAATCATGCATATTACTCTAGAGGAATCATGTAAATGTCTGAAGTGGCTATAACATACCTAACATACCCAAACAAATAACAGTTTACTTTAAAAAAAAAGTGTGAAAAATAGCTATTAAAAAAAACAAACCCAACAAACCAGTAGATACAAAACAAAAATAGTCAGCTATTGGCACATTGAGAACTTTCTTACCCATTACTAACAAAAATATACTTCAAAAATATTAATGCAGGGATTTTTTTTTTTTTCCCCTCCTGGGCAGTTGGCAACAGTTACAGTCAGTTTCTTTTATAGAAAATGTGCTTCATCTTCATGTTGAAAGAGAACTGCAGTCATGGTAGTCTGAGAAAGCACAAAGATGAAACTATCTTTTGCCCTTCTTTGTCTATTATACCTCTTAACTTAGAGGATACTTACATATTTTTTCTCCATTTAATCACATGAATGCTCACATTTATATAAAAAAAATTAACTGGGAGAAGAGGGAAAACCAAGCCTTTAGTTTTCACATAATTGAACTGCAAAGGAAGTTTAATATAGTAATGTAAGACCTACAGCTTTTCATTAAAGAAATCAATGTTGTAAGCATTTTCTCACTGACATCAGTATCTCACACAGGGGTCAAGCTAGCCAGAAAATCTTTCATTTCTGAATGATGGAATTTCTAAAATGCCTCTGATCTGGAGTGAAACCAGCCCACTCAGCACAAATCTTAGACTCCTGTGGAATTTCAGTCCCTAAAGCAGAAAAATAAAATTTTAATGTATTTCAGCATCAATATCATTGCAAGCCAGGAGCCATCTAGAAGATGGGTTTAGGAAAAGTTTTTCCTGCTTAGTTCTTTCTGACTGAAATTCCCAAGATACTGCTAACAGTTCAATTCCCAATGTCCTAGCAGGTCCCATGTGAAACATGAGCTCCATTCCAGCTCAAAATCAGATTTTCCACAAGGCTGTGGCCCTTTTTTATATATTACAGAAGTAAAACTAAAAAACTTTAAAGATGTTAGAAGCAGAATCTAGCTAGAGACTTAAAAAACACTTGAAAAAGAAAATGCAATGTCAGTAGCAGTTCTTTGATACCAAATTGATGGCCTCACCTGGAAAATGGCTCCATGTTTGTTGTACATAAGATGCTGAGTCATTTGGGAATGATACAGTGTGATGGGTTAACCCTGGCTGAACACCAGGTGCCCACCAAAGCCGTTCTATCACTCCCCCATCCTCAGCTGGATAGGGGAGAGAAAATATAACAAAAGGCTCGCGGGTCGAGATAAGGACAGGAGAGATCATTCACTATTACCGTCACGGGCAAAACAGACTCAATTTGCAAAACATACTCAATTTATTACAAATCAACCAGAGCAAGGTAATGAGAAGTAAAATGAAATCTCAGAACACCTTCCCACCACCCCTCCGTTCTTCCCGGGCAAAACTACCCTCCCGGATTTCACCACCAAGCCCCCCCAGCGGCACAGGGGGACAGGGATGGGGTTTATGGTCATCACACGTTATTTTCTGCCGCTTCACCTCCTCAGGACGAGGGCTGATCACACTCTTCCCCTGCTCCAGCGTGGGGTCCCACCCACGGGAGACAGTCCTCCACGAACTCCTCCAACGTGGGCCATTCCCACGGGCTGCAGTTCTTCACGAACTGCTCCAGCATGTGTCCATACCACGGTGTGCAGTCCTTCAGGAGCACACTGCTCCAGCGCGGGTCCCCCACGGGGTCACAAGTCCTGCCAGAAAGCCTGCTCCGTGGGCTCCTCTCTCCACAGATCCGCAGGTCCTGCCAGGAGCCTGCTCCAGCGCGGGGTTCCCACGGGGTCACAGCCTCCTTCGGGAACCCACCTGCTCCGGCGTGGGGTCCTCCACGGGCTACAGGTGGAGATCTGCTCCACCGTGGACCTCCCTGGACTACAGGGGGACAGCCTGCCTCACCAGGGTCTTCACCATGGGCTGCAGGGGAATCTTCGCTCTGGCGCCTGGAGCATCTCCTCCCCCTCCTTCTTCACTGACCTTGGTGTCCGCAGGCTTGTTTCTCTTACATGTTCTCACTCCTCACTCCGGCGGCAGTTTCTCTCCGTCCCAACTTTTTTTCCTTCTTAAAAATGTTATCACAGAGACGTTACCACTATCACTGATTGGCTCGGCCTTGGCCGGCGGCGGGTCCATCTCAGAGCCGGCTAATATGGGCTCGCTCTCTCTCGAACACAGGGGAAGCTTCAGCAGTTTCTTACAGAAGCCACCCCTGTAAACCCCCCCCCCCCCCCGCTACCAAAACCTTGCCAAACAAAACCAATACATACAGAGACCATTTTTTTATCATGTCAGCTAAAGTGAACAGGGATTTCCCTCTTTTTTCTGTTTCCCACCTTGTAAACCATGGGTTCAAGGAAGTGTGTTCTCCTCCATGGTTCATCTAAAATTCGGTGGTGGGCCACATGACAGAAGCCAATGTGTATTGATCAGCTGTTCTTTAGAGAAAAGTGCTGCTGTACTAAATAGCATGGTTCACTATTGTTAAAGCATTTTTTACATTACAAAAGGCAATTTTCAACAGAGCTATTTTAAAAGGGTATTATGAGTAAATTCTTTTTGGAATACTTCAATGTAATAACATATAAAACCTTCTGTTACAAGGACTAGTATGAAGTTTTTAGCCCATCTAACCCTGATAAAATATTTTTTGTCCTCTCAGTGTATTTCTTGCAGTCTATACAGTTCTTGTAAAGTAGCTTTTATACTTTGAAAACTCAATTGAAATAATAACAGGAAAATTCTACTGATCTGACATTAAGTTCTGGTGACACAGGTATAAAATTTGTTTGACTTTTCAAGTTAGACTGTCAAGTTTCTTGCAGAGGTGTGGTTTAGTGAATAAAGTGAATAATGGAATACAAAGTCCAGATGGTGTCTAGTAACTTGGGGCATCCCTCAGGGATCAGTACTGGGATCAATAATGTCTAACGTCTAATGTTTATAAACCTGGATAACAGGATAGAGTATACTCTCAGCAATTTTGTGGATGACACCAGATTGGGGGTAGTGGTCCTTACACAAGAGGGTAGGGATGCTATCACAGGGACCTTGACAGGCTGGAGAATGAGCCAACAGGAACCTCATGAAGATTGACAAAGGCAAATGTGAAGTCCTGCACCTGGGGAGGAATAACCCCATGTACTAGTATAGGCTGGGGTCTGAACCATTGAGAAGCAGCTTTAGAGAAAATACCTTATGGATCCTACTGAACAAGTTGATCATGAGCCAGTGGTGTGTTCTTGCAGCAAGGAAGACCAACAGTCTCCTGGGCTGCATTAGGCAGAGCATTGCCATCAGGTCAAGGGCTATGATCCTTTCCCTCAGCACTGGTGAGACACATCTGGGTGCTGCATCCAGTGCTGGGCTCCCCAGTAGAAGAGAGACAGGGACATACTGGAGACAGTCTAGTGAAGGTTGGAAAGGCTGTCAGGGGCTGGAGCACAGGATATAAAAGGAGAGGTTGAAAGAGCTAGGCCTGTTCAACCTGGAAAAAAGAAGGCAAAGAGCAGACAATATTGCTGTCTTCAAGCACCTGATCAGAAGGTAGAGGGAATATGAGCCACGCTCTTTTTGGAGGTGCACAGAGACAAGACAGAGACAACAAACATGAGCTGAAACGTGGGAAATTTCTATTAGATATTAGGATTATATTTATTTATTTATTTACTTATTTTGTGTGAAGGTGGTCAAACACAACACAGGTTATACAGAGAGGTTGTGGACTGCCCATCCATCCTTGGAGGTATTCAGGGCTCAACTGAACATCTCCCTGAGCCAAATGACATAACTAGTCCTGCTTTGAGCAGGGGGGTTGAACTAGCTGACCACCACTAGTCTGTCCTGACCCAAACTATTCTGATTCCAGGATGCTATTTTTCTTAGGCTCTTAGCTATGCCCTGGAATTAAACGTATATGGATTTTTACTTTTGCTGCTAATTATGAACTTTCAGACTTAGCTGTGGCTTAACCCCAGCCAGTGACTAAGCACCACGCAGCTGTTCACTCACTTCCCCCACACCCAGTGGGATGGGGGACAGAATCAGAAGGAAAAAGGGAAAACTAATGGGTTGAGATCAGAACAGTTTAATAGAATAGAAAAGAAGAAACTAATAATGATAATAATAACAATAACAAAATGACAATAATAATAATAATAATAAAAGAATTGGAATATACAAAACAAGCGATGCACAATGCAATTGCTCACCACTCACCAACCAATGCCCAGTTAGTCCCTGAGCAGTGATCCCCCCAGGCCAGCTCCCTCCAGTTTATATACAGGGCATGATGTCACAATGCATGGAATACCCTGTTGGCCACTTTGGGTCAGCTGCCCTGGCTGTGTCTCCTCCCAACTTCTTGTGCCCCTTCAGCCTTCTTGCTGGCTGGGCATGAGAAGCTGAAAAATCCTTGACTTAGTCTAAACATTACTCACCAACAACTGAAAACGTCACTGTGTCATCAACATTCTTCTCATACTGAACCCAAAACATGACACTATACCAGCTACTAGAAAGAAAATTATCTCTACCCCAGCTGAAACCAGGACACTGAAATAAGTTGCTTCCAAAAATTTAGCAACAAACATAATGTTTCCAGATGTTTGAAGATGAAAGCTTTGCTTTAGTTTGTGCCACCAGACTGTTAACAAAACAATTAATAAGGATAAGCTTGAAATGTTTTCTCATTGAAATGATTAGTGGGTTCGAGTATTCTTTGCAGCAACAGAAAGCAATAGCCTACTTTAGAGTTTTTAGCAGTTATAGGAAGGCTGATGCTTTTCATGGCTTTTACTTTCAACCTAAATAACCCTTAAATGAATCTTTTTCTTCTTTTAGGATTATAAGGACATTTCAATAAGTTTCTTTTTAAAATGTCATCCTGAATTGTAGTGATTGCTACCCTGCTACTAGATCAGTTTTTACAAGATAGGCCTGTGTTCATTTATTAGATGTAATGAATATGTATAGATCCAGCCTCTGACATTTCTTTTGTTTGCTTTGAGTTAATATCATTCGTCTTTAATGCAATGGTACTGTTGAAAATTACTACATTTTCAATACAAGCAATACATAGTCATACACCCAAACACCTGACACACTTCTCATATTTGCTTACTTTTTAACAAATTATAGTTTCAATGCCAGAGAATCACATGCATACAACAATAAGGAATGTACAAATGATACAGTGGCAAAATAATTTTTTAAGTAATCTGTCTTAGCTTTTAGGAAGTCTTGCAAGAAATTTTGATGAATCAGTAGGTACCAGAAGTATCTTACATATTATTTGTTCAGGTGTGGTTATAGTTATACTGATTAGAGTTGCATGTATGCATGATCCACTCATATCATATGGATTCAGCTGTAATGAAAGGTCATACAGGAGTGGGAAACGGATAAGTAATGATGTATCTGATGGTGCTCATTGAAATTCTGAATGGAGGAAATTGGAAGGTAAATGTATGTATTAGGGATGTCTGATGCTATATAATGAAATTTGCAAAGAGGTATTGATGAAAGTAAATTAATTTCCATTATAGTCTTTATTGATTTTTCGTGACAAGAGAGTGATTTCCCCCCTCCCCACCCCCCATATTTGGAAGGTGAAAATCTTAAGAAACACTGTAAGAATATGAGAAACTGAAAAGAAACTTGAGTACTGAATACGTACCGGGCCACGTGTGAGGGGAGGAAGGTATTTTCCTTGTTAGGCTTAGGAAAGTTTCAATATCCATCCAACTATGCAAATAATGGAACTAGTCAAAACTAAGATAATTAACATCAGAAGAATCAAAGGCAATGTCAGGATGTTGGACAACACACAAAATAAGAACAATTTCACTCAGACTAATGAACTCCCAATCAGATCTGTAGAATAAGTGTTTCCAGTGAATGGCTTTCTAAGATTTAAAGTAAAAAATTCTACAGACAGAGACAATACACTCTTTTCTTCTAGAAGTTTTTAAATGAAAGTTTTAGAAAATTTAAAATTTAGAAAATTTTAAATAAATTTCTTTAAAGGTGGTAATGTTTCAATTCTAATTATATATATAAGTTTGTTAGTAAAAATATAGATCACTATATTAGCATTGTTTACTGTTAAACAAAGTGTGTATCTGCAAAGGTTATTTTTATTATATTTTTGTAAATCAGATACCGTAATATTTGTTACTTTCTTCATATTTAACTTTTTTTTTTTCCTTTTTTCCTTTTAGATGAATTTGGAAGTATAAGTTCAATTACATCTGTGTTTTGAAAGTACTCAATTTCTGAACTGCATAGGGAAATAGAAAACTAAACTGTAATTACACTGAATAGATGAGACAACAACAACATTTTAAAAATTTTGAAAAGCAATAGACATGCAATCAGTACAACATTCATTATGCCAGGCTGGCTTGAGATCAAATGACCAAAGCAGAGAAAGGAAAATAAAACTTTTTGTGGAGAAGGTGTTAGAAGATAAAGCTTAAATTAAATAAACATATGTCTTAGGACAATACATTTAAGTAATAAGCTACAACTAGACTTCAAAACCAAAAAAAAAAAAAAGGTGGATGCTATATCATGCAACAGGAGAGACCTGGCAGGTGAAGAATTGTCAAAAGCAAAACAAAGAGAAAAGAAGATGCAGGAGAGTCAGGAAATGCAAAAGACACATGAGCAGGGAAAATTCACAAGAATAATAAATAGACCTGTGATGGCACATGAGGGCTATGAGACTACAACTGACTGCAAGAGGCTAGCTGCTGTTGTTAATAAAATAGCATCAAGAAGACAATTTAAATTGTCAAAACTTATGAAAAAATGTCATGCTTTTAATATAACCTGTGCTTTGTGTTTATTCTCTTTAAAACCAGACCTGTTTTACAAAACAAACAAACAAACAAACAAAAAACCCAATAAACCAAAAAAACCAACTCAAAATAATAATCAAAAAAAACCCACCTGTGTCTTTATGGAAGACAAAAATTATAGGCAGCATCAGAACTTCTTTAATGTTTTAGTGCTGGACTTGCATAAAAATGGATTGTCAAAAGAAAACCAAAAGAGACCAAGGGAGTGAAATATGATGTTACCCACTGCCGTGGATGAACAGACCCTGGGAAAGTATGAAGCAGAGCTGTGGTAAAATAAAGAAAGTTAATTGGCCACAAAGGTAATGGAGAGGATTGAAAAGAAAAGGAAAAAAACCCAACAAAACAAAACAAACAATTTTTATGCTGCCACAGATCAGGTATCATTTAAAGAATTTTAAAAGATGGGAGCAGCATTGCAAGGCGTAATAAAAAGAAAGGAAAAAATCAGGCATGGGCCAATAAAGTCACCAACATCAATGGCAGAAGAAATTGAGGTCATAGGTACCACTGTTAAAGACAGCTGCAGCCATATGTGACAGCAACAGTAAAAATTCATGACTCGGGTAATCTTCCCTCACCCTTCTATCACAAAGCCATCCATTCTTTCTTCTAACCATTTGTCTGCAACTTCAGTGCTATACTCTCCACTTCTTCTACCCTTAAAAATTAAAATTCGGTCAGTATGCCTTACTACCAGATCTATCCTTTTCACGCAAAGTTAGAGCACTCATCAGAGGCCCAATAGTTTTGGAACACCTGATCTAAACCAACATATTATTTTACATCTGCCCTGAAGCCCAAAAGAGAAGGGGCTTTAATTCCAAGGTCGTCTTGGAAGTTCTTAGAATTTTAGTTATTAGGGATACTCCTTCTTATCCAGGCAGGTCCTGCATACCCTCACCTTTTCTCTTACTGTTCATTCAGATGCTGCAGTGATTGGCCCTTGGGGACAGACCCTTGAAGCCCAAATTTGACACCCTAGTTTAACACCTGGTGTGTGACAACAAATAAGAATCTTGGAGTAGCACCCAAAAGAGGCTTTACATTGAACAGTCAGGTGCTGACACATAGCAAATAGAAAATGATTATGAAAAAAAAATTGACTGAGATTGCTTTTTTTGCCCTGTGAATGAGAAACTGCAAGAAAGACTACATGGGATCTGCAGTCAGAAACAGTTCTGGCAGTCAAAGCTTCTACCCTAATTTTCACAGTGGCAGATAGGAGGTGTTTTAATTTCACATTAATGATGGCAATCTTTGTTTGTTTGTTTGTCTTCCAGGATAAATAAGGACTAGGACTAATTATTTAAGAAATAGAAGACACCTACTGAGTTTCTCTTTTACCTGCAAGGACTCAACTCCACATTTTTTATTGTAATACAGAGTGCCCTGGGTACCTACCTGTCCATAGGATGTATTGGCCAGAATGTGGAGGCAATACTCAGCCACACCTGCTAAAATTTGCTATAAACCATTTGAGATTAATTGGCCTTAGAAGAGTGGCAAAAGTTAATGCCTTAACCACAATTTCAGGCTTGGGGGAGGATTTTTAAGCACTGACAATTTTTAAAAAGGGAGTGGATTGATTATGCAGATGTTTTAAGATAAAATGGCAGTTACGATTTCATTTTTTGGTCTATAAATGTTTTCCATGAGTCTAAAAAATAAAACTCTCTCCTTTTCTGATAATTTGAGAAAATGCCAACTGTCTGGGTATGAAAGCAGACCAGTTCAGGACTTAGAAAATATTGATAAAAGCTTTCTGTCTGGTTTAGACACCTCCAGGTTGAATGGTGGTTGAAAAGAAGTTTTAACATTTGCAGTTTTAAGTTTAGGTGGTCACTGAAGAAGGTAGCATCCAAATGTTCTGAATAACTATTCTTAAACAACCCGCCCCCCCCCCCCCCCCCAGTCTTAACCAATGGAACGTAACAGTGAATTTTCTATGACCTAGTGGAAACAAGAGATTTTGCCCTTTTTAATACTAGACCTGCAAAGATCATAGATTTGTAATTTAATCCTTTGTACATGAATACTTTTAATGTAAAATAAATTCACAGAAATCAAACTTATTTTTAAAACTGTGTTGTTATAATTGGGTAATTATTTTATTGGGTAGTTACTTATTGTAAACATTCTAAAGAATTTATATTTTAACTTCACAACTGAGGTAACAACACTAATGTAACCTTTTAGATTTTTTCCTGAGAATCTCAAGATTTCCAAGATGTTGTGACATGAGAACTGAGAGAAATCACCAGCAGGAAAAAGAAGTACCCTGAGGAGGTGACTAAAAAAAGAAGAATATACCAAGGTTTCACCCATCCAGCCCTCAGTGTCAAGTAAAGAAATTTTGACCAAGAAAGGGAATTCTTACAAATTTGACCTTGTAAGAATCCATGTATTGGGTTTGTGTGGCAAGGTTTTTGTAGTGGGACAGGGGGCTACAGGGCTGGCTCCTGGGAGAAGCTGCTGGAAGCTTCCCCAGCTCCAAGTCGGACCCACCTCTGGCCCAGGCCGAGCCTGTCAGTGACGGTGGTAGCGCCTCTGGGAGAACAGATTTAAGAAGGGGAACCTGCAGTGAGTGGGGGAGTGGAATGTGAGAGGAACCCCTCTGCAGACATCGAGGTCGGTGAGGGAGGAGAGGAGGAGGACTGGGGGAGGAGGGGATGCCCCTGCAGCCCATGGTGAGGCGGCAGGCTGTGCCCCCCCAGCCCAGGGAAGGGAGTCGGGGAGCAGATGCCCACCTGCAGCCTGGGGAGGACCACACACCAGAGCAGGGGGATGCCCCCAAAGATGGCCATGACTCCATGGGAAAGCCTGCCCTGGAGCAGCCTGCAACTGAGGGACTGCAGCCTGTGGAGGGGACCCACGTTGGAGCAGTTCATGAAGAACTGCAGCCCATGATAAGGACTCAGTTCCTGGAGGCCTGTCTCCTGTGGAAGGGACCCCACGCTGGAGCAGGGGAAGCGTGAGGAGTCCTGCCCCTGAAAAGGAAGGAGCTGCAGAGACAAGGTGTGATGAACTGACCCCAACCCCCGTTCCCTGTCCCCCTGGGCCACTGAGGGGGAGGAGGTAGAGAAAATCAGGCGTAAAGTTAAGCCTGGGAAGAAGGCAGGGGTCGGGGAATGGTGTTATAAAGTTTGGTTTTATTTCTTATTATGCTATTCTGATATGATTGGTAATAAATTAAATTTATTTTGTTTCTTTTCCCCAAGTTGAGTCTGTTTTGCCCATGACCATAACTGGTGAGTGCTCCCTCCCTGTCCTTGTGTCCACCCATGAGCCTTTCATTATATTTTTGCCTCCCCATCCCACCAGGGGGGAGCAGTGAACGAGCAGACTCATGGTGCTTTGTTGCCAGCTGGGGCTTAAACCATGACAATCCATTTTCTAGCATTCCCCTTATGCTGCTGTGAAAAAAAAAGAGACTAGGGACCACACCTTTACTGACAACATTGGGTTGCTTGTCACATTTACAAAGCAGTAAATTTTACCTTTCTTTTATCTTCTTTAATGATGCAATATTGATGTTTTCATGTTCAGGCCAGCTATAGTTCAAAAATGTTCTGCTTGCGTAGCCAGTCAGTTTGCACCTGACATGTATCTATGTGGTTCAAGTGCTCTATCAACTGGCTTCGAATGATGACAAGCAACCTGAACAACTCATTATCTGCCTATGCAATCTGTCTCCTACAGTGGCTAATCATTAACGTAGCAGACAGGTTTTGTATCTATTTTGATGATACATCTGTAGATGTTTACAGCTTGAATGACAGGAAGGTCAGGGACCAAACCAGCTATCCTTTGGCAGTTTCTAATAAAATACAAATATCACCTGAGATTCAAGCTTAATAATTTTCCTGCAACAAAAGCATGTAGAAAAACTGAAAATAAGCCAGCCCTTAAAGGTGTCCAATCAGCTGTATAATGAAGAGCACTAACACAAGTAGTGCAGCAGCTGTTAGAATTATTGTCTTTAAATAAAGGAGTAGCAGACACTTTGGATAATACTTTACAGAGTTGTTATAGTGATTTTCCTAAAGGTAGAAATGTAAGCACACATACAGGAAAGTATGAAGGAAAAAATACGCCCAGTGGGGAAATAAAGCATTATTCTGAAGTGAAACTAACTATGGCCGAACCTCAGATTATGAAGCAATAGAAATTAGACCTGTAAAGGTATTAATTCCAAAATAAATCCTGCAGTCCTAAGACAAAAGTCAAAATGACTGAATCACTAAGTGAAAATATTGACAGAAGATGTTAAATGTTCATTGTAGAGCTGGACAACATTACTTCTAAGTATTTACAACATCTGCATACAATAAAAAGACAATATTTTAGCTTCAAAGACTAATTATTAATTATTCCAGGAAAAACAGAAATTCTGGGAAACCGAAAGTAACATGAGAATTTATCCTTTCTTTTGCCTCGTCTCTCACAGCTGATAAATTTTCCTGTGTGCAAAAGGGGAAAAAAGGGAAAAAAGGGAAAAAAAGGAAAGCTATTTAGAATAAATGGCTATGTCTTGGGCCCTATCTTGTGCTTTTGGTAAAGTTAATTACATGGTGTCCTAATTAGAATTGGTATGATTTTCATGCATCTGCTTACGATCTTGAAATAAGTCCTATTTATATAATATTCTAGCTTTATACAATTAGGATGACTTTTTACACTTTACATCCAATACAAATATAACATGAAGGGATTGTAATTACACGTAGTATTTAGCTTTTCGGTGGAAAGTAATTTGCATTGGAATGTTTGTCTTTCACAAACATCTAGAAATAGTCATGCTTTTGATTTATATGATTGTTACTAATAAATAGATCACTCAGCATTTAAAATGTCAATAACCTTTTTCACACTGTGTTACTATTTCCTGCAGCTATACTGTTGGTGCAGACTAATGGATCAACAAAGGATGCTAATGCAAGATTTGCTCTTAAGTGCAAATTCCATTCTTACATTATATATTATCCTTATTAAAAAACAAAAACAGTTTGAGAATATCTGGTAGATTGTTCAGCTTCATGTTACATAGGTATGAAGAAATTCACTAATGTTTTTACAAAGCCTGAGTACCTCAGCAAATTGTGGGTGTTTTTTTACCCAAATACGTGTCATAGACCCGCTTGAATATATAAGCAGTCTCTCACTGCAACTCTCACATATCATGTGAGATAAGATTGCCTCACAGTCTGTCCCAAATCATCTAAATATATTTAACACATATTTACATATTCAACCATACACACTGAATTCAGTGGGATTTAATTATAGTAGTACTCTGTTAAATTGAGATTTTTTTTTTTTCTTTTTTTGAAAATACCTGTAAGAAATCAAGCCTTGGACCTCTTTAGACCATTTGATCTATGCATTAGTGAGTTATTGCTTACTTCCATACTATTTTCTTTGGCCAATTCAGAGATCATACACAATGCAGATGGCTTCCCTGGAACAACCTGATCTGTTCCATTTTTACCCATTATGACATGATAATCAACATAATAGTTTATAAATAAAACTATCACTAAAGATTTATATCTAGGGTTTTTCATTTAAAATGTAAATTTGAGGCTGGGAGTTGTTCACTTATGCATTTGAAACCTGTTCTATGAATAACAATGAGTCCATACAGAAGTTGAAGATATGTGAAGATCCACAGGCCTGAATTGTTAGACACTGTAAAGCATCACAGAATCACAGGATGGTTGAGGCTGGAAGGAACCTCTATAGGTCATCTGGTCTAACCCCCTTGCTCAAGTCAGGCCACCTACAGCAAGTTGCCTAAGACCATGTCCAGACAGCTTTTTAATATCTACAAGGGGGACACTCCACAACTTGTCTGGGCAGCCTGTTCCAGTGCTCAGTCACCCTCACAGTAAAAAAGTGTTTCCTGATGTTCTCACAGAACCTCTTGTGTTTCAGTTTGTCTGTCACAAGACACTACTGAAAAGAGTCTGGCTCTGTCTTCTTTGCACCCTCCTTTCATTCAGGTATTTGTACACAGTGACAAGATCGCCCCTGAGCCTTCTCAAGCTCAACAGTCCCATCTCTTTCAGGGTCTCCTTATATGAGAGCCGCTCCAGTCCCTTAAGCATTTTCATGGCTTTTTGTGGGACTCTATCCAGTATGTTCATATCTTTTTTGTACTGAGGAGCCCAGAACTGGACACATTACTCCAGGTGTGGCCTCACCAGTGCTGAATAGCAGGGAAGGATCACTGACCTGCTGGCAACACTCCTCCTAATGCAGCCCAGGATACCATTAGCCGCCTTTGCAGCAAGGGCACATTGCTGCCTCATGTTCAACCTAATGTCCACCAGGATGCCCAGGTCTTTTTCTGCCAAGCTGCTTTCCAGCTGGGTGATCCCCAGCATAAATTGGTGCATGGGGTTGTTCCTCCCCAGGTGCAGGACTTTGCACTTCCCCTTGTTGAACATCCTGAGGTTCCTGTCAGCCCATTGCTCCAGCCTGTCAAGGTCCTTCTGGATGGCAGCAGAACACTGACATATTAACCACTCCTCCCAGTTTGGTGTTGTCTGCAAACTTGCTGAGGGTATACTCTGCCCTATCATCCAGATAATTAATAAACATGGTAAACAGATCTGGACCCAGTATTGATCCTTGGGGTACATCACTAGCTACTGGACTCCAATTTGGCTTTGCACCACTGATCACCACACTCTGGGCTCGGCCATTCTGTCAGTTTTCAATTCACCTCACTGTCTGCTCATCCAACCCATACATCATGTGATTCTCTGTGAAAGATCTTATGGGAGACAGTGTCAAAGGGCTTACTGAAGTCCAAGTATACAACATCTACTGCTCTTCCCTCATCTACCAGGCCAGTCACTTCATCACAGAAGTTTATCAAGTTAGTCAAGCAGATTTCTGCTCGGTGAAGACATGCTAACTACTCATGATTATTTTCACATCCTTAATGGGCCTGGAGATGTTCTCCAGGATTAGCTGCTCCATCACCTTCCCAGGGACTGAGGTGAGACTGACTGGCCTGTAGTTCCCTGAGTCCTCCTCACCCTTCTTGAATATAGCAGTGATATTTGCTTTCCTTCAGTTTTCTAACACTTCTCCCAGTCACCATGATCGACCACAGGTTATCGAGAGTGGCCTCACAATGACATCTGCCAGCTCCCTCAACACTTGTGGGTGCATCCCACCAGGGCCCATGGACTTACGTATGATGATTTTGCTTAAGCATTTCCTGTCCTGATGCACTTCCACTGAGGGTGTATCTTCCTTGCTCCAGCCTTTCCCCCTGGTCTCTGGGACCTGGGTTTCCTGAAGGCTGGTCTTGCTAGTAAAGACCGAGGCAAAGAAGGCATTCAGTACCTCAGCCTTTTCCAGGTCCCCTGTCTTGTTGAGCAATGGGCCCACATTTTCCCTAATCTACCTTTAGTCACCTATGTACTTATAGAAGCTCTTGTTTGCTTTGACATCCTTGGCCATATTCAGTTCTATTTGGGCTTTAGCTTTTCTAACTTCATCCCTGGATGCTTAGACAATGTTTCTGCATTCCTCCCAGGTTACCATTTCCTGCTTGCTTCCTATCCCTGTATGCTTCCTTTACCTGTTTGAGTTTGGTAAGGAGCTCCTTGCTCATTCACACAGGCCTGTTAGTATTTTTGCCTGACTTCATATTTATTAGACATATTTGTTAGAATTGTTAGACACTGTTAAGCATCAGTTGCTATAAGCATCCAAGCTGCATGCGTGTTTTGGACTTTATTCCCTCTGGACAACATTTTATTCATCTGGAACATTTAGAAATTTTTTTTCAAAAGCTTAAATTTGTGAGGTTTTTTTTTTAAATAAGATTTTTCTGGCATAGGGGGAAAACTGTAACTTAGTCATACTTCCTTCAGGTTGTTAAAATAAATATCTTCACATGACTAGAACCATGAAAATCCTGTGGTGGTAGGTTCTTTATATTAAGTTATGAAATTATGGAGAAACCTAGCAGTATTTTAAAAGCATTTGTTGAATGAGGTAATACAGTTGAGGAAGTCTTTGTACATGATTCATCTGTTTTATTAGCGGGTTTTATGGAATTAAATGCAGTTTGTGCTATGCAGTTTGTAAAATGACTCAGACTCCGGCCTAAATTAGGGTCTATTGTGCTGTGTATTGTCACAGGGAGGAAAACTAGCAGTGAGCTTGAAGGTGCTTTTAAACATGTTTTTTCAGCATGAAAGAGCTGATATAAAATGTAGTGGTTACAGTGCTGCTTGTATATGTTTGCCTTTTCAAAAAGATAGACTGTACCCAATTATAACCTTGCTATGATGTTCGTCTTCAGACAAGGCATGAAAATTTGTAACTGCAGCAGTATCAGTGACAGAGTGAGTAGTTTAACCTTTGTACGTGAATGTTCTCTTACACCCACATCTCAGAACAACCTGCTGGGTATCAGATATCTTAATCGTCTGCTGCTATGTATAAAGAGCAGTCATACTATAGAAGTGATACAGAAGAGCTGGCAGCAGCAGCATCTCTAGTGAAAAAAAATCTCTCAGGACTTTTCACGTCTATCTTTTTAAGGTGTAGAGCTGCTAGGAGGCTTGAAAGAGACAGGCCCCCTTTTCTGCCTCATGTACTAATACAGCTTGTGGAAAAAAGCTCTCACAATTCAGCAGACATTTTTGCCCTTTTTCCTCTCTTATATCCACATCATGCTTACTTTTCTCCTACATAGAAAAGAAATGTTAAACTATTAGAAATATCTAATTTTTTAGGGGATTTTTCTACTTACTGCTAGAATCCTCGACATAATTTGCTTGGAAATCTTTGACAGGGGAAATGAACAGTTAGAATCAGATTTTAAAATGAGTAGACAAAAAAGACTGTTATATTTTAGTTTTAGCTATATATGCATGACACTGATTTTGATTAGAATCCAAATCTGAAGTAAGTGTTTATGACCACCTTCCCTTTTAAAATGTGTGTCATAATGACATATCAGCTATGAGATATTACATAAAGTTAGTATTTTTCAGAATAAGTGCTTTTGTCTGGGCTGCACCCTAGAGTCAATGTGAGCAGTAAAGGATGACATCACCTAGACTAATATATATATCTTGACTGGGAGGGTCCTCTCCTGGAAGGTGGAAGAGATTCATTAGAATATCATCAGACAGAAGAGAGAATTTAATGTAAAGCAAAGTCCTTCACAGCTAGGTTAAGATATTAAAGATAGGCACCTTTTCTCTGGTTTTAGAAACAGTAAAGTCACAACTCCTGTTTTGGAGGGACAGTTCCTAAAGTTTGTGTTAGGAAGATTCTAAGCATAACTATATGATTGGATGCCTGTGGCTATTTTCCAACATGCAGAAAGCATTCTGAGAATAGGAGCTGGCTCTGCCGCCAGGTGCAGATGTTGGTTTATATTTCCCTTCTAGCCCTATCAGGAGTGGACTGGTGGCTAACAAAGAGCCAGTGGCATTTGAATTGAGTTTTTCAGCAATTTCTTTTCATGTGTTTTTTTACAGCTCAAAGCACCTAATATAATGAAAGAGTGATGCCTTTGATCAGAGGGCACTAGCACCATGTGTTGCTTTGGGGCACAGCATGAGGGCATGTTGACATATTTGAAGGTGCAAGTTGCATTCAGATAGCAGTAGAGGACTATGCCAGGTGGAAGAAGTCATGCATGACACATTCATACTGTGTGTTTGGGATAGACTATAGAGCAGCTATTCTGTCAAATATGACATGATTTTGTTTTGGAAGGAAATAGTTGGCTTACTCCAGGGTGGATCCAAAGTCAAATGAGCATGAACACACAGGGGTGATTAAAGGACCAGGGCTCTAGAGAGAAACGGGTAGCAAGGCAAGCAGACAGCATGAAAACATAACCCATATCTCTACCACTAAGTTAAACATACGAGCTCTACATACCGTTACTCCATATTACCAAGTTTTCTGAGAACAAATGCCCTGCTTATGTAGCTTACTGTAAAATGGAATTCCTCCATCAAAAGTTTTGACCCTGGGATTTAACAATAACAGTACTGTGTTATATTTTTAAAACCTTAAAACAGTGGTTTACAGGAAGTAATATACTAAATTGCAAGACAACTAATTCTGAAACCTGAACTTCACCATTGTGCTGCATGATGTTTGTATACAAAAGAAATGGGTAGTAAAAAGGTATCCTTTTGACAGAAAATAGAAGAAAATATTTTTTTTCCTTGCTATGATAGCTATGTAGGTGTTAATAATTCTACCCAGAGTTATCAACTGATTGCTTTAATAGGCTTTATTTCTTATAGGTATTGTAAAAGAAAAACAAACAAACAAACAAACAACCCACTCAAAACCAAACCCTTGAATTTAACAAAGTACTACAAAGGTTAAACCTCACTGAATTCAGTGTGTAAGGTTGAATGTGTAAATATATGGTAAAAATATTTAAGTGACTAAGCTTATCTAATGTCAGTAAAAAAAAGAAACTGAGAACAACAGTAATTTTGCTATCACTCCCACAAAGTACCCCCTCCCCAAATCCTACAACATTCTCAATAATGAATGAAAAATAAGTTCAATAGTTGTCTCATTATTCAACGATGACGATGAAGTATACTTCAACAAGGGATCTCATCTAACTATATTTGTACTGAAACTTTTCTTCTCTACAGGCAAGAAATTACGGTTCCTCTGACTGTGGTCATTGTGCATACTAAGCAAGTGAAAGAATCCATTTTGTCTTTTCTAACAAACGTATTAATCACAAACTCTGTCCTACGTGTACAGATGTATCAGTAAAAATTATGTTTTCTGAAAGAGATTGAAAGATAAATCTTAGAAAATGTTTACAGAATTTATAGTAATTTAAAAACAATGGCTGTCTGAGACAGAGGGTGTCAACTATTTGAATTTTTCATTGGTTGAGGGTTGTTTAAAAATAAAATCAGTTAGTAAGTGATATTATAGGCTAAATTTTCTTCTAAGCAGGGGGCAACCAAGTTGTATTCCAAAAGAAGAAAAATGTTTCAGTCTTTTCTCCAATATAATTACAAGTAGAATATTTTGCAGCTGTTTTTCATAGCAGCAAATTACTAATTTCCCCAGGCTCTAGTAGTCAAGCATAGATAAAGAATAAAATGCTAGTTCCCTTCTTGCTACTGATCACTTTATCTGTATGGTATGATGGTCCCATAGAACCTGCATAATATATGTAGGATAAAAAAATAATAATAATAAAAAATTGCTCCCTTATTATTTGAATAATTTACCTATACAGGGATATAAAATTTGATTCATCATCATTCAGAAACTGACCACACAGGGAAACAGAAAGCCAAGACAGAAAAATTTTGAATTTCAAAGGTCATTGTAGATAATCTGCAAGTTTCCTAAATGTAGGCCAAAGAAAAGTGTTGCTGAACTTTGGATTGATTTTTTTTTGTAGATCTGTCTTTTCTTAGTAGATATAATAGCAACTTTTTTTTTTTTCTATTTCATATTTTCATTTTACTTTCTTGCTTAAATGAAACTTTTAGTTTAGCAGAATTTAAAAAAGAAGCATAGCCTATGTCTTTGAGTTGTGGAGTCATTCTATTTTAAAATAAGTATATATACTGTTATTTTATATATTTTTTTACATTAAATACATTACCAAATTAACACTCCTTCATACTTTCATGAACTATTAAATCTAAAAAACATTCCAGCAGAACTGACCTACTCTAAATAGCTAGTCTTTCTCTGACCTCAGGTGTGTTCATTAGTGAAAGATATGATAAACTTTTACTATCCTTTGCAATAAACTTGAAGGAAACCTGTTAGAACTGTTTGAAAAAGATTTTTTTTATTCTCGAAATAAGCTGTATATTTGTATATTTGTTATAATTTTTTAGTATCCTTCTATTCAGTACGTAATTTGACCAGGCTTTCTGCTCTTTGAGAGAATTTCAGTCTCATTAATCACAGTTTAATTTTGTTTTCAGAATACTCTTAATTTTTGTGTACACTCCCCTCTTCCATTATTATTACATATATTTTATGCTAGAAGAATACAGAACCAAACAAAACTAGTTTTTTCTTCAAATTCTAGTTCCAAATTAGGAACATTCCCAACTCTATCCATCATTCTAATGCATTTTGTCATACCATGATTAAATGAATTTACATTGCTGTGAAAATGACTTGGATTATGGAGGTATTATTCTTCCATCTGGTCCTTTCAAACTCACTTTCATTTTCTGACTTCTGCTACTCTTTCTCTTCTGAGTACTTTTATTAAGCCTTTTTTTACAAACTTCTCTTGATCTGTCCTTCCACTCCTTTCCAGTTCGGCAATTGATAGATCTCGTCAAACACTGATATATCTGATGAATCTCAAAACTAAGAAATACTGTTTATATAGGGTTATCTTAAATTACTTTGTAGAGAACTGTAATAGAACTTTAAATTTCTTTGAATGGAGAATGAATGTGAATATCTGGAGGTAGGAGCACCAGAAGGAATGATAGAAGCCTATAATAATGGCATGTATTGATGCCAAATAGACTCACAGGTCAACAAGATTACAACACATTTATGTGAAGCTTCACAGGACACACAAGCTGGGAAACAAAGGACTGCAGTTGCTGAGGCAGGATGAAAAGACTAAGCACTGTCATGTAGTGAAGATTACAACAAAGATATATCCAAAATTAGTACATTATCATAAATTTCTGAAGAATCAAGGAGACGCGATGAGAACGTGATCAATGCCATTATCTATCCTTCATTTCATTGCAAGGGTGTCTGCACAAACCACCCAAATACATACATTACAGTGCCTGTAGGCCACACAGATCACTTGGCTATATGTACCTTCGAGACTCAATACTGAACAAACTACTTAGGCACAAGTTTCTTGGTGCTTATGAGTATGCAGGCATGAGAGTGGAAGCAAGTGAAATTACTTAAAATAAATTAATAAAAATGATAATGCCTCAGTGTTATTTTCTAAAACTTAAAGTCTTATCCACTATTAAAATCATAGGCTCATATGATGATTCAATTTGGAAGGGACCTCAGGAGGTCTCTAGTCAAACCACCTGCTCAAGGCAGAATCAGGCATGAGGTCAGACCGGGTTGCTAAGGTTGGCCATTTGAGACTTAATCACCTCCAAGGATGGAGACTGCACAATGTCTCTGGGCAACGTGTTGCAATGCTTGTCTGTCCTCATGGTGAAAAAGTTTCTCCTTACATCCAGTCTGAACCTCTCTTGTTTCAGCTTATGCCCATTTACTGGATCACGAGAGCTAGAACCAATACTCTTGGTAGCTTGGAGGTAGAATGCACAGGTCCTTAGGTTAGGACAATAATTTGCTCTCTGGCTTTGTAGTCCTTTGAATAGGTTTATTGCTCAGTAAATAATAAATTTATTATGCTTCATATCTATCTGGACCAATTAATTATTTACCCTAGTGAACTAGAATGTGGACTTGATTTTTTAGAGTCCATGTTCAGACATCACTGTATAAAGTCAGCATTAAAAAAACCCATTATTTGACTTTCCCTTAACATGTTCCTTAGCAAAAGGTCTGCTTGTTAAATTATCTGTTTTTAAAATACATTGTCAACCTAAATGTTTATCGTAACTATCAAAATATCTACATATTCCAATTTCATTAGGAGCCCTTAAATATGAGTTTTTTAAGGAATTCAGTCATCTATATTATTGAAATTGTTAGACTGGTAAGACTGGTCCATGGCACAGGTTTGGACCATGATAGTGTCTGAGAGTTAGCACAGGGAAGAAAACATTTCCAGCAGGCAGTATGAGTGTGACCAATGTGTTGGAGGGTAAAAGAGTGACACAGTATGAATATGGGCAATTTTGTGCCATCCATTTCAGTGCTAGAGGATGGTCCAGGCATGTTTAATTTATGCAGCTTGTGGGTCTAGTAATTTGCCATCTGCTTTTGCTAAAAAAATAATGTTCCAGAGAACATGCTGAAGTGAAAGACAGACATCATGGGAGAAAACTTGTGTTCATAACCACAGTATATTTAACTTTGAGGCAGAAGAGACATTGGCATTTTGTTTTGCTCCGGGTACAAGGGGACCAAGGGTCTGATTCTCCACTCAAATTGACTTGATTGGCATAGTCTTTTTTTCTGCTGAATTGGCTAATAGGAAATTATCCATATTTCAGTCAGAAAAGCTCTTCAGCTTTTGCTTCTTATCTTTCATCTCCCCTTTTACCAAAAAAAAATGGAGATCAGATGTTCAGAAAAAATATCAGGACTGAGACACTTATTTGCTTGTGGGTAGAAAGATTGTATGCATCACCATGTTTCTTTTGCTCAGGAATGGAGTTGTAAGATATTGCTCTGAACTTTATTAATTTGATGCAATGTTGCATATCTGCGTATTTATTAACTTTAAATGTATTGTCTCCTAAATGAACCTCTAGTTTTGGAAGCTTAAATCAATTTTGATTTATTACAGACCTTCAAAGAAGCTTTGGATAGCAGTAAGAGGAAGGATAAAGAAAAATTCCTTGGACTGGGATAGAAAATGTGCAGTGTATTGTATATTGTGTATTACTGTCCAGTATTTTCTTGTATTACTTTTGTCATAATGTTCTGATTTGCTAAAACCAAAGAAATTTTTGCTAACATGCTCTACTTTCATTTTGTGCAGCTTTCTGTCAGAACTGTCTTTTTCTCTACCTGTCTGCTCATCCCACTCCCCAGGTCTTCAGCAGGTCAGACGGTGGCACTTATTTGAGAGCCTGAAGGACTTAAGCACAAAATTCTACAATCCTTAGTTTCTCAGAATGCTTTTATGGTCCTTTTTGTCACACTATATCTTACATGTATAGTGTGAGCATAGAACTGGGCAGCAGATACAGAAAAAAGTTTTATTTATGGCTGTTTTAAATAAAATCTTCTGGGATATAAACTGGGGTGAATCCAGTGAAGGATGAACTCAAAGAATTTACATAGCATTTTTCAGCATGTTTTTAAAGCTCTCTTTGGTAGGTAAAATAAGTAAAGCCTGGAGAAAAAAGTGGACTCATAATTTGAATATTAGGAAAGTGATATGGTTATTGTTAGGAGGAAGGAGGGAAGAAGTGCCTTACTGTCCTTTCCTTTTAGTTTATCTCAGAGCTACTTTCCTTCCATGATTGGATGCTTAGCAGTGAAGTGTGGGGCCTGAGCATTTCCTGGGCTTTTCTCAAGTGTGGCAAGCTTTGATTAGCCTGACCAACCAACCATCAAGGAGAGCAAAGTTCAGTTAGTCCCCATTTTCTCTAAGCCTTTTTACAATGAGATGTCCGTACCTGAAATGCCTGTTAACACACACTGCACTGGAAGCTGCTGTAACTGCACGCTAGGTGTATTAGCAGGGCTGCCTGCAGCTATGTCAGTGTCAAGACCTTTAAAACAAAACATCAGGTAAATGATACAAAACAACCCAAACCCAAATTATTAAATATGAAAAGAAACAATTTTCAGCTGCATTGTCTTATTCTTATCAGAGGTTCCATCTTTTCAGGTGCTAGTATCAGACTTAGGTTGGAAGAGTGGTAACTCCAAGTCTGTCCTGCTTGGGAGATTCTGCTCTCCCTCCAAAAATCATTAAGGCTTAAAGTAGATCAGAATCTCTGTGAAAAAGAAGCTTTGTTACTTCAGTTATGTTGTGTTTCTTATTCTGTTGAAGCTTGCCATCCTTACAATGAAATGTGTACATAGTTATGTGCTTTCCTTTTTTTCAGTGTTGATAAAAATAATAAAAATGAAAAACATACAAAATGTATCAAGGGGAAACACTGTATATTAGTTGTTTATGAGAAAAGAGCATTAAAATAATTCAAATAAAACTGGTTATCTCCATCTTCTCTCTTTTTTCCTATTTATGTATGAGCAGACATCTTTGGGCCCTTGTTTTTTCCATCTAGTAAGTGCTTCTAAGTTTCTGTTAAACCAACCTCTGATTAACAGAAAATTTATGCAGGAGATTTTGTACTAAAATTGAAAAGAACATTCATTTTTATTGGCCTTTTCTACCACCTATTATTCTCTGAGCTTATTATTCTCCTATCTGTAACCTCTCAGTTCTCCACAGTAGGATCCACCCATATTAATGGTTTGGAAAGTAGGCATCACAGAAGACATTGAAATAAAATAATAACAGCAGTAACTAACATAATTGTTCTCCTGTATTTGTATTCTCAGTAGCAATTAACCTCTCACAGTCCTCCTCAGTGCAAAATACTTTTGTAGCCAAGAAATCATAACAGAAAATACAAGTTAATATTTCATAAATGCAAAATTATTCTTTAACTGTGGTGAAAACATGTAATTTGTCTGGACTTTTACTCACCTCTTTTTGGGTTACCTTTTGTTTAGAATTTTGAAATCTTAACTTTCCATGCAAAAGATAAACACAGAAAACCCATTTCACCCTGTGTGGCAGGTACACCCCTCCCCCAATAGGAAACAAAAATTCTCCAGGCAGGGAGGAGAAGAAAAAGAACCCAAACCCTAGAGGCCGCAGGTTGAAAACTGAACTGACCAATCGAGATGCGCCAGGTACACAGAAGTGACCTTTTGGCCAATAGGGACTAAAATGACCACAGGTCAGATTCAACAAGGGTACAAACAGGGTCCTGCCAGAGGCCATTTTGAATCAGTCCTCCTCAGAGCAGTGGGTCTGCAGTCGGGGACTCCCCCTCGGGTTGGGGCACTGCCCGAGCGAACTCCGAGAGGCTGAGAGCCCTCATCTTTTAGGTGAGTGATATGTGCATTTTGAGTCATCATTTTAAATCTTAAGAGTTCTTAAGTCGGCTGTGTAGTACTAATTCCCTTTACTTCACTGAGGCTGTGGTTTACAAATGTTACTGGAGTTCTAACTAACTTTTTACTGAAGAATAAATCTAAGCTTTAACACCTGTTGGATTTGATTGTGCGTGCCTCTGTAACACCCTGTTTCCACCCTGCAGAACAATAACATACTACCTCTTTCAGTCTCTGCAGTGTCTAGAATGAAATGTGAGTATCTAAGTGTGATTCATCAATACAGGACACCCTCAAGATTGAGCTGCCACTCATTTGGTATGGGTGAATCCTAGGTATTTATCCCCATTCCTCAGTTAGAAACCTTAAGTTTATCAGCAGAATTTAAAGTTAAATTAACCCTTATAGAACTTTTCCAGTTTCTAGAAATGCCATTTTGCACTTGAGTGAGAATTTAAGTGGACACTTCAGGCCTTTGAAGACATATAGATTGAAAAAAACAACACTGAAAACCCCCACAAGTTTAATTTGTGCCCCAATCATTTGTATCACCATCTTCATCATTCTCCAGCATACATAAGACTTTTTTTTTATATTCTGACAGAATGTGCACAAAATATAGTACCAAAAATATACTTGAAAATTATTATTGCATCAGTAATGAAAATCAAGTCCTGATTTTCTACTTATTTGTTATCAGTTCAATATTATAAAAATAAGCAACATGACCTACCTTAAGTGTAACATACAAGATCTCTGGCAAATGTATATTTGGCCAAAAACTGAATTTCTGTTGTTGCTTTTCTAGCAGTGATTGTTATATACGAGAAACATATTGGCCCTTGAACAGGTGAAAACTCTGTGATTAGATATGCCACTCTAACACTGAATTATATAAAGGTTTATAATAATAGGAGTATTTAGACTAACGAATGTTTCCTTGTCATACTTATTTTGTTCAGCCAAGTGCTATCATAGAAATACAATGGAAGGCTTTCTTAACATTGTAAGAAATAAGTGAGGTTCAAAAGGGAAAAAAATTGTCATGCCAAGATTAATGAAGACTATTAATATGAAATCAAATGGAAAAAAAACCCCAAGGATTTTGTTTTCTGTTTATTCAGAAAAGTATCATATTTTGGTTTTGCACTTTTTAAAAATATCAAAACCAAAGCACATTCAACAGCTATAGGCATGTAGAAAAATGCACACATATACCAAGTCTGAAGAAACACCTCCCTGAAAAAGCTATTCACCCAAGAGGTAAATCTTGTTCAAGATTTACCTCTTGGGTCAATAGATCTTAACTGTCGTATCAGCATATGTCAAAACTTGTTTATCTTTTAATTAAAATTCTCATGCAATGGCTGTTGTTGAAAAAAAGTAAAATAGAACATATCTTGCAATATAGTAAAATAAAAATGGCAGAGTTTGCCCTTTCCTAAAATATAATACAAATAGAAATTAAGGGATGACTTTAGAAGGCAGTAACTCTTCTTTAACAACTATAGCAAAGGAATAACTTGCTAAACTAAACAGACATTCAGCATTCCCATTGCTTAGTAAGAACAATTTTGCATGTGGATAATAAGACTGGGTTATATTTAAAGAAATCATTAGGGAAACGTCATCAGGACTTCTGAGCTTACTGAACTGATGGTACAGCATTGTCTGCTTACTGTGGCCTCATCACATGACCTGAATGTGACCTCACTTAAACACCAATCCTACAGTTAAATCAGCTGGGAGGTTCTTATATCAAATCAGGATTCTTCTCAGTGGAATGAAACTGCATGTGTCTTTCTGTGAAGGTTACATGGCAGGATCAAAGCTAAGGTATATCCCAGAAGATATGTAAAAAATTGCAAAGGACCTCCTCTTGACCTACTTACTAACTTTTATATATATACCTTGACAGCTTTTTGTTATTAAAAAGGTCCTGCCACGTCTCATAAGTCTCTGACTCCATACATTAAATGGGAAAAAAAGGGTAAATGACAGACCAAAAAATTTCCCAACACTAAATATTATGTTGTGAAATATTTGTCAAATTGAAGCCTTTTTTGTTCGTGGCTGTTCTCAATCTGTCAGTCATGTTATTGAGGTAATGAAAACCAAATCTAATTTATCTTAATTTCCTATTTTTTCTCTTTTTTTTTTTTTTCCCCAAGATTATTGTTAACTACTGACATTTTTTGTTTGCCTAAATAAGAACACAGCAACTTACATACACATATATGTATAGTTTAATTAGGGATTTTAGCTTTGTAAAAATGTGTTTTGGAGAACAGCATGATCCAGTAATTTGTCACTAGTGTAGAGAATTGTTACTGTGCAAAACCAAACTGAATTTTTTGGGAGAGTAAGATGTTCAAGTGCTGAACGTAGCACATGATGCTAACTGAGCAGGAAACTGGACTTTCCTTTTCCAGACAAAGAAATTGTAGATTGTAATTTATTTAGCAACAGTTTACTCACATGAGCCTCATAAGACACATAAAGATCATTACTGAATAGTCATTTATTCAGACACAACAAGAACAGTCAGCTAGCAGTTTCACATAAAGATATACTTGATATAATATTTATTGGTTTACAAAGAATTAGGTTAAAGTCGCATCTTAGAAATGCTCTGTTGATTAGAAACAGATTAACCGCTATTAGTTATTAGACTTGCGGAATAGCCATCCTCAGAACTGATGCTTCTCATTATAAAGAAGGTCTGTCTTGCCATATGTGGTAGTGTTTTTCAAGAAAAAATATGACAGACTTCAAGGATTTGGATTGTTTGTTTATTCTTACATTCCTTCATAAATATACATGTGTTTGTTATTGAGTATTTTCATAATGTCTTTTTTACTAATTTTCTTGAAAACATATTCTCAAAAATAAACTTTGTATCTAATAGATAACTTAGTATTTTAAATCCCATTTGCCATTTCCATATACTTAAATTCCTCTGAACGTTTACCTTAAATACTAATAGGTGACCTGGAATGCCCTCCTTTCTTCTGTTTTTGGTTATTTTTACACTGTGTAGATTTCTTAACATCTATGGAAAATTATACATGAGCAAATATGTATAAGCTACAGTAAAACAAGTAACACCAGGGAAGGGCTGAGCAGACTAAAGTTCCAGTCTGGAGTACAGAGAATAAACATTTATAATGATAACAGGGTCATCATAACCTTTTGTCTATTTGTTGCCCTTTGTAATAGAGAGGGTGACATCCACATCTTGCATCTCTTAATGTGTGAAGGGCCAGAAGAGTCACACTAAATGCAAAATACTGTTCAACAAGGACCATTATCATTAATAAACATTTATAAGATTTAAATCAAAAAAAGTAGGCCAATATTTAGTTCCCTTCTCCTTGCTTTTATTTTCTCTGAGAGCATATTAGAAGACAGCCGGATCAACAGATACATTCTCAAAAGATGCAAAGATTCATCAGTCTGTTGTCCTTCTGCCATATTCCTTTCTTGTTTGTTTACCTTCTTAGAATCATAGAATAGTTTGGGTTGGAAGGGACGCTTAAAGGTTGTCTAGTCTAAACCCCCTGCAATGAGCAGGGACATCTTCAACTACATCAGATTACTTACTCTTACTGCCCTCTGAACCAGGACCTGTATTGTCTGAAGGCAGAATTCAGAATATATGAGGCTATTTATAGGATGAAGTCTTACATATGTGTAAAGGTATCTCCGGCTCCAAAAGCATTCAGCACCTGAAAAGAAGTGGGAAAAATAGAAGTGTGTCTTTTCATACACTGTCTACGTTATGTTTTAATAGATTTTCTACTGTGTTTTGGTAGTTCTGCTTATATCTCTCTTCATGTTTTTTTGTCAAAATATGCGCTTGGTCTCAGGAACTGTCTCTGGAATCTGCAGAGACTTTTCACCTGAAGAAATACAGAAATTTCTTTCCCTACAGAAAGGGCACCTTAGACCTCATGCTGGTAGTTTCCTATAGCCTCAGTTGTCCTAAATAGCAGACTGTTTCAGCATCTGTGCAAACAGAAACCTTATAAGAACGCTTGTGTTTATACTTTTCCTAATTTTCATCATGGACAATTGATTGCCATTGACTTTTCATCTTCCTTTCCACAGACCATTCATTTTATGTACTTCTTTGTTGACTGCTTTGTGGCATGTTTCCATTGCTTGGGATATTGGCCCACAGGTCCATTACTTTAATAGCTGTGATTTGGTGGAATGGTATGAGAGCTCATTTTACCTTTCTAAATTATGTCTGGCATCCTGGAGAAGTTTCATATTGCAGTCCACTGCTTGTTCCTACTTTTATCCAGCACAGATACAAATTCCAACGAAAACCTTTCTGTAGTTCTGCAGTTCTTCATCCAGCTTTTTGGTTCAGTCTCAGAACTACTATTGCTAATAATAATAGTAAATCAGCATTTTCACTGTGATTTACATTCATAATATAAAGTACAGATGTTAGGCTGTTTTTAATATCCCCCACTCTGTCGGATGAAGTGAGACAAAAGGCAAAGCTAATTAAAATAATTAGAAAAGTTCAAGTATGAGATTTGTATTAAATATCACAGAAAATCCCAGTCTGCAGTAGGATGTTGATAAGTTAATTGGGTTGTACTTTCACTAAAAGAAAATGTTAAATAAGATCTCCACAGACTTTGTAAGCAGAACAGCTTAAACAATTCTTATCCTTAATCTAAGAAATCTTTTCATGAAATCATTCTTTGGACTTTATTATGCTCATTTTTACAGTAATATATTCTTATCTTCTACAAAGGTAAGTAACATTATTATTGATTTTAATATTTAATTATAAATATTTTATTTTCACTTTATACAGAGTATTCATCATAGTCCTTTGGCTGAAACAAGGAGGCAGGAATTTTAAAATAATTGAGACATGAGACTGGGAATGTCACAGCTTTGCATATTGAACTTAAGATACAAATCAAGACTCAGGGGGCTACCCATTGACCTGCCACTTTGAGCTGATCCAGAACATTAGACATTTGTCTGTCATTTGAGGTAAGAGATAAATTTATAATGCAATCCGTTTTTGTTTTTGTTTTTAATATTCCCTTCATTTAAAGAGGAATTTAGAATGTCTTGTTTCTGCAGCTTCAGCAGAAGACAGTGCTAATGGCAAGGTACCCAGTTTCTGTTCCAGTCAGAAAACAGAGTTCCAAAATTATCTCAACTTGTTGTAGTTATATTTTCTGTATTTATTTTGTGTCTTTAATATCTTTGCTTCTGCTTTTTGTTCCCCTTTAACTTAGTCCTCTGACTCTTTCATAAATATGAAAATTTCAATAGATAATAGTCAATAAAATGTCTATGACTAAGTATGTTTTATAAATTAATTTTGTTTATTGAGTCAAACTATGCTTGAAGACTTCCTTATGCTGTTTCATACATTACCCACTTTATTATGCCTCTGTAGCAGGTTGCAGCTACCTGGTATATAAAGAAGTCTAATGTGTTTTTACAATTAATTAAATAAAAGGGTGCTTAATTACTCCAAACCCACACCAGTACTTATTTATGCTTTTATTAGAACATGTGTTCTGCATCTTTGATTGCACAGGACCACGTGATTGCACAGGACCACGTGAATGGAGCCTAACAGCCTCGGAAAGCAGTAGCCAGTTGGCTGGGAGAAGACAGTCCTTTTACCTTTGCAGCAGCTGCTATGTGTACACCAGCCCAGCATGTTCATATGACTGAACATACACTTGTATGCGTTTACCCTATGACTATGCCTTTTTCTTGTAGGAAACTACATAATCTATTTCTGAATATCTGTTCTGTGTGTATTAAAGTTGGTAGGGGGTGAAAAAACAAAACAAAAATATTCCAACAGCTTTGATTTAGCTCATATTTTGTACATATAAATAATCCAGTGAGAAGTGCAACATCTGTGGACTCATCTAGCTCTGACGCAAAGCAGCAGCTGCTCTTGAATCTAGGAATAAATGTATTTTGAAATATTTCAATATTACAATATTTCAATATTTTGAAATATTTTAATATCACAATACTTTTGTCTAAAGGAACGCTGGATCTAATTGATCAAGCTTTTTTTTTTTTAGCATGGCTGTCATCACGCCTTTTTCAGAAGATAACAACAGAGCTACTGTGACTGTGAAGTTCTTCAGGCCAGTTAGATGGTTTAAACAAAAAGATGCCTTGAACATGTCAGTATTCAGAAAAATTACTAGAGAGAGACAGAATTTCTCTTTTGCTGTCAATTCAGTGACATAAAATGCCACACTTTTGTCTTTTAAAATAGGCATGCTTTTTTCAAGTTATGGTAAAGACCTTCATTTTTCCTTTAAAAAAAATCTATAACTCTATGAACATCATTGGCTGATCTAGTCCAAATCACACTTATTAGAATGTAACGTGGTTTTGTCACACACTGCCTTCTCCTTCCCCTCTCCCCAGCCTTTTCATTTTCAGTAAGTCTGGGACAGTTTTTGCCTGGTTTGATGATTTCATCAGAACTTTGATGTTGTGTTTTTTTTTACTTTTTCTGTCTCAAGTCACAGTCATTTCTAGAGTAAAATACTCAAAATAGTAACTGAAATGTGTGATTCATTTCAAGATTGATGGATAGTTTTGCTGAAATGGTACAGAGTACTAGATGGTGAAATAGAGGCACCTAAAAGTAAAACCACAATATGATAGCAACTTCCGTCAAAGTGCTGGAATAAGACAATAACAGAGGGTCCAGGGTGATAAATAGTTATGGTCAATTACTGATCACTAAACGAATACAACCCTGGGAGATGGACAAATCTGTTCTCAGGGACAGCAGCAAGGAACAAGCATCAAATGTATATAAAACATCCTATGGGTAATAAAGCTTAGATACAGCATGGAATTTGTTGAACAGTGTTGACAAGGAAAGTAAGTAGATGATGAAACAAACACTTATAAAACCCTCTTTAAATAATTTCATGGATAGCCTGTTGTCAACTATCTTTGGTTGAAATTAGGGAAAGACCAGTCTACTCGTAAATTATTTTTGCTGAAATAAGGTCCCTATTGACTGCTTTCCAATATGCTTTGGAGAGTAAAATGCTTCAGAAATGCTTAAACACATGACCTATCAGCTTGGACATTTTTTTAGAAATTCAGAAATTTCTAAGAGGATTTTCTGTGAGACTCAGAGGCCAGGGGCATTTTGCACAGTTTGGCAGAACATCCATGTAGCTGAACTTGCTTTCAGAAGTCAATGTGAACCGCCGAATTAAACACTACTGGTTTGGAGGAATCATGAATTGTTGCTTTGGGGGTGGGGAATAAAATAACTATCAATTTCTCTGTACTTTATTGTTGAGGATTTCTTGGCTGGGCGAGGGCATGTGAGCAATCCAGCCATTAGGTGGGAACGAAGAATGAGTTTACATTGTACGCTGGGAAAAAGGAAGATAAGAAGAGCCTGACAAACAACTCCTGGATGCCGAAGAATGAGATAAGTAACTGCTGGACACCTTGTGAAGAATCTTGCACAGCCAATAGAGGATAAGATAGTGTCGCGTGAAATGGGGTATTGTACCAATAAGATTATTGTATAAGGCGTGTGCACAAGCGCATAAGGTATATAACTGCTAAAAGTTGTAGTAAATGGACTTCACTTGATCACATTGGTCTGTGTGTGATGTCCCTTGTGGATCCTCTGCAACACTTTATAGAACAAGACAAGAATATGCTCTTTGGTCTTCTATAGAAGAGGTCCTGTTGACTTCCAGTTGCTCACAAGTTAGAATGGAGATCCATGATTATCTAAGCAGTGCACTATGAGAAAGTTGTGGCAACACTTCATGAGACTATGAACCATTTCTCACAATTTTCCTACAGTCAAAAAATTGCAAAATAGATGTCATAAAGATCAAAAGTTCTGAAAAGAAGATGAGTCCTGGAGAGAGTTCACAGGAAGAAGAGAACTGTATCCTTCATAAGGTCTTAAATGTCTTTTATAGTTGCTGCGGCAACTGAATCAAGCTCTCAAGATTCCCTTTATTTCATAAAAGGATCAAACTTATATATGTTTCAACAAAGATCTAGAAAGAACTAACAGCATACAGCCAATACTACTAACACAGGAGTGCATATCTGGCTCAGCTGGGATGTTTGCCAGTCCTCAGAACAGTTAAAGATAAAAACATTCCATATACGTACTCGTGACTGTCTTCAGCCACATCTTCCCAGGCCTACACGAGGCCATCCTCCAACCTGACCTTGTGAAACTAGTTCTTCAAAGGCTTGGCAAACATGCAGCACAACAAATTCTATCGGTCACTCTTGAAAACAAATGCCGGGTGTTCCAAGCTGCTCCCATAGTTGCTGGGTACACAACTACCTACCAGGTGAATTTGACCTCCATGGCCTCTGCTGACTGATTTTCTTTTACAGCAGGAGGTTCAGGTTAGTTGTCCATCAGTGCTCTGCCAGTTCAGCCTGATCGCATAATGTATCCCAAACAGAAGCTGACTTCTTAGTCTTTAACAAGTCATCTTTTTAGCAGGTTCAGTCACATGTGATGAAACAAAATGGAAATAAATCCATATCAAAAGACGCTTAGAAATGGAAGAGAATTTGAAACAGCTGTGCCTCTGTAGTAGAACTCCTACAATCTTCTCATGTCCCTCCACTGTCTGTATTTATGAATCTGACTGCATTGTTTCCTTTATTGTTTTTGATTGTTATTCATTAACCCATGCTTCTATTATGATTTGCAGACAAGTATTTAAAAATTATATTTATTTATACCAATAATTTTACACTAGCATGATTATTAATACCTGTTTTACAGTAAACTTAGTGCTCACAATGCAAGCCAGAGGAATAATAGTAGTAAGTGAATTCTCAATTTATTCTTTGAAAGAGCTGTAGTATAAATAATGCTTCTTAAACATTCCCCATGCTGCATATGCTTAGTGTCAGAAACAAGGGCACCTCATAACATGACTGTTATAAAGTGAAGGGTGAAAAAGCTTTATCTGCTTGTTTGCTCAGGGCAAGGTAGATACTTAAATGTCTGTATCTAGTCAGTCCTCATCTGTTTGGAAAAGCTGGTCTGGAATTTTTTCTTTCCATTTCTCCAGTGTTAACACTTAATCATTGCTATATATGACAAACATTAGTAAATTGAAAGCAAAGCCTTACTCCTTGAAAGTCTGAAAATTTCCTAAGCTCAGTAACAATAATATCTGTCATCATATATTCTAACTCTGAAAAGTGTGGAATTATAAGCAATTGATGGCTTCGTTCTCTGACTTGAACAAAGGAGCAGGGAATGCCAGTCTTGGAGATTTATGTTGCATTGTGGCTGAAGTCCAGTTTACATGGAAGTAAAGATGGGCCCTTAGTTTTTGAAATATATTCCTTTATAGAAAATGTTAAAATTAATTCACGCATGCTTAAATTCATAATTCAAGTCTTAATTAACACTTTTGGATAAAACTTTTTTGTTTCTGTCGCAAGGGAAAAATGTAAACGGATAAGTGTCAAAACCCAAACCTTTCCTACTTAACTTGCACAGTTAAATTATACCTTGAATCTTCTGACATACTTTAAACTGTAAATTTTGTACTACAAGATCTGTTAGGTGACCTCTTTTCAATTTATTTTTATATGTATATAAGCATTTCTTTAAAAAGAGGTTTTCCAACTAAACTATATTAAAATTCTTCAAGAAATGAAACACAATATTTCCATAGATGTTCAATAATGTTATTTTTAAAAAAACTTCATATAGATCTACTTCATGTATATCTACATATATATGCAGCACTACTGATATGCTAGTGAAGCCCTTACACAGGTAAAACTGCCATCAGGTGAATAAGTTCAAAAGATATATATGAAACATTTTCTTACCACTTCACCATCCTACAGAAAGCATTAGTATTTCATGGGACTAGTGTAGTTCTGTTGCATTTGTTTTCATTTTCTTCTAAAACAGAATGACTGGATCTAATTTTTTTCATTAGTATGAAATCATTGTGGGAAGAGTCAAAAGATCTGGGAACTCTTCTTGGTGCTGGAAATGATCTTCAGTATGATCCTGTCTACCAACTTTACCCAATTTACTTTTCTTATTTCTGTTTGTCTCATCTGTACTGACAGCAGGATACCTATGACATTCATTGCCCTTTTCTATGTGTCAGTACAAAGCTAACACAGCTGGACTTTTAAGAAGACTATGTGGCTTGGATGAAGTGCTTCACTTAAAGAAAAAAAAGTGAACTGTCAAAATGAGCAATTCCTAAATAAGCAAAGACACTTTTTTTTTTCTTTTCTGAAAGTATAGCATTGAAGATAGACCATATTTTTATTAGAATCTTGTTTTGAAAAAGAGATTCATACAGGTGAGTCTGAGCCTGGGATATGGTGGTGTACTGGATCTGGCTGGGATGAAGTTAATTTTCCTCATAGCAGATTGTATGGTGCTGTACTTTGGATTTGTGACTAAAGCAGTGTTGATAACACATCGGTGTTTTGGCTATTACTGAGAAGTCCTTGCACAGCATAGACCCTTTCTCTTTTTCCCACTCTGCACCCTGCAGTGTGTAGGGTGGAGGCACACAAGAAACTGAGGACAGCTGACTGGAATTGACCAAATGGATATTCCACACCGTAGGACATTGTGCTCAGCAGTAAAAGCTTGGGCAAAGGAGGTGGAAGAGGGAACCATTTGTGGATATAACATTTTTCTTCGCAAGTAACCCATAAGAAGACGTGCTCAGGACCTCCTAACCTGAAATTGGCTGGACATCTGCCTGCTCATGCAAAGCAGTGAATAAATTCCTTATTTTGCTTTGCTTGCACACATAGCTTTGCTTCACCTGTTAAATTGTCTTTATCTCAGTCCAAGTGTTCTTGCTTTTGCTTTTCTGATTCTCTCTCCTGTCCCACTGAGGGGGAGGGTGAGAGAGGAACTGGGTTGATTCTTAGTTGCTGGCCAGGGTCAACCCACCACAGGTGGCCAGAACATATTATGTGTGTGTGTATATATATATATATTTAATCAGGTTCTAATTCTATGGAGGTGAGCAGAACATTAGTATAAATCAAGGTCCTCAGTTACAGTATTTCTTATCCTTGCTAGTCATAGCCTCACTCACTCTATTTGTTCCCAAGTACCCTTTGTTCTCCTGCAAAATACCAAAAGGTTTTGTGTAAAGAAAAATATAAATAGAAACCTCCTTCACAGAGAATCAAGTTCAGTGTTTCAGTTAGACTATTATTCAAGAGTTTGTTTCACTCCCGTTAATTGAAAGTAGCCTGTACTAGCATTGATAACACATCTCAAGATCTGCATAAGATTTTTTCTCTTTTGCTATTAGGTCCTACACGCCACCTTCCTCCTTTAGCCTGGCAATGTGTACTAATATGATTCTTAGGGCAATACTTAAACTTCTCATCAGGAGCCTTCACATCCTTACCTTACAGCCCCACAAGCATTAGGGATATTGGCACACCCTGCTTCCTAGTTGGAAGGAAGAGTTATGGGCATCTATCTTAAATACTGGGAGTGTAGGCTAGTTTTCTCAGGTGGTGTAGAAGAACCTTTTTTTAATACTAAATGAAGTATTAGATGCAAGACTTTACAAATCAGTCTGGAGATCCCCATTTCATTGTGCAGTTTTGATTAAGTTTTTGAGAACTTTTATGAATGTTTACATTTCAAAATGCTTTTTTTTTCTTATTTAGAAGTCAGAAAATATTTGCCTGAATATTTAAATATAACACATTTAAAATATTACTTTTATAGTCTATGTCTACAATGTTTTTATATTTAAAATATATAAATAAAAAAACTTCAGGAACATTAAGAATCCCTTCACTGTCCCTAATATGTTTGGGGTTTTTGGTTTTGTTGGGTTTTGTTGTTTTTTGGGTTTTTTTTGCTTTTATTATGTTTTGTTTTATTTTATTTTATTTTATTTTATTATTTTTCTCTGAAATATGTTTAGGTGCTTAACACTTGTGCTGGATCTGGTCTTCTGTTTATTGTAAAGCTTTGTGAAGTCCAGGACTTTTAAAAAAACCAAATAAATAACTAAGTTTGTTTTTCTCTCTCTCTTTCTTTTATGGTCACTGAAAGACACATCAGAATGTGTGTGCTTCTATCACTATATTGTGGTTTTGCTTTTTTACAAAATAACCCCTTTTCTGAAATTTGTTCTATAAATCAAATTATAATAATCTGCATTATGATAAATTAAGAGGAAATGTTGTAACAATGGCAGTACCATACAATTTAAAGCAAGATAAATCATTACTTTTTCAGTGAGATAAATTATATAAAAATATGTCATTTTTCTAACTTTCAAAGCTCAGTTTTGAAATTAAAACCTTGTTTATTTGCACTACAACAAGAAATGCTACTATTTTAAAAAAGTTCATTAGTTATTACTGTAGCAGTAACAAGAAGCTGGTTTCCAGAAGAAGAAAAAAACCAAAAACCCAAAAACCCACACACTGTGCTATAACTGCATTTTTAAAAAGGACTTTTTTCTTTGGCCTATATTTCTTACTTAACAGCAATATTTCTTCTTGTTGGTCTTTAAAAACACCTTAATTGCTATCATTCCACTAAAACATAGCACAAAATTCAGAGGAGTAAACATGCATAAACGCATATACACAGATAAGATACCGTTATCTCTCTTTTAAAAATTAATATTAATAACTGGTAGCTCATTAAAGTTAGAAGAACACCTGCTGGAAATGAACTCATTCTGAAAATATACAAAGAAAGGAGATACTCCAATATTGTCTTAAGAGGATGTCTCGGTCTCAGTCTAATTCTTGTGCTCTGTAAAATATGACATGTAAGAATAAGTACCATAGACATTTGTAGACTATGAATAGCTAGCAGTCACATTAATAACTCCTGGAATATTGCAAATATTTCATATTGAAATTTGACATTGCAAACATTTTACACAGTCCCACATGACATCCTTGTCTCCAAATTGGAGAGGCATGGATTTGATGGATGGACCACTCGGATAAGGAAATGGCTGGTTGGTTGCACTCAAAGAGTTGAGTTCAACACCTCAATGACTGAGTGGAGACCAGTGACGAGTGGTGTCCTTCAGGGGTCAGTATTAGGACCAGCGCTGTTTAACATCTTTGTCCGTGACATGGGCAGTGGAACTGAGTGCACCCTCAGCAAGTTTGCCGACGACACCAAGCTGTGTGGTGCAGTCAACACGCTGGAGGGAAGGGATGCCATCCAGAGGGACCTTGACAGGCTTGGGAGGTGGGCCCATGCGAACCTCATGAAGTTCAGCAAGGCCAAGTGCAGGGTCCTGCACATGGGTTGGAGCAATCCCAAGCACAAATACAGCTTGGGCAATGAGTGGATTGAGAGTAGCCCTGTGGAGAAGGACTTGTGGGTATTAGTGGATGAAAAACTAAATATGAGCCAGCAATGTGCTCTCGCAGCCCAGAAAGTCAGTTGTATCCTGGGCTGCATCAAAAGAAGTGTGGCCAGCAGGTTGAGGGAGGTGATTCTGACCTCTACTCCACTCTCATGGGACTCCACCCAGAGTACTGCATTCAGCTCTGTGGCCCCCAACGTAAGAAAGACATGGACCTGCTTGAGTGGGTCCAGACGAGAGCCACAAAGATGATCAGGGAGCTGGAACACTTCATCCATGAGGATAGGCTGAGAGAGTTGGGGTTGTTTAGCCTAGAGAAGGGAAGGCTCTCGGGAGACCTTATAGAGGCCTTTCAGTACTTAAAGGGGACTTACAGGAAAGATGGGGAGGGACTCTTTAACAGGGAGTGTAGTGATAGGATGGGGGTTAATGGTATTGAACTGAAGGAGTGTAGATTTAGTTTAGATATAAGGAAGAAATTGTTTACTCTGAGGGTGACAAGACACTGTAAGAGGTTGCCCAGAGAAGTTGTGGATGCTCCCTCCCTGGAAGTGTTCAAGGCCAACTTGGAGGAGGCTTTGAGCAACCTGGTCTAGGGGAAGGTGTCCCTGTCCATGGCAGGGGGGTTGGAACTAGATGATCTTTAAGGTCCCTTCCAACCATTTTATGATTCTATGATAAAATAATTTCTCTGGGAAATGACCTTATATGGCCATTACTGGAAACAGGATGCTTGGCTAGGTATAAAATTTATGTAATAAAAGAGTAACGCATTGACATATTTTCATACTTTTCTAAATGGAACTTGTCTGTAGACAGTCTTACCAATGCACTGTACAGAAATGCTGTATTTGGAGACTGTTACAGAACAGGACCCTCAATAATCAAGATTTCTCTGTGAAGCATGTCCAAGAAATATGAATTAGACTACCATTCCCCTTTTATTTTTTCACTTTTTTTTTTTTTTTTTTTTAATTCAGTTATCTTTAACACTTTTTCCAATTTTGTTTTGTTCTGTGTTCTTTTAATTTCAGGGTTAACACATAAGGAAGCATCACATGAATTCATCAAAAATGTGTCCCTGTCATTCACTAAATCTTTGCTATGACTAATAAGAATGGCTTTGTCACAGTTATTGCAACTGAAAGTATCTTGAAACTGATTCAAAACTTGGAATATTACAAGTAATTATGCATGCTGCAGCGTTTTTTTTCCCTTTAAGAAAAAATCTTTATGATTTATCAGGTTCAATGAATTGATTGAGTTTGAAAAGTGCAAATGATTTAGCCACATGTCCTTCCCACAACCCCTTGGTCACAGCACAGAATTCCCCTTTATTTGAACCAATACTATGCTTTGCAGATCAATACACAGTGTTGGTAAAGTGATGTCACGTAGTCTACAGAGAGGTCTGGTTGTTTCAATCCTCTGATTGATAGAGCTACAGAGTCACCAAGCTGTTCATCCTCCATAGGGTCTACAAGCAGATCCACAGGAGAGTCTCAGTCCTCTCATTCTAAACTTTAATCCAGTATTACTCCCAGTCTAAAAATATGCAATAATGAAGACACTAATCTGAACCCGCATATTGCAGATAGCTGCCATGTTCAAAGGGTAAATTTTATTTGATTCACATCCTGCAATTAGAAGCCCTAACAGCCTCAGAGAGCTTTTACACTCTGATATCCCTTGAAGGAAACTAAGCATCATCTTCCCAGCATCTAAAGATTTAAAGTAAATATTTACAAATAGTAGATCCACATTAGTAGTAGACACACCCATGTAAAGCTATAATCCGAGTGGAAGCATGAAAAAGCTTAAAAATAAAAAGAAACTTAAATGAATTAATTATAATGTGACTGAGAAGTCAAGTTAGATGACTGCAGTTTCTCATAGGCTTTTTGCCAATAGCAGGAAAGGCTATTTGTTGTCTCTTATTAAACCATCACTCTAAAGTTACAATAATGCATGTCCCCTGCTATACATGCTTGGATTTTAAAGTTATTGTATTTTTGTAAAGTTTTCAAATTAATATTATTTTTCAATCAAAAAGCTGGACAACGGTAACTTATTCATTATATTTTTGTGCCAAAAATGCACCATAAAAAGGTACTTCAAAATTTCTTCTAAATATATAATTACAAAATAATAAGATAGTTCTCTACATATAATCCCCTCAACTGATAGATTTGCTAGACAGAAAACATATATTTACACCAGATTCTGAGCTGTTTTTAACAAGTCCTACTAAACCAATTCAAGACCTCCATTAGTTTAACAGACTGTTACGAAAAACTTAACGTTTAGCCTAAAATTGCTGGGTTTCTATTTTATTCTATTATAAAATCTTTGCACCTTTTCCAACAACACTGAACAATCCGTCTTCACTTCTGTCTCTATAGAAATCTTTTCAAAGGTTTTCTTCTCCACTTAATTTAAATTTCTTCCAGCTTACCAGTGTCCTCCTTGTAATTTAATGCTGGGCTCGTATGCCCACAGAAGTGATCTAACCAGGGTCACAACAGAAACCATTATCTTGTTCGATCCAGAGCATGGTGCCTCTGGACATCCACTTGTATGCATCGATCAATATCAGTTTCTCCTCCTTCTAATATGTCTCAGCTTCACTTTGGGAATTTCAAAAAAAAAAACACAAAGAGGATGTTGTATTACAAAGGACAGAGACATTAAGTTCTAGACAAAAAAATTTAGCAGAAGATGCTGGGTCCTAAAGCCAGCATAGTATTTGGAAAAGATGGCAAACAGATAGTAATCATCCTTGTGTTTATAAGAAAACATACCAGTCTGCAAGATATTGAATAATTTCCTTGAGGGCAATGTAAGGTGAAGACAACTTTTTGCAGGACTTGGTTTATTATAAGAAACAGAAAATAAAATAGTCAATTTAACTATGACTCAGATCAAAAAACATGACATGAAAGAAAAATCACTTAGGATACCACATCCACAGTGGGTGTCTTATGAAGTTTTCATGGGCTATTACGAATATTATTGGATTCTGCAGGGATATTTCCCTGACTTTCATTAGAATAATAGACAAGACAAAATTGTTCCAATATTGTATGTCATGTCCAATGCTTCTGAGACCCCCATCTGAGATGTCCACAGCTGCAGTGCTGTTCAAATACTATTGCCCAGTGCAGATTTGTATAAAATTGAAAACACTTTCATACCCTAAGAATGTAAATTATTTCATAGAATAGTAGAATGGCTTGGGTTGGAAGGGACCTTAAAGATCATCTAGTTCCAACCCCCCTGCCATGGACAGGGACACCTTCCCCTAGACCAGGTTGCTCAAAGCCTCCTCCAAGTTGGCCTTGAACACTTCCAGGGAGGGAGCATCCACAACTTCTCTGGGCAACCTCTTACAGTGTCTTGTCACCCTCAGAGTAAACAATTTCTTCCTTATATCTAAACTAAATCTACACTCCTTCAGTTCAATACCATTAACCCCCATCCTATCACTACACTCCCTGTTAAAGAGTCCCTCCCCATCTTTCCTGTAAGTCCCCTTTAAGTACTGAAAGGCCTCTATAAGGTCTCCCGAGAGCCTTCCCTTCTCTAGGCTAAACAACCCCAACTCTCTCAGCCTATCCTCATGGATGAAGTGTTCCAGCTCCCTGATCATCTTTGTGGCTCTCGTCTGGACCCACTCAAGCAGGTCCATGTCTTTCTTACGTTGGGGGCCACAGAGCTGAATGCAGTACTCTGGGTGGAGTCCCATGAGAGTGGAGTAGAGGTCAGAATCACCTCCCTCAACCTGCTGGCCACACTTCTTTTGATGCAGCCCAGGATACAACTGACTTTCTGGGCTGCGAGAGCACATTGCTGGCTCATATTTAGTTTTTCATCCACTAATACCCACAAGTCCTTCTCCACAGGGCTACTCTCAATCCACTCATTGCCCAAGCTGTATTTGTGCTTGGGATTGCTCCAACCCATGTGCAGGACCCTGCACTTGGCCTTGCTGAACTTCATGAGGTTCGCATGGGCCCACCTCCCAAGCCTGTCAAGGTCCCTCTGGATGGCATCCCTTCCCTCCAGCGTGTTGACTGCACCACACAGCTTGGTGTCGTCGGCAAACTTGCTGAGGGTGCACTCAGTTCCACTGCCCATGTCACGGACAAAGATGTTAAACAGCGCTGGTCCTAATACTGACCCCTGAAGGACACCACTCGTCACTGGTCTCCACTCAGTCATTGAGGTGTTGAACTCAACTCTTTGAGTGCAACCAACCAGCCATTTCCTTATCCGAGTGGTCCATCCATCAAATCCATGCCTCTCCAATTTGGAGACGAGGATGTTATATTGAACAGTATCAAATTCTTTGCACAAGTCCAGGTAGATGATGTTAGTCACTCTTCCTTTATCCACCAATGTGGTAACCCCATCGTAGAAGGCCACCAAATTGTCAGGCACGATTTGCCCTTACTGAAGCCATGTTGGCTGTCACCAATAATCTCCTTATTTTCCATGTGCCTTTGCATAGTTTCTAGGAGGATCCACTCCATCCTCTTGCCAGACACAGAGGTGAGACTGACTGGCCTGTACTTCCTGGGCCTTCCTTTTTTCCCTTTTTAAAAATGGACGTTATCTTTCCCCTTTTACAGTCAGTGGGAGCTTCAGCAATCTGCCATAACTTTTCAAATATGATGGATAGTGGCTTAGAACATCATCTGCCAGTTCCCTCAGGACCCTTGGATACATCTCATCAGGTCCCATGGACTTGTGCAACTTCAGCTTCCTTAGATGGTCTGGAATGTGGTCTTCTCCTATGGTGGAAAGTTCTTCATTATCACTGACCCTGCCTTTTGATTCTGTGAATTGGGTGGCATGGCTAGAGCACTTGCCAGCAAAGACTGAGGCAAAACAGTTATTGAGTACCTCAGCCTTCTCCATGCCGGCTGTGGCGATGTCTTCTGTTTCACTCATCAGGGAAGGTGCAGTTTCTTTCATCTTCTTTTGTTGTCATAGGTACCTGAGAAATCCTTGTTATTTTTCACATCCCTAGCCAAGTTCAGCTCGAGCTGTGCCTTGGCTTATCTGATCCCCTTCCTGCATTCTTGGGCCATATCCCTATAATATTCCCAGGATGCATATCCCTGCCTCTACTGCCTATGCATTTTGGTTTTGTGTTTTAGTTTGGCTAAGAGGTCTTGACTTAACAAGATGGCCTCCTGCCTCCCCTGCCCAATTTCTTGCACATTGGGATTGAAAACTCTTGCACCGTAAGAAAAATGTCTTTAAATATCTCCCAGCTCTCATTTGCTCCTTTGCCTCTGAGGGCAGTTTCCCAAGGGATCTCACACACTAGTGCCCTAAATAGTCACAAGTTTGCCTTTCTGAGGTTTAGGGCCCTGACTCTACTTTTTACCCATCCTGTATCCCTCCAGATTATGAATTCCACCAGGGCATGATCACTGCAGCCCAGGCTACCTCCAATCTTGACCTCTCCAAGAAATTCTTCTGCATTAGTGAGCAACAGGTCCAGCAGTGCCTCTCCCCTGGCTGGGATCTCCACCACCTGTACTAGGAAGTTGTCCTCAACACACTCCAGTAGTTTCCTGAACTGCTTGCAGTTTGCTATGCCACTTTTCCAGAAGATGTTTGGGTAGCTGAAGTTCCCTACCATGCATCATACTTAGCAATCTCATGCTACCAATTATTTTCTGCTCAGAAGTTCTCTTCAGATTTGGAGGTAAGTGACAGATAACCCGTAATTTGTTGTTCTTGTTCTGTCTAGGAACTTGAACACATTTTCATTATGTGTTAAATTACTTAAATTATTAGTATGTTAATTTGGTTCAAAGCTCTGCTTAAGATATGGTACAGTTCTTGACTAGCATAATCTACTTTGTCTTATTTTTATGTCACAGTATTAGTGTTCTGTTTGTTACCTTTCATCCTCTTCCCAATATGTTTAATATGTTAATATCTTCATGAAGACCGAGATGTCTCATTTCCCATATTAGTTTTTAAAATTCACGTAGTAACATGTACCAGTGTTCTTGTTCCCTTAGGACCCTGTGTAATTGTCAGTTTTCAATTTCTTATTTGATTATTTCCATCCTCTGAACTATCTTTTGCATAAAGATACTGTTAGGTTATGCAATAAAAGCTCATCTGCACAACCCAAAAGAGCACAGGGAGACAATGGCAGAAAGGACACCACAAATAATATCTTGCCCAGCTATTCCAAGGCCCATCAGAGGAGACATCAGCTCATCAAAGGTCCATCTTCACAAGCCAAGAGGAACACAGGGGCACAATGGCAGATAGGAACACAAATTAACGACTCAGAGGAAGGACACAGTGTCCAGGCCTCTAATAGGGCATCGCAGGACATCCTCAACCTCAGTGTCCAGGTGTGAAATCCATCCAGATGAGTGGTCAGGAGTAGCTCTGTGGATCACCTTTCAGGCTAAGGGTTGCATTGCAGCCTAGCCGTGGGACACATGGGATGAAGGGGAAGAACATTTTGGAATAACACAGGACTTATTATTGGATGTTTACAAGAGGAAACAAAGGCGGGAAAAGATGATTTAGTCAATTTGAGGAGGGATAAGCACAAGAAAATAGAGGCATAAGGGAATAAAAAGAGCCTATTGTGTAAATAGTTTGCTGGTTGGTATGGTTCTCTGGCCATGCCCCATGCCTGGTCAGTGCAGTCTGTCCTGTCTTCTTATGTAACTCCACTTTCAACTATTTTCTGGTAAGGGACTCTTTACTCCATGTGCATGTGTGTGCATGTCTGTGTGAGAATCTGTGGTGTTAGCAACTGGAGGAAGCTAGTGTGTGATCACTAGCAATGATCAAGTGGGACCAGCTGGTGAGCAGGTGAAGTGGCCTCGGAGCCAGGAGTGTATGTGGGTCTCTAAGGCATAACCCTGGGGGTGGGAGCACCTGTGTGTCTCTAAGGACAAGAGCACCAGGGGATTGACTACGGGACCAAGGATGCCCCAGCCAGCTCTGTGTGTATGCACATCTGAGTGAGACGGTCTGTTCCAGCCACTGCAGAGGGCCTTGGAGGATCATATGTGGATGTGCCAGTAATACGTATTATATATAATATATATATAATTAAACACTAACAATAATAATAGCAACAACAACAACAACAATAATAATAATGATGATGTATATTTTACCACTAATGAGACTCCATGCTACTCAGACAGTGAGGGAAGGAGGATGAAGCTGCTGGTGTTGTCTGCATTCATGTGAATACTTTGTGTGGCCATCTATGATAAGTGTGGCCAGCCACATACATACATTGTTGTGGTTTGACCGCAGCCAGCAACTAAGCACCACACAACTACTTGCACACTTCCCCCTGGTGGACTGGGGGAGAGAATCAGAAGGGTAAAAGTGAGAAAACTTGTGGGTTGATATAAAGACAGTTTAATAGGTAAAGAAAAAGTTGCACACACAAGAAAAGACAAAATCATTCATTCATCACTTCCCATCGACAGGCAGGTGTTCAGGACAGGTGTTCCTGTTAATCTCTGGGAAAGCAGGGCTCCATCACACATAATGGTTACTTGGAAAGACAAACGCCGTCACTCTGAAGGGTCTCCCTTCCTTGTTCTTCTCCCACTTTATATACTGAGCATGACGTCACATGGTATGGAATACACCATTGGCCACTTTGGGTCAGCTGTCCTGTCTGTGTCCCCTTCCAACTTCTTCTGCCCCTCCAGCCTTCTTGCTGGCTGGGCATGAGAAGCTGAAAAATTCTTGACTTAGTATAAACACTACTTAGGAACAACTAAAACATCAGTATGTTATCAACATTCTTCTCATACTGAATCCAAGACATAACACTATACCAGCTACTAGAAAGAAAATTAACTCTATCCCAGCTGAAACCAGGACATACATACGTATGTATATGTATACACATGTTGTGTATGTGTGTTTTTCAGCTTTTGTGTTGGCTGAGCCTGAAGGCACAGAGCTACAGCAGCCTCACCTATCTCAGGCTGTTGGATCTAACAGATCCTCTAACAGATACAAAATTTAATTTCTTAATCCATTATAGAAACATAATCCCAAAACATTTGTGCTTCTGTGCTTTCCAACTTTCTCCTGTCTTGCAGTTTAAATTCCATCTCTTGACCTTCTTGACTGTAAGTGACAGCAGTTTAGTTCCCTTGTAGTTCAAATGAAATCCTTTTCTCCTGTACTAGCACCCTTTATTCCCGCATCTCTAGTTCCTGTTGAATCTGCTTCTTACACTATCATCCCTGCCAACTACACAAACAGTCTTTGTCCTCCTCTCTCTGGTCCTCTGATCACTTCAGAGGATGTTACTGAAGAAGTCCAGGTCTTCAACTTCCTATATTTTTGCCTTCCGAACATCTTTTCTACTGTTTCCTCTTTTGATGTTTGGTGAGTGTGGAAAGGGCACAAAAGTGGAGCTAAAACTTTCACTGCATGGTATTTCCCCAGGAGTTAAATCTGCTTGTTTTGTTAGTAAAGCATGAGAAATGATATCAGTGTGCCCTTCCCCCTAACCTGAGGCTCTTCTTTTTGCAAAATGTTTAGATATATGATTTTCACACTGTTTTTCAAATAAAGCAAGCTTCCAAATATTGAAATCTCTCTGTACATCCTGATCAGGTAACTACTTTCACAGGATGAAAATACTAGAACTGTAAATTACTAGAAGAGTAAGGCATATTGATAAATGAGCCTTTGGAACACTATGTATAGTGAAAGTCAAATAAAGAATCATGTTTGCTACAGAGTAGGTAAATAACTTGATTATAAAACCTGAAAACACATGGTGAAAAACTAGTCCTTTCTGAAAGGCATGACATAGGACAGCACAAGGTATTAAGCAATAAATTGATTCAATATAAAATTTCAATAGATATTTGAACTAAAATATACATGCTCACTGATAAATACTGATTTCTTTTTTGCTGTGTTGGGGTCTTTTCTAAATTACTGCACCCTTTAAAAAGATATAATGGCAATCATGTGATCGTCAAAATGCAAACTTAGAAGAATACAAGCTATCATTTTTCTTACACCTTAATAAGAAACTGCTTCTTAATAAAAAACTGTTGTTTAATAAGAAACTTTTACATATTATGTAATAGCTACATAAACCAAAATTGTTCATTCAAATGGAAAATGAGTCAAATAAATATCTACAATGTTATAATCTCCAAATGCCATTACTTGGAGATTCATTAAAGTCCATGAAAATTTTGCTTGTGGACTGCTGGTTTCAGCTGGAATAAAGTTAATTTTCTTTTTAGTGGCTTGTATAGTGCTATATTTTGGATTTAGGAGGAGAATAATGTTGATAACACAGTTATATTTCAGGTGTTGCTAAGCAGTGTTTATACTAAGATAAGGACTTTTCAGCTTTTCATACTGCCCTGCCAGTAGAGGCTGTGAGTGCTCAAGAAACTGGGGAGGGGACACAGCTAGCACAGCTGACCCAAATGAACCAAAGGGGTATTCCATACCATATTACATCATGTCCAATGTATAAACTGGGGGGAGTTGGGCAGGGGACACCATGGCTTGGGAATTTGCTGCCTATCTGTCAGTGGGTGGTGAGAAATTGTATTGTGCATCACTTGGTTTGTATATTCTCTTAGTAGTAGTAGTATTTTCCCTTCCTTTTCTGTTCTATTAAACCGTCTTTATCTCAACCCATGAGTTTTACTCCCCCCGTCCCCCACCCCGCTTCTCTCTCCTATCTTACTGGGGCAGGGAGAGTGAGTGAGTGGCTGTGTGGTGCTTAATTGCTGGCTGGGATTAAACCATGACAGCAAACAAGTACAACACCCTCACAGAAGACATGAACTCTTTAATGATTTATCTGACTCTTGTTTATGCTTATCTTGTTTGAACTCAGTGATCTAAATGGCAACTGTTACACTGATCCGATACAGACCCTGCATGGAATGAAATCTCACCATAAAATGAAAAACAGGCAAATTTGTCACAAAAATCTTGATGCTATATGAATATGTCCTGGACACCCAACATCTAAAGAAACACAAACACTCAGATATGTGTGCTCTGCCACCAAAATTGTAGTATGAAACACTGACCAGCAAAAATTCATCATGAGTACTGACTATATGACAACTCTGAAAAATGTAAGTCAGAAATATGAATATGCAAATAACCAAACAAGACCTATAAGATATGAGGAAAAAAGTGCAGTTACTAAAGAAAGCACTTCATGAATGCTTATTTAATTTCAGTTAACTGACCAATTCTTTCAACCTCTTAAAAACGAATTGGTGGTATTAGAACTTCAAACTGAGGGAAAAACATGACAGGTATTTGTAAAAGAAAGGTTTAAAGTGAAGGATGAATCAAAAAATAGCAGCAACACCAGAGTGATTCATGAAATGAGTGGTGCCAAGTAATTGCACAAAGACTTGTGCATTCAGCTATGAACTCATTAAAATTGACTCAATTCCCACCCTGCTGTAACAGTTATCACCTTAGCTATGCTACCATAAAATGACACTAATTCCTTTGAGGAATTCTGAACTCTCAGCTGATAGCAGCTTCCCCCATAAACAGGACACTTGGATGCAAGCCATGTTTCTTATCTCCGGGGAGACCTTCTTTAAACATCAGGCCATAGCAAAGACTGGACTAGAAAACAGTGAAGGAAGAAAGAAACTCTCAACCCCTCCTGTTTAAGCTCTGACATTGTTTGGAAAGAAATAGTTATTCATGGATTCAGGAAGTGATAGAGAATGATTTTATTGACTCTTGGTAAAGGAACTTGTTTGAGAAGGTGAGTAGCATGACCCTGACCTCAGAACTATATCTGAATTTTATCCATTTGCTCTTGCAGATGAAGGGCAAAAGTACCTGCCACTACGATGGTCATGAATTCAAAATTAAGATGGCAAGATTCACTGTGTGAAGATCCAATCCTGTCTAGATATATTAGATATTTTAGTGAGAGACTATTGAATCGGAGTCCTGAGGGTTCTTAAGTGCTGCTGTGCCAAGCTTCCAGACTCCAACTGGATTAAGTAGAAGTTGGAAATCAAGTTGCTTAGACTGGGGAAGTAGTTGACAATGTAGAGGTACAACTGTTGAGTATTTCTAAGTCAAACTGGAAGATGTCTTTAAGGCTTTGGAATATTAGGACTAGGTGACAGCAGTCCTTTTGATTTTGATAGTGATGGCAAGAATACTTTATTGATGTACTAATACAGCTTTTGAAACCATGTTTCTTTGCTGAAAAGTACACAGTGTAGAGAGAATGAGTGGGATGCAACAAAAAGTAACAATAATGACCAAATACCAAAATATGTATTTTTCCCATCAAAATACTCTGAGAATAAAATTTAATATGCAGGTTTTGAACATTTACTGGGGTTTGAACAGAAATCTGCTACAAGGAAATAATGACAACTGAACAATACTTTGATGGTAAATAATAGGCATGATCTTGCAAAAATGGAAAAGTTTAAATTATTACAGTTAATCTCATAAAGTATGCTAATCTGTATAAAGATGAAATAGATGTAGCTGTGATGGAGGGAGCCACACAGCCTAGTTGTTGTGATAAACCCTTGTCTGTAAACTACAAGACAGAACCGAGAACAGAAAGTGAACAGTATAAGTAATTGTTAGGGTATTTGTAAACAGGAAGCTGTTAAATCTGGTGGAATTGGGATCTTTAGGGAAATCAGGATGTGGAAAAGAAGCCATGGATGGGGATGTCAACAGATCTATCTGAGTGTAATCACAGTTTAATTTCAAGGTAGGACAAAGACTTATATTGCTTTTTCTTTGAGTGTGTTGATTTGCAACTATGGAACACATGTACCTAAAAAAAAAAGAACCTAGGAAAATCTATTAATATTGGTTTAAAGAAAAAATTAAATTAAACTTGCTTTATATGTTGACAGTTTTCATTCAGCTGTTTTGGGAATGGAGGATGAGAAGAGGATGTAATCGTTTAACAATGCAGTTTGGTTTCAGAGCATTTAGGGAGGCCTTGTTTTAATTAACTATCTTTCTTCCATCCCCTCCTCATCTTTCTATCCCAATGGTCTTTAACTATGCAAAAAGTCTTGATCATGATTTGCAGAAAGACAACATGACAATCACAATGCAATCACAACATCAGCTCCTGATTCATGATGGAGCTTCTCCCCTTTTGATGAGGATTCTTTACTGCTTTCTGAATGTAAGTTTAAAAACAGATTTCTTAACTTGCTGGTTGAATATCTTCATGTGAACACTGCATAATAGCAGTAGGACACCAATTTCAAAGTGATTAGAATTAGTAATTATTTTACAGTTTTAATCTTAGTAAAGAGAGACACACTGTGGTGTAATAAAGATACAGACTCTATGATTTCAACAATGATATTAATGTGTCTTCTGGGGAAAAGTTAACAACCTAAAATTACTTCATATTAGAGGAATTTGGTGCTGCAATATTAGTTTATCACAACTAATCACTCCCACATAAGTTTTGGAAAAAACTAAAATAAAACTAATCTACTAGCATGGAATTCATATTGTAAGCTAGTATAAAATAATGCCCCCTAGGCATTGAATTTACTTTCTTGTAGCAGTTTTTATTTTCACTTTTAGGGAAGCTATGTGAAAGAATATATGATATAACAGGATGGTCAATTTTTTATAAATGTAAGGTCTATTATGCCCATTACCTTGATATCTAAACATATATAAAATTAAAAAAAATATTTCCAAAAACATTTTGCAGCTTACTTCATAAACATATCCCTAGCTAAACAAAGTAGCATGGTTCTTCTCAATTTACTGCAGTTGTTCTGTAGAGGTCATGGGTAGATGGTTCAGCCATGTAGAATGTGTCCCAGAGCAAGTCGTATCTTGAAAAAGACAAAGTTTGGGGCTCTGCCTTGACACTGTGTGAGGAAGCATCCCAGTGAGATGCAAAGGTCAGGATTTTAACTGCTTCAGAGGATTAAAAATGAAAGGGAAACTGGCAGTTAGAATTTATGTTGGAAAAGCTGCTTATAGGGCATAAAATCTTAACTAGAAAGTCAGAGACTGACCTTAGAGATCTCTAGCTTATAAATATGACCTTAATTCAGGCATTCTTTTCTTTATTAGGACTACCTACCCAGCCAATGATTGATTGACTTTTCTCTAAATGTTACTAGCTGTTATGTCTGTGTTACAAAAATGCTAGATGGTGTAGGGCCTGATATATGACTAGTCTCCAACACCACTGTGGAGAACACTGGAAAAATTTCAACCGGTACCTACTCTTATTCTGATTAACTGACTGCATGGACAGATAGGTCTTCAGAGAAAATGTTTCTCATTATTTCTACTGCTAATCTTTTAAAAAATATATTACATGCAGAACAGTTCCATGTCTGCAAGTTACCCAGCCCAAGGCAATGGAAATGAAGTCTCTTGAGAGAAGTACAAGGAGCTTATACTAGCACTGGTTTCAGTTGCACCACGTAATAACCAACAAGTCATATGGGCTGTTAGAGCGCTCAAGTTCCTCTACATTTTACAAGCAGTACTTGAGGTGAGCTACTGAACAGAGTTGAACTGTACGTGGTAAATATACCCAAAATGCTTACTTTCCAGGGGGTGGTGTTTTGGTTTGGTTTGGTTTTAATGTCTGCTGTGCATCATCATTGAAATATTTCAGAACATGTGTTTCATAAACTGATCAAACCAGGACCAGAAAAGTGAAAATAATAATCTTGAAATGTCTGATTTTAGCTGCTTCCTACCTGCAGTGAGGTTGTAGGTATCATAGTAATTTTCAGTAACAAATACATCTTTTCATTTCTGATGATAAAATGGTCTTCCTACCAGGATGTTCTTTACAACATCTAACAGGAATTAGAATAATAAAACAGTCAATCCTTTCTGAACGAAGCTTACTGACAGATGAAGTTGGCAACCCTCAGTGCTTAAATGAGTGTTTCACCAGTATTCTAAATGGAAGCAGATGGCAACTTCCCAGAGACTGTGCACGTTCCCTGGGGGAGAGGAGAAACGTTACAACACTCCACCATTGCACTGGAGCAGATAATTAGGCAATTAGATCTATTAAAAGCTGACAAAGGGAAAAGTATAGATGAACCTTCTCCTTAGGCTTCAATATGGCAGTACTTGTAATAGCCAATATAGCAAGTTACAGTGAACACATGATTTTTGAATTTTAAGAGTGATTTATTGTAATTTATGTATGTATGAGCATATGCACACCTAATATATACTAGGTATATTTTACATACATACATATATACATTTATACACTTAAATTATATATATGTGGGATTACGAATAATTATCTCTCTTTTCAGGCAATGGGGAATTTATTAAAAGTCAAAGGCAAAAGTAATTTATGCTCTAATTTCTCCCAGTGGACCTCATTCCACACAGATCTGTTTCAGGATGCCAAAATGTGAGGACTGGGAAGTATTCTTTCTCTCATGGAGGTAAGTTTTCTTCCCCAGAGCATCTGGAAGAGACAAATGTTCCCAATAGTATGAGTGGAGAGAAAGCTTCTCCACTTCTTAAGGAATATATTTGCTAGGAAATGAACCGAACTTCAGTGCAGACTCTGTATGTGTGCATGTGCATCCTTCAGCACCAGCCAGATAAGCGCAGTTTAACGAGTTGTGTCATGGAATGAAAGATTGCTGTGAAGTCTTCAGCAAAGATTTTCAAAGAATTATTAGTTGTGGGATGTGGCATAAAGCTGCTTAAAATCCTGTGAAAAGAAGTAGATTTTGGGAAAGGGAATCCTTGTCAATGTTAATGTAGGAAAAATTCCACAAATAAAATTTGATCTATGAGATAGTCATATCAGCAACTTTCTGTTCATATTATTTTGTGGTTAGTAAATAGACTGGTGGAACTGGAACTAATTTCACTCTCATTATATTTATTGTGTAAAATACTAACACTATATATACTGCAATTTAATTGTATTAATTAGACCTGCTCATTTTTGGTGCACAGCTGTAAATCATAGATTTTACAATTTGTTTCTTGTATGTTTGTTGTGATAGAAGGAAAAGGCATATTCAAAGGCCTTTCCGAATCTGCTCTTTTATTAGCTGAAAAATTAAGACGCAACTATAAATCTTTCTGTCTCTTTCCATATATCCAGGTATATGTAGGCATTTTTTAAATAATCTGTTGTTAACTATATAATTATATGCTCAGTAGAATCTTAATGCATTATTTATTATCGATATATTATTAAAAATATTAATAATATTTATTATCTTATGTCATGACTCAGGAGCCAGTCATTGTGCCAGGTACTCTACAAACAGAGGAGAAAAAAAAAGTATTAATCCACACTTCAAAAAATCTATACTACACAGTATTTTAAGAAATACTTATAAGAATATGAATTTAAAAAAATCAATTACAGATCATATAATAAAGTGAAATCACATGACATAAAATTTGGAAGATTCTGATCACATGGAAATCAATAGATCCCACAGATAATGTGACATGAAGCAGAATGTACCTTTTGATCTCTGATGTAGTGTGACACAGAATGGAGAAATGAAAATACAAGAGTACAGAAGTTCAGCAGAATAAAATAAATAATCAAAGGAAAGAATATAAAGTGATAGAGGAAGCAGTCACTAAGAGACAAAGCTGTAGATAAGCAATATCGTCAGCTTCTTAAGTGGTCAAAACATTTTGAAACTAAGTTAATTTAAAATAACTTTATAGGAGGCCTATAGCCTTTATGTTGCTTGAGAATATCATGCTTGTTTATTCTATATCAATATCTTCCCTCTCCTATTGTTCCTTTGCTTCTCATACCCAAGAAAAGTGGAAACTTCCTTAGGTAATTTCTCTTCAAACAAGGAGATATTTTTCTAAATTACTTCCTAGTTTTATTTACTTTTAAAAAATGGTCTCCTTGAACTATTCCTACTTTGTTCTGTACATCAGTGACAGTTTTATATTCTCTTCCAGTAATTTCTGGATAGTTTCCAGTTTCTATGACTTATTTTAGAAGCCAGGAGTAGAAATGGCTTCCCATCACTGCATTGTAATTCTAATGCCCAACATTTTTGCAGGTTTCAGAGAGATAGTTCACACCTAAGCGCACACAAATAGGTTTTATACATATGTGATTGTCATTGAGGAAAAAACTAGCAAGGACAACTCTCCTTGTATTCATTGTACAGCAATGAAAACTGTTCATTGTATTGGCAAATGCCATCTTTAATGTAGGAAATCTAATGCCTCTATACTCCTCAGAGTGTCTTTTGAGAGTTTGATTTCCTTCCATTCACTATACAAGGAGACCAGGAGATTAACCTTCATCAGTGTCCTGGTTTTGGCTGGGACAGAGTTAATTTTCTTTCTAGTAGCTGGTATAGTGTCATGTTTTGGGTTCGGTATGAGTAGAATGTTGATAACATACTGATGTTTTCAGTTGTTCCTAAGTAATGTTTAGACTAAAGTCAAGAATTTTTCAACTTCGCATGCCCAGCCAGTGAGAAAGCTGGAGGGGCACAAGAAATTGGCACAGGACACAGCCAGGACAGCTGACCCAAAGTGGCCAACAGGGTATTCCATACCATGTGACATCATGTCTAGTATATAAACGGGGGGGGGTGGGGGGGGGGGTGGGGGGGGAGGATCGCCGCTTGGGGACTTATGGGACATTGGTTGGTGGATGGTGAGCAATTGCATTATGCATCACTTGTTTTGTATATTCCAATCCTTTTTATTATTATTGTCATTTTATTATTGTTGTTATTATGATTAATAGTTTATTCTTTTTTGTTCTGTTAAACTGTTCTAATTTCAACCCACAAGTTTTACCTTTTTTCCCCCCCCAATTCTCTCCCACATCCCACTGGGTGGGGGGAAGTGAGTGAGCAGCTATATGGTGCTTAGTTACCAGCTGGGTTTAAACAACAACAGTCAGATAAAGTTAGCATCTTTGAAGTTTTCTTGTATGACTCCTCAGGGGAAAAAACAAACACAAAACAAAACCCCCAATCCTTTACAAGTAATTGGGCTTCATACAGATTACCTGGGGCAGGGGAAGTAGTTCAGGCTACACAGCCCAATGATTCCTTCCGGTGTTAAATTTAATAAGTCTGTGAGTTCTTCCTTAACTATTTCTCCTTCTTCCTTAAGTAATATGAATATATTACTGAACAATGGAAAAGACACAAATAGAGTTAAAAGTCTGTGTTAAAATCAGGTAGTTATCAAGATGTTGGTTTAGTATCAGTAAGACAACGTTGTTCTCTTAACTTGTACCAAAGAGATAAAAGTTGTGTGTCTATTATATGGAGTGCAATTTATGAAACATTTGGTAAAATCATGATAAATTATATTTGAAATTACGTAAGAGAGGTAATGGATTTTTAAGCCAAGAAATCAAGATAAAAACTGTTTCAAGCACATAGAAATGAAGTAATGTGGCAGGTAATGTTAACTGTAATGGTAGAATTGTGATTATTTATAGAAAGTCGTGCAGTTTTAAGTTTTACAGCAATATGACTAGTTTAAAATACTATAAACAATGCACTATATTAAGTGTATATTTAATATTCTTTGAATAAAGAGAAGAATTCACGTTATCTTTTCAGCTGCTACTCAATTTAAAAAGTTACATAAGTTAGATAAACTCATTCATTCATTTTGTAAATAGACACTACCATTATTATATAGAAACTTGATTCTGAATGGTTCTTTACTGCTTTTCTGTCTAACATTTTTATTCAGTTCATAGAATAGCTGGTTTTGAAGGGAGCTCATAAAAGGTATCTAATTCACTGTCAGTTTACGTAGCTTTAAGTCGTTTTTGGCAGGTGTTCCTTCTACTCTGTTTTTAACAGGGGTGGTGGCTCCACAGACTTGCCAATCTAGTGCAGTACTGTTCTATCCTTACCGCAAGATGTCTCATCCCTTGAATTTTTTTGCTATAATTATTATTCATGCTACACATGCATACACAGAAAATAGGAAAACTGGAACACATATTTGGTTTGACTACTTGTTCCAGTATTTTTCCAGGAACTGATATTATCCAGGTATATCTTTATTTACTGATTCATCCTTTCTGGTTTTATAAAAACAGGGATCATAGAGCTTTTTCCAGTCTTTCAATATCTCACCAAGTTTCCCTGAATGCTCAAGAGATAAAGGGCTTTGGCTCTGAGATTTCACTAGCAAGGTCTAAGTATCTTTATATGAAATCAACCTATAAAATGAAAATGTGCAAATGATGTGAGTACTTTTAAGTTGTTTCTTGCTTGTTCTTGCCTAAGATTTTATCTTTCTCATTGTAATTACCACCTGGTCTCTGTTCATCAATTTAGTATACAATTTATTTCATTTTTGTTGGCATTACTACAAATTTCATAGTCTCCATCTTGCTATTAACATACAGAATAATTGCTTATGTATCTTCTTTCCTTAGAACATTTCCGTTGTGCATTGGCTTTTCTGATTTTGTTCATGTCAAATTATGCTTAGTACCTTGTCCTAGGCTTCACTTTTTCTATGCATCTCTTTTGTGTTTGAGATTCATGAAGAAACATCCTGATTTACCCAAGTTAATTTTTTAAAACATGCTATCATGGTTTAACCCCCGCCAGCAACTAAGCACCACACAGCCACTCACTCATTCTCCCCCACCCAGTGGGATGGGGGAGAAAATCGGGAAAAGAAGCAAAACCTGTGGGTTGAGATAAGAATGGTTTAATAGAACAGAAAAGAAGAAACTAATAATGATAATGATAACACTAATAAAATGACAACAGTAGTAATAATAGGATTGGAATGTACAAATGATGCGCAGAACAATTGCTTACCACCCGCTGACCAACACCCAGCCAGTCCCCGAGTGGTGATTCCTGCCCCCACTTCCCGGTTCCTATACTAGCTGGGACGTCCCATGGTATGGAATACACCGTTGGCCACTTTGGGTCAGCTGCCCTGTCTGAGTCCTGTGCCAACTTCTTGTGCCCCTCCAGCTTTCTCACTGGCTGGGGATGAGAAGCTGAAAAAATCCTTGACTTTAGACTAAACACTACTGAGCTACAACTGAAAACATCAGTGTTATCAACATTCTTCACATACTGAACTCAAAACATAGCACCATACCAGCTACTAGGAAGACAGTTAACTCTATCCCAGCTGAAACCAAGACACATGCCCAAGCTTTCCTGCAGTAAGACATTTTGTATATGTATTTTCAATACTGTTCATTAAAAATGAACAATATTGTGAGACTTCTTTACCACTTTTGACGTACTGTTTAGGATGTCTTACAGACTCAAACTTTATTATTTCAACCTAACATGCTATGATACAATATAAAGTATTTCTATTTCTATATTTCTACTAAAATATTGTAATATAAACAAAAATGTATAATTCCTTCATACATTGCATTTTGATGTTATTTTTGCTCCTTAACACAAGAATGATGAACATTCGTTCTATGACCACTCTGACTGAAATTAATTTCTTTCTTGATATTTACGATCTTCCTAGTTTTTTTAATGTAATGTAGGACAACTTGTTCTGAAGGTGATACATATAACTATATATTCAAAAAAATTCACTGGGAATCAGTTCATGAAACATTACTTCCTTGCCAATAGCTACTACACTTTCACCAGTCACCTAGATTCTCTTTATAGTCACTAAAGAAATAAAAAAAACAATTCTAGTCTTATGAGTGATTTGACCTAAGCTAGGGTTTTATAGCTGAAGAGGTAGTTTAGCTGATAAGCACTCGTGTAGCTACTCAGAATTAGGTGAGGCAAAATACTACCATATGTGTCATGCTATCCTACCTCTCCCAGTACCTTACCAGGTAGTTAAAATATCCCAACACCAATAATTCCAACCACTTAGCCAATTCTGCCCGTTTCTCAAACAAAACTGTATCTTCCTGCCCTTCTAGAACTGTCAGTGAACTCTTTCTAGACAACAATTTTTTAATTTTCTTCTCAAATATCTATCACTCTGTATTTTAGATTCCAGAGGACATGTATTTGGTCTTGACATACAAGGCAAACACTAGTCTTTATGAAGTCATCAAGGTCCTTGTGTGACCCATTAATGGATCTCTTCATCTCCATTATTTTTGGTGAACTTCTTTCCTTTATACTTCGCCTTAGGCTTTTATTAATACAATTTCATTAATGATAGATAAAAAAAAGTATAATTGTACTTTTGTATTTCCATTGTTATTTGATATGAATGCTGATCTGCCATTTCCTTCTTGTCTCACATCAATGATTACAAACATGTCTGTCATCACCTCCATAACTCCTTTTCTGCTTCATTGTATTTCTCATTCAAGACTCCCTTTTCTCTCACTTTCATGACAGCTTTCTTCTTCTGACTTGCTTAGCTTTCCTAAAAGTAAAATGTATAAAATTCTATTGCCTGAATGCTTTGGTATCTGTCTACATCTCTTACTTTTCGCTTCATATATATGCATAAATATATGAAGCATAAAATATTGTATTGCATTGTATTTATTATATTATGTTATATTATTTTTATTATATATTTTCATGTGTGTGTATATATATACATACATACACACACACACTTTTTGCCTTACTTTTACTTTTTTTCACCCTTTCCCCCTGTTTTTCTAAAATTTAATGTCATGTTCATTCATTCTTTCACATCTTAAAATTTGGATTTCATGAACAGGCCATTCTATGCCTTTTAGACACTGAAAATAGTACGAATGAATTAGAGATTTAGATTACTTTTTCCATAAGCCTGTTTAGTGCTAAGTACTGTGAGTGTGAAGAACTAGTTTATGAATTAAATATTTTCATGCACCTTTGAAATAAAACGTAGTCTGTTTTCAGGCAACTAAAGCACAATAATTCAGAAATAAGCCTACATCCTGAGCTAATGCTTCAACTCATGGTAAAAGTCAAAGTTGTTTGGTGTGATTCCACTGATGACTTTAATGTATGTCATTGTTCAGAAGTCATCAGAGCTGTTAATTTAAATGGAAGTATCAAAGAGACATGAGAACTTTTCCTGCCTTAAGTATAATTCTTTTGATTTTGAAGTTAAAACTGAAGCTCTTAAAGCTATTTTAAAACATGATTCCTGACTTAATGCTGTGCCCCCAAGGAGCCTTTGACAAAAGCTTACAAGATATCCTCTGATGATCTCACTGTATAATATAAAATTAAACATTTTGAATGCATTTTCACAAATCAGTCACAAAAGAAAACAAAATTAAGTGCTGTCTTTTACAAGTACTGATTCATCTATAATGATTTTTTTTAAAAAACTAGCATCAGTATGGAATAACACTTTTCTGAAAAACAGGAACTTTCTCAGTTTTTAGGGCAACCTTTTTTTTTTTTCTTTTTTTTTCTTTTTTTTTTCTTTTTTTTTTTTTTTTTCCCCCAGCTAATAGGTTTATATAACTGTCTTTTTCTTAAAGAACAAATGTGTTGTGTCAGTAAAGTCTGTGTCCTAATTCCTCATCACAGGTAGCTTAAAAAATTGCTATGAATAGCAAACAAAAATGTTAAACTGAATGTAAAAGAGATGCTAGCTTCTATCATACACTGGAGTCAGAATGTACATGAGGCACATGATAAAAGCTTTATATTAGCATGTGCTGCAAATAGCTCTGTTAGCAGTTTTATATCAGGTAACACTTTCACCCATATAACATGAAAGTGCTTCATTTTCCCCAACCACAGTCACAGTACATTAATTGGCTCAATTATAATTTTCTGACCTTATTTGTTCATTCCTGACATTTAATATTAAGAATTTTTAGCAGTGAATACTATATTAAAACAGAATTTGTTTACCGTGTATCTTGACATTTGGATTTGATAATGTAAGTCAATTGCTCATCTGAGTATACACAAATTTCCATTGATCAAAATCTAATATACACTTCAAACTGAAACTGTAACATCTGCCCATATGCTTGTAAAGCATATATATGTACATGCACATATACCTGTGACAGCTTTAGACCCCCAAATTCTATTATGTTCTTAACTTTACAAATTAAGCCCTCAAGAGTTAGAAAATGAGAAATGAGTCATATGTATAGCTTTCATTTAATCCATGTATTCTTTAATTCTTTAATTCATTTATAAATATTCCTTGCAATACTGTCTTTATAAGACCATAAATTTTGTATTTTCTACATGATCTCTGCCATTTTCTGTGCAGAAATAAAATTGTTCTGTATGTGAATCTTGATAGTATATAATACCTATTATCTCAAAGAACAAAGTGTCCCTTTGTTGCTGAATCTTAAAATTAAGTAGTTAGAGCCAAGAGATTATAGTACTATAAATGATCTTTTATAGTTAGTCGAATATTATCTTTAGAACTGTATATTAAGCCTACATTTGCTGCGCACTTTGCACATAATGTTGGGCAAAGCAGTTGTAACAGACTTGACGTTTGTGTTCGGTAATTTCATGAATAATTGCTTGAAAACCTACTACAGATAACACAGCCAAGATATTTGTTGAAATGCTACATTCCCAGCTTCCTCTGAGGTGAATCTGAACTAGCTGGTGTTGTGGCTCAACCCCAGCTGGAAACTAAGTACCACACAGTCACTCACTCACCTCCATGCACAGTGGGATTGGGGGGAGAATCAGAAAAGTAAAAGTAAGAAAACTCATGGGTTGACATAAAGACAGTAAAGACAGGTAAAGAAAAAGCCACACATGCAACAAAGCAAAACAAGGAATTCATTCACCACTTCCCACGGGCAGGCAGGTGTTCAGCCATCTCCAGGAAAGCAGGGCTCCATCACGTGTAACGGTTACTTAGGAAGACAAATGCCATTGCTCCAAACGCCTGCCCCTTCCTTGTTCTTCCTTCAGCTGTATATGCTGATCATGACATAACATGGTCTAGACTATCCTTTGGGTCAGTTGGTGTCAGCTGTCCCAGCTGTGTCCCCTCTGAAATTCTTGTGCACCCCCAGCCTCCTCGCTGGTGGGGTGGGGTGAGGAGCCCTTGACCCTGTGTGAGCACTGCTCATCAGTAACTAAAAAAATCCCTGTATTATCTACACTGTTTTCAGCACAAATCCAAAAGAAAGCCTACATGCTAGCTACTATGAAGAAAATTAACTCTACCCCAGCCAAAACCAGCACAGCGGGAAAACAGCCTACATTTCTAATAGTATGCTAAATGAAGTCAGGAAATATTTGCAGACACTGGAACTTGATTGTCCTTAAGTTGTGAGAATATTCCCAGTTGGAATATGGATATAAAACTCACACTTTAGTTTTGATTTGCATTCACAAAACCTTCCTCAGACAAATCCCAAGCAAGGCTCAGAGGTTAGTATTGACTAGAGATAATTTCCAATAGGCAGTTTAGTGTGATGAAATGCTATTCAGAGAAATAAGATGAGGTAATTTGGGCAATGGATGTTCTCTGTGCCAGAGAATAGTCTAAAGAGGTGTGTGTAAATTTCTGTTGTAGATACAGCATATAGGGCCCCTACATTTACCATTTCATTTTATTTAAGAAAGGGTCCAAAGAACACTTCAAGCTGAAAGACAGATATTTTTGGCCATGAAAGAAAATGAATGCTTATAGTCACAGAATACTAATGTCTTGATCTAGACTGGGCATTAGTTTCTTTACTTTCTCCTGGATATGATAAGAGGACAATATAATTCTCTAATGAAAGACCTCTTAATAAAGACTCCTGGTTTAGCCCAGCTGCTTGACAGGATGTTTGTTATCTGTTATCAATACTGTTGTTCTGTTTCTATCTCCCTTTTGCCCAAGAATAAAGGAATTAGGTGCTCATAGCAGAGTTAAGACTAAGACACTATAATGCAAAAGATAACCATTCCAGAGTAGCCAGTCTCACAGTCAGAAAATAGTGCCAGGTATATTGAATTTACAAATAAAGACATAGATACATGCTGCCTACTACTGCAAAATATTCCTCACCAACACTGGATCTTCAAGCCTTCACATCATAAAATAAAGGATGCTTTTAGTCTTAATCACTAAGCTCACATATCCAAAATAGGATTTGTTCAGACCTCAAATGAAACAAAAACTGAGCACTCCTGCTCAGCAGGTCCATGCCCTGGAATTACCTAAAACTCAGTAAACACATCACTGTTCCCTACTTCTAGTCATCTGATCTTCTTTAGAGCATATACATCTCAGCAGATGGCTATCTACATCCTGACTGAGTTACAGGAAAAAATAATGAACAGCTAGGCAGAGGAAAATTGCATTCTCTCAAGGGCAGATGTGATTAGATGAAATCTACAGCATGCCAGAAGATCCAGAACATTTCAGAAATGAAGTCAGTACTGTATTTGCTTGAAAATATAGTTCATTGTAGAAAAGGAGAAAGAGGTACTGTCAACTTTTTATAATGATGCAATTTTTAGAGTCTCCATTCCAGAAGTAGGAGAGCAGAAAATTCTCCAGCTTCTTAAAACATCTTTTTAAACACTTCACTGAGTATGTTTTGTTTGCTTGTTGTAATTCTTAATTTAAAGGCTTCTAATCCAAAGGCAAGGGCAACCCAGGGACTGGAAACTCTAAACTTTAACTTCTCTGAATACATGGATATTCTGACTACTGCTACAGTCATGTTGCCTTTTGCTTGTTCAACATTTCACCCCATGAACCATTCTTTTTTGTTTGTTTGTTTTCCTATATAATGGCCCAGCTTCAGAAAGGTATGGAAGAAGAATGGTCACTAATGAAAATGGGCTAATATTTAATGTATACCTCTTGGGAACTGACTGATTAACTTTACCTCAACTAGCAGAAATTTTAAAACCAATTTGTCATGGATGACTCTTTAGCTCCTAGGTTGTTAGATATGAGACAGGAACCATCCTTAGCTTCTGCAGCTGTGTTATTTTGAAGGCTGCAACAACTGAATTTTGTGTTATGCATTAAATGAACTGTCTGAAAACCTACTGGGCTGAACCCCAGAGATTACTTAGGTTTCCTTAAGGTTTTGAGAATGTTTAGGATTGCAGGAAGGTAGTCCCTGTCTCAACAGAAGCCTAAAATTAGTGTACTCATCTGTCCTATTTTGATGAAGCTTTTGAATGGGATGCAGTTGAAAAGACATAAACTTAAAGAGTGTCCCTAGAATTAAACAAAAAATAAATAAAAAAAAAATTGGCTTGATATTGCCACACATTTCAGTTTGAAAAGTTAATGTTTGGAAAAGCAGTAATCAACTGAAAATGAGATCTTAGAATGGGAAATTTGGGGTTCCCTCAGTATTATGTGATGCTGCCAACATCACAGTCAACGTGGGATTCTATATATAATTTGACAGCAAAAAGTACACTCATAAATAGTGATATAACGAATATTGCACATACACGTTGGAATAAATAACTGAGTAAAAATAAACATCATCCACTCCCTTGCTGAAGGGAACTGGGTAGATAATATTTTTTCATTTGTTTTTGAAATATTTCTCCTAAAAAATGAACAATAACACTTGTACTTTACAACATTTTTTCCTGAATTTTCAATCATAAATGAAAATTAAATCTGTTTGTTAAAGAACAGAAAACAAGAACATAAGTTATTTATACTATTGCACTATAAATTTGCCAGCTAAACTGCTTAGAGCACTGTTGTTTCAAACTGTACTGAACCAATAAATTATAATTTCATATTTGCATTTTTAGTACCTTGGAGACTTCCCTGCAAACACATGTTGATTACTGTGCTGTACAAATGCTAAATCAGAACATGAGTTTTCCTTACAATTTCCTTACAATTCTGATATGAATAAAGAGAGAGTAGATGAAGCAGAAAGATAGGTGGAGGAAGAGAAGTTTGGACCCTGATCTTAGAACACCAGCACTGTCAGAAGTGTCAAGCTCCTTCTAGGCAATGCAGCATAGTAGAGTATTCTGAGGAGAGCAAAAAGAGAGTAAAAGCTCCTTTTCCTATAGCCTTCATGGCATACACCAAGAAAGAATCTTTAAAAAATAGATTGCAAGTGAGGCGAAAGGCAAGATTCACTGCACACATCTCTCAGGATTATAGTGTTAAGCATTCTGGATGTTATGAGTCACAAACTCAAATCTTCAGAAGCCAAGTGGCTGGGATATGCATAAGTTAAAAAGCCAAATTGTTGCAGAGCCTGTACTGTCTTTTCATAGGTCCAACTACTGGACTCTAGTATCACACTGGTGACATGAGGCAGCTCTGGAGCACTAACAGTCACAAGATGTAATCTTGACTGTAGAGATCCATGTGAGGTATTTAGGATTCTGAGATATTTAAAAGCAAGTAAAAAACTATCAGTAAGATAGCCATCAGGACTTATCACAAGTCTAGCATCATATTTTTTTCATAACCTTAGCCTGAGAACTGCCATCTAGGGCAAGATATATCTTGGAAAGCTTGAAATTTATAAGAACTAAAAAATAGGCTCTAGTACTAAAAATTGCTGAGCAATTGCTTCCTATGCTGCTTTTGTTAACTGTGTTTGACTGGCTTCTGCCTTTCTCATCTCATGCAGGTCCTTTATCTCTTCTGGTGTATAGCCTTGAATTTACACCTCACAAGTTTATGAATCCCTTATTGAAATTACTGGAAGTTTACCTATATGCCATCCTGAAAGTCATGTTCAATGTTGAAGCTTCACTTCCATTGAAGATAACAGCAACATTTTCCAGATGCAAAGGGTGTGCGTGAAAAAGAAAGTAAGCATTTGAAAGAAATGGGGGGGACTATGATTACTTAAAAAATAGGTTAAATGAGTATGCTGTAGCCAAATACAGACTACTATTAAGTTTGTGACCAGGCTAAACTATTACAGAGACTCTCTCAGGCACTACATGAATATTTGTCTGTATATGTGGCAGTACATTCCTCCCCCCACCCCCGCCATCTTGCCAGTAGGAAACAAAAGTTCTCCAGGACGGGAGAAGGGGAAGGAAACCCTGGAGGCTGCAGGTTGAAATTTGAACTGGCCAGTCGAGATGGGTCTGCAGTCGGGGACTCCCCCTCGGGTCGGGGCACCACTGGGGGTAACTCATCGAGGGAGAGAGCCCTCAGCTTTTTAGGTGAGTGATACGCGCATTTTGAGCCATCACTTTAAATCTTGGGGATTCTTGAGTCAGCCCTGTAATATTAATTCTCTTTACATCATTGAGCCTGTGGTTTTATAAAATGTCACCGGACTTCTAACTAACTTTTGCTGAAGAATAAATCTGAGTTTTAACACCTGTTGGATTTGGTTAGTTGTGCATCTGTAACAGTATAATGTTCATTCCCTTTCCTTACCAAAGAAGATGCAGTAAAGATACAGATAAAGTTTTTTAAAGAAATTTTGGCAACATCAGTTTTCATATATATATTTTATGTTGATTTTTTTTTCAGTTCTCTTTGACAAAAGTAACATTCTTCATATAGTTCAAGTAATGCAGATGACATTGAACAGTCATAAAACTGAATAAGAAAATTTCAGAATTTTATGGCTGAAAAACAGTATTGTTCATTCAGATCCACAGCAATTTGTTACTGACTTCATAAAAGGCAAGGACTAAAACATATATGAAAGAAGTGACAAACCTTGTACAATATTTATTAAGTTTTTGTAGAAAGAATAAATTATTCATAGAATATGTACAAGGGAAGGGTTTCCGTCTTCAATCTATCAGCTTATCCTACAAAAAAGCTCAATGGGCTGTGAACCTAAACAAAACTATCCACTAGATATTTTTTCACATTTGCATTTCAACATTCATTAATCTTATTTATACTTTAATTATAGTTCATTCCTATGCCTGACGCCATTATGCACCTTTTCTTCTTTCCTGTTATTTTTTTTCCCCTTAGAGTATTTATTTTATTTAATTTTTATATTGGTTTGACAATATTTCTATAACTACTTCCAAACTTCCATTGTTTTCTCCTAAATGAAGAAAGGTTTTATGAGACTAATCACTGAGGTATCTGAACAGTCAACAAGCAGGTCATTGTTTTCAGACCAATATTCTTTTTAAATACCATTCTACCTCCTGTTGTATTTCTGAAATGTGTCTTTCTGTAAACTTTCAAGATATTTTAATAGATGTCAGAAAATTTCTTAAGAGTTGATAGTTAAATCAAAATAATTAATAAAATTATCAGCTTCTATTTATTCATACAGAATAGTTCATTTTTTAAAGTCTTGTCACTAAAAGACTCTGGTTTTGAAGATTTCTCAGAAATCTATGAAAGTATATCATAACTCCAGGAATACTCATCCTCCCAGAGAGTCAATGTCACCTTAACTGAAATCCTTAATGATTCATGTTTCAAGCCTTGTTAAAGGCCTTTCTCATATGCATACAATATTTCTTGGTCTTTCTCTTCAGGAAACCCAAGTTTCCTACAACAGTTACGTTTGCATTCCTTAATCTCAGTAATTCAATCCATCCTCTCTCCAGATACATTTTTATTTTATATGGTCACAATGTGTTTATTTGCTTTCATAAACAAAAATTGTAAATCCTGTTTTGGTCTTCTCTTTCTAAAATATCATGGCATAACAGGATCAGAATTTTATCAATTGTCTGTTTCTTTTAATATGCATAGTGCCAAGCATATTGCATAAGTAACTCAGGCAGTTGCTGGACTTTGAGATGGTATTTATGGTCATTTTCAATGAGGATGAACAAATAGTATAGTAGTGTGTGTGAGACAAGAAGGCAGGTGCTCAGACATATGATCCAGTGACTAAAACTTAAACTATTATGCATCACCTGATTTGCACAACTACCTGTCACCTGTGTTGTGGTTTAACCCCAGCCAGCAATTAAGCACCACACAGCCATTCACTTACTTCCCCCCCCTACCCAGTGGGACGGGGGACAAAATCAGGAAAAGAAAGAAAATTCATGGGTTGAGATAAGAATGGTTTAATAGAACAGAAAAGAAAAAACTAATAATGATAACACTAATAAAATGACAACAGTAATAATAAAAGGAATGGAATGTACAAATGATGAGCAGTGCAATTGCTCACCACCCACCGACCAACACCCAGTTAGTCCCTGAGCGGTGATCCTCCCACCCCCACTCCCCCCAGTTTATATACTAGATGTGACGTCCCATGGTATGGAATACCCTGTCGGCCACTTTGGGTCAGCTGCCCTGGTTGTGTCCTGTGCCAACCTCTTGTGGCCCTCCAGCTTTCTTGCTGGCTGGGCATGAGAAGCTGAAAAATCTTTGACTTTAGACTAAACAATACTGAGCAACAACTGAAAACATCAGTGTGTTATCAACATTCTTCTTATACTGAACTCAAAACATAGCACTGTACCAGCTACTAGGAAGACAATTAACTCTATCCCAGCTGAAACCAGAACACTTGTTCATAAGAAATAAAAAAACCCTACAACCTTTTATCTTCAGCCACAATAGAAAAGTTTTGAGTAATTTTAAACTGGACTAAGAGACAGTGTGTGCTAAGCTCAGCTAATTCCTAAAGCTGAAATAGCACAAACGTTTTAGAGTTCTAAAAAATTATAAACCTGAAAAAATAAATTTGTGAAAACCTAATTAACTTGGTCTTCTGGAAATATTTTGTGAGGTTTTTTATGCCTCTTCAGTAATCAAAAAATGAGCATATATGCCTATTATCCAGTCATTAAGGATATTTACACTCTTAGATTTTTATGTTCTTTATGTTCTTAAATTGCTTTGAAGTTATGATTACATACATCTCATTAAATAGTCACTTTTTATGCAGCTTAGTCTCAAGTCCTCATGAACTTTCCTGCCATTCCTGAGATCTAATTCTACCATTTAGGTTCCACTGAACTGTGTTCAGCTGTTTTTCTATGCCTAGTCACTGAAGTTCACTGACTAATATATATTAGTTTTCTCTATCAGAAATATTTATTATTGTATTGTTAGAATTTGATCCAGAGTCAGGCAATGAGAGAACTTCATCTAGCTTCATTTAATTGCAGTGTGGCAATTTCACTCCATGATAAAGTTAAGGTAAATCTGTCCTAAGATGACTATCTTTCAATTCAGACCTGCTCCTTCATTCACATTTCAGTGGTTCGTGCTCTAGTGTTCCTCCAGCATCAGAGGGTCAAATCTATATACCCAACATCAACAATGGAAATAAACATTTGTCCAAGGATGTAATTTCAGATGTCTGTTTCAAATCAGTCAGAAATTCTAATGACACAGCTATTAAACACTGGCTTGACTATTCATTGTTATATTCTCTCTTTCCCAATTACCTTTTTGGCTTAGCAAGCCTACCAGGATTAACCTCATTGTTGAAACAGCTGAGAGGATATCTGATTTCTAAAAACTTCTTTAGATCTTCCAGGACATTGACTTGAGCTTGGGAGTTTTAGCAGACTACAAGGTCTTCCTAAGTTCCATATAAGTACTTCAGCAGGATCTTAGAAGGAACACAAAGGTGAAATTCAAAAAAATGGTGGTGAGCAGTAGGTAAATTTACAGAAGTATCAATCTTAGGCATCTGAAGAGATTTGAAAATATGAGTTGAAGAATGAAGTGATCTTTGAAAGCAGATATTTTAACATTTCATTTAAATAATCTAATACTTTTTCATATATCAGTGTAAAATTAATCACTGCAAAACCCACTAGTGCTTATTACGGACCAGAGGGTACAGACCTCTCTGGATAAGGAAGACACATGTTCAGGGACCATTTCTACCTGAAAGGTTGGAATCTGTATTTGTATCTCCTTTGTCGATACTTGTTCCATAAGATTACTGGACTTTCTGTTGTGGAGATATCTTAGTGTCTCCTGATGAAGTGATTTAAGTTCTTATGTAATGAATACCATTTTCTGGCTTAAAGGAATAACTTAAGGATGATTCAAGAAGGAAGAACTATTTTAAATATAATTTAGCATACTTGTTTTTATTTTTTAATCTGTATTGGAGAGTTGTGATGCTCATGACCCTGAGTAGGTTTTGGTTTCATTTTGTGACACCTTAATATATCACAACATATTGACAGTAATTATTTTGGCTATAAACCTGAACTCCATACACTTTACCTGGACATTACTCTTTTTGAAATTATCCTATTGGCTGTGTTATATATCTCCATCTTAGTCTGCTGGCTTTCTCACCTACCTACTATTTCCTATGAAATGGACTCTGCTCCTAATGCTGGTTGCTTCAAACATAGATACTGCTGTTGTAGTACAGCCAAAGTTTTGATGAAGTACAGGATTAAATTCCTTTTACATTCCTGAAAAAGAAAGCAAATATTATAGAAATCCAAATTATTACAGGAACTTTTAAATATTGAACAGATTTTGATAACACATATTGGCACTTTAATGTGGTTGTACTAACTTCTAAATTATCACCTTGTGGCTTCCAAATTACCACCTGCTTACCCAACATGGTAAATATTTTACTCCAGACAGAATCTACCTTATAGAGTGTGTCCATTTTTGCTGCATAATCATCAAACTTAGGAGCCATTAAATGACAATGAGGACTTTTTTCTATATTGTCTATACAATCCAGAATGTTATTGCAGAGTACAGTAAAGATTCTATAAATTCTAGGTATGCTTTTTAGAATATCTTAGTGTAACCACTATGGCTAACCTGAACTTTTATATTTTATCTTATATGTCAGAAATCTTATAGCCACTTAACAGCCTCAGGAAGCTAAGCTTTGTAATAGGTCTGTGTTCTTCTTTGCTGCTGTACTGGTTTACCTCATATGTATTCAAATAGAAATGTATTGAAACTAATCCTTGAAAGGTAAAGTGAGAGTATTCTAAATTCTTTCTTAGGGCTCGTAGAGATGGGCAAAGACTGCACAGGCTACTTGATCCTGGAATAGCCAGGAAATGAGGCCAAAGTCCTAGAACAAATATATTAACTAGAGACCAGAGTTGGAAGCGGGGTTTTATCAGATACGTTTGCTACAAAAAGCAACTGTTTCAGGCTCTACTTGCTGAATATGGCCAATTTTCATCTGGAAAAAAACAACAGTTGAAAAACTTCAATTTTTTTTTTTCCTTTTTTTTTTAGAAAAATAAATTTCAGGACCAAATTTCCTTGAAATGCAGTAAAACCCACAATCTTTTAATCTGGGTTTTCTTTTGTTCAGTTTGAAAGTAGAAGTTGCTTCCATATATTTTTTCATTGCACCAGTAAGCTGAAAAATAGTCTTGAAAAAAGTCTTTTCCATACAATTTGTCTTCTATCAATAAATTACAATAAAGCAAAATTAGGCAGATTAAACTGGGATTTACAATGCAAATGGGTCTGCACTAAACTTGAATTGGTCAGACCCAGTAAAGCGTGTAAAATTCACTACAATAAGCATATTCTCATTTATTTCTTCTGGTAAACATCTGCAGAACACGTCCTCCTAAGGCTTTATTTATAATTTTTTTTTATATTTCTCTAGCAGGAGAACTTTTAAAAGTTGGTTGAAATGTGAAGGGATATTGACCTTTTTGAATTTTAGCTGTCTCTTTCTATACACTCAGTTTCTACCTGCTAACAATCATTCCAAGGTTCCTTTGTTGCTGGTATTGTACTTGACTTGGAGATATTAAAAAACAATAGAATATCTAGTTATCACATCTATTTCTCATGATAAAAACATACATGAAGAAACATAAAAGACTCATGTTTTCCTATATATATTAAAAATGTTGTAATTTTTTTTTTTTAATTCACTATTAACTAATTTATGTTTAGGAACTTATCAGTTATTCGTTGACATTTCCACTTGCAGAAATTGATTCGATGTCTGGGTCTATACTACTGTGAAATCACGGATTGGCTTCAAGTGTTCAACTACTGCATGTTCTGAACTCTTTTCCCGCCGAAATAGGAGGGCTATTTCCAACCGATGTACTGAGAGGAGTCTCTGAAAGGTGTCCAGACACATCCTGATACAGGAGCAGGGTAAAGAACTAGGAGAGGGAAGAATAAATTAAATTAAAATATTCAGATGCTTTATATCAGGCTACCTATGTGAACAACTCTAAAGTCAACACTTATTAACAAGTCACCAGTATCCCATCTGATATTGAAAAATACATGTGCAACTGTTTAAATATGAAGACTGATAAGTTTCCCATCTTCAGAATTTTTCACCATGTGAAGCCTAGAAAGAATTCATTTTACTATGACAAATTAATTTGAAAAATTCTGCTTTGTAGCAAACCATTATATTTTGCAATATGTTTTATTGCAAACAGCATTCAATTAATTTTGAACAAGGCAGAAATGAGCATAGGCACAAACAATGTAAATGTAACTGGTTTGTTACATTATTATGAGTTTTCTTACGAGATAGAATTTTGATACTAAAATCTGGAGAAAAAAAATGTTGAGAATATATGATGCATATTAATAATAATAGCTTAAGTCATCAGAGAACCTAATTCAAAGACTTTAAAAGTCAACAACCAGATTTTCATTGATATCAGTGGATTTTGGATGCAATCATAAATATTTTTTCTCTTTTTGTCATGCTTATTCCCTTCTATATTCACAAGTGTCAAAAAATTTGCCCATCCTAATAAGCATGGGTTCACATACATATATTGGATATCTGCAGAGCAGAGGGAGTATATTTTCTGAATTTAATTCTATGTACAGAGTAGATAGTATTCAAGTCATATACTATCACTGAGAACCAAATAAGAACCCAGGCACATAAGGTTAAGCCAGTTTACTTGCCTGTATCTGAACCTTTAAGAAAGATTCAGATCTATGATATAAACCAAAGCAGCACATAGAATGCAATATCATCTAAAATTTTCTTTGTTTAAATTAATTTGGCACATAAAATTCTGTTTATTGGGAGTTTTAAGTGTCATGATGCTTTTATATTAAATAGGGTATATTAGAATCAATAAATTAGGTGGTCCTCTACCCAACTCATCAGAGAATGTTTGTGGTACTGGATGCTATGGAAAATATGACTGTGGCTGCTATGTGCCTTTGCAATACACTTACATTGGATGCAACTGTCTCAGTTTCAAATCTAGTGAAGCAAAGCCTGCTGGAATGCCAGATATTCTCTGCCTTTTTCTCTCTCTGTCTTTAATTATGGCATAGAAACCGAACTGCTTCCATGGGAAAGAGATGATAGCAGAGTGCCTTATAACATTATAATGAATAAAGAATCTATAAGGAGATATGAAAACTGGTTCAGAGTTCATGCAGGGAGAGAAGAGAACAAAATACTTACTCAGGGCCTGACTGCTCTGCAAACCACATCTAGGAGTACCTTGAAGAAAAAGAGTTAACTGTTTAATTATTTCAAAATGTGGTGTAGGTGTATGTAACTAGGAGAAGGTACTAAAACATTAATATGGGGGCATATGGCTAGGACTCCGTTATGTTTAACTCTTCCCTCCACATTGTTTAGGTACCTAATTCATGGTTTGAAAGTCCACCGAGGGGTTTGGCTGCTAGAGAAATTATATCTTTAGAATTTCAGCTTTATTTTCTTTTGCTTTTTAAAACCATCTTCTTAAGACTTTGTTTATGGAAAATGGTGGAAAAAATTTCAAATCACCGTGAATGCATTGCTGTGTTTCTATAACACATCCACAGGAACGTAGTCACTATCAAACTATTGAAAATACCAGGTTAGTAATTCATTTATTTCTCCATGGGGCAGAAAGTTTTACTTGCAATTACTTGCAAACATATTTGCAAAGTTGCTTAATTAACCAGCACAAATGTGTAATGATATGGTCAAGAATGTTAATAATGCTGATAATTTTTTTGAATACTCACATTTGACAGCACAACTTTGTGCAGCTTTTTTCAAAAGAGTGAAGCTTTGTTATTATCCCTGCAATTTATACTATGACCAATTTAGGAAACCAGTTCAGTTAGCTGATTTCCACAGTTTTTTCAACTTACTTTATCTCAGCTAATGTTTCCTCCTGATGCATCAGGCAGATAGCAAAGAGCAGAGTAGGGGAAATGACATCAATTACAAGAACAGAGTACAGCAGAAAAAAAGATGTCATGACTTAGCCCTTTATAAAGAATTTTCAATAGCTGCAGACATTTTAGAAGCTAACATTCCGCAGTTCTTCCAATACGTTGTAGCTCTTCTCACTTGTTTTGGGCTGGGGCCAATAATCTTACCTTTTTATTTTTTTTTTTAATTAAGTTTTTGTGGTCTTTACAGGAGAACAAATGTAGACAATGACAGACATTCTATATTTCTCTGCCTTTTCAAGAAGCAGTGAGACTACACGATCCTTTCCCAGTAGAATAAAGGAAACTGTTAATCAAAACCAAATAATGTAAAAAAGATTGGTAGCTTATTTTCCTCGGTGATACAGACACATCCAATTATATCACATATCATCTTCTGATGTCCTTCCAAAAAACCACAAAGTATAAACCAGAGCAGGAACTGCAAGACGCACCTGTTAATCTGTAACCGTGTCATATAGTATTGTGACTGATAGTAGCAGTCTATGGACTTCATACCGAGATTCCAAGGCTCAGAACGAGGGTTTGTCAGGCTTGCTCTGTCTGAATCCAGCCATATCCCCAAGTCCTTCTTCACAGGGCTGCTCTCAACACATTCATCCCCCAGCCTGTATTAATACTGTAGGTTGCCCAACCCAGGTGCAGGACCTTGTGCTTGCCCTTATTGAACTTCATGAGGTTCACATGGGTCCAATCCTCAAGCTTGTCAAGGTCCCTCTGGATGGCATCGCTTCCCTTGAGTGTATTGACTGCACCACTCAGCTTGGTGTCATGTGCAAACTTGCCAAGAGGGCACTCAATCCTACCATCTATGTCATTAATGAAGATATTAAATAGTACTGGTTCCAGTACGGACCCTTGAGGGACACCACTCAGTGGTTTCCATTTGGATGTTGAGCCATTGACTATAACTGGATGCAGCCCTCCAGCCAATTTCTTCTCCATCAAATAGTTCATCCTTCAAACCTATATCTCTCCAATGTAGAGGTAAGAATGTTGTGGACAACAATTATCAAAGATCTTACAGAAGTCAAGATAGATGACGTCAGTTGCTCTTCCTTTGTCCACTGATGCATTTCAGTCCATTGCAGATGTGATGTAGGATAGAAAAATACAGGCCTGATACAATAGCAAAGTCCCTGAAAAGTGCAGAAAGAGGATGCAGCAGAGTGGAGTATAGGCATGGGTCATAGGCTTTTCATTAGACACGCCTTGGCTATAAACATCTTACCCGTGATGCAGACCTGGAGCTGCAGGCCACTGAAGAGAGCATGCTACCAAACATGAAAATTACTCCAAGTGGACTGTAGAGAAAGGAGGAAGAAACTATCAACATGAACATCATATCTGTCTATCTTCTCAAAGGACTCCAGTTGCTAACAATTCCTAGTAACAATCCACCACACACACCAACACCAGAAAAAAACTTAGGATACAGGAGCAGGGGAATAGTAAGCATAACACCAGGAGAAGGAGTAGAAGCTGAGTAATGTGTATTTAATGATTTTAAGTGCATTATTATTTTTTTCTTCTGTAATAAATATATGTCTAACAATTATTAGATTTCAATTACACTAACAATAAAATCTTTGCTTTATATGTATATAAAGTGTTCTTTCTCTTTGCCCATAAACAAGATTTTTGAGTGTAACTAACTACCTATGGAAAACATATCCATAAGCCTTTCTCATTCTTGCATTAAAATTCTTGGGGATATTTTTAGAGACTTTTTTCAGCATTTCTATTCCTTACAAAGCACACAAGCGTAGCAGAAAATCTGGGAGTGGGAGAATGACTGGATGAGTCAGGAACACAGGAAAGAATAGCTTTGTTGTTTGCAGGAGGACGAACTAACACACATGCTGTAGAGATATGGGATAGCTATATAAAGGTTTTTCAGGGATAATTTCACATGTAACTCTGTGCCAGAAAAGACTCTTAAACAAATTCACAGCATATATTCAGTGAATTTCTTTCTGAGCTGAGTTTAGCCTTATACCATGTCACTCCAGTGCCTGCACTGCAGTTACTCTTGATTTACATTGTGGTAATTGAGATTACAGTTTGTTCCAGTGCTTAAAGCAAACATTTAAGAAGAGTTGAGCATGCAGGAATAAATTCAAGTGACATCCAAAATAACATCAATGTTATGCAACTGGAAACAGCAATAGTTAACAAGCCCAGCGAAGCAATAATAAACTGGGACCAGGACTTGACATTCCTCCCTTGTCTCCAGGCTGTTGGCTTGTGCAGTACAGAGCACTAACTGTCCATTCACTGAATTTTGTCAGTCTGATTATCTTTTTTCACCTGCAGGGACTATCCAGTGTAACAAGGCCTTAGAAAAAGATCATCGTTCTTTTAGCCTTTTAAAGTAATTGAAGAGACAGCTTCTAGATGGTTTAACCCCAGTACCCTTTTATGAGATGAATATGTGGATGCTAGTGGGTCTCGAGTTGTTTGTTGCTCTTTTTTTCTGTAGTCATATTATAACTCAAAGACCCAAGCTCCCTGAAAAAAATCGTTACTTCACTGTTCTTTTCCTTGACAGCAATTTTAGTGGTTCTATTATTCCCTTCAGTCTCTGTTCCTCTTTACACCTTATTGCACAAGATGGAAAGTATAAACCCATAACACTTTCCAGTCATCACCTAGCATGGAACATTTCTATCTGTTAAATTACAGTGTCTGTGCCCTGCAATCATATTCCAGAATCTAGACCATAGACCTGATCATAAATGTCTTGACAGACAAAGCATTTGCCTACAGGCCCTAGTCAGAGTGGCCTTATCTGTTTTCAGTTAACAGTGGTTCATCCAGAATCCCCCAAGTGATGGAGCTTTAGTCTAACTTTGGTCTCAGTGAATATCTAGTTAACAAGTAATGCCCTCACTGCAGCTTCCAAAGTGATTTATTGCATTTTTGTACTGTTGCTTACCGGGACCTTGGCCTCTTCATTTCCTTGCCTACATTTTGTTCTGTCTAAGGTTTCTGTACGTACCTCTATTACTGGACTTTGTTATTGAGTTGTCTTAAAAACTTCAGCAATGGAGGAAATTGAGTCACCAAAAGGAAACAGAGTAGTTAATAGTTAATAGATTCCCATGCTTTTGTTATATTTTTATACATCTGCTAAACACTGCCACCTGTCCTACAGGTGATTTCTGAAGGACTATAACAGTTCATGGGGATAATAGGATAGTTCAAGTTAGAAGGAACATCAGAAAATCTCTAGTCCAACTTCCTGCTCAAACCAGGGTGAACAATGATACTTTTGATGCCATACTGTCAATTGTTTTTGTTAGTCTTCCCCTTGCTTTCAACACTGCTGCAAAATGTATTCATTGGGAGGTAAATTGTGGGTTTATAATAATGATTCTGTTCTTTTCAAATAACTTAGTATTTGCTTTATTGATTGATACTGAAAACTGAGCTGATGTTTACATGAAGTTGCCTATTATATTCCCAAGGTTTCCCTTCTGAATATTAATGATGACATGTTTAAATACATGCATTGATTAGCCCACTCATGATCACAGATTCATAGAATCATACAATGGTTTGGGTTAGAAGGGATCTTTCTTATAAGCCCCCTCTTTACCTTAAAAGGCTACAAAAAGGTCTCCCCAGAGCTTTCTCTTCTCCAGGCTAAACAGTTCCAAATCTCTCAGTCTTTTTTTCATATGAGAGGTGTTCCAGCCCTATGACCATTTTTGTGGCCCTCCTCTGGACCTGCTCTAACAGATCCATGACTTTCCTGTGCTGATGACTCCAGAGCTAGATGCAGTTCTCCAGATGATGTCTCACCAGAGCAGAGTAGAGGGGCAGAATCATCTCCCTTGACCTGCTGGCCACGCTTCTTTTGATACTGCCCAGGATACAATTGGCTTTCTGGACTGCAAGCGCATGTTGCCAGTTCTTATCCAATTTTTCATCCACTAGTATCCACCAACCAGAGAAGTGATCAGAGACATTAATGTCTCCTTTAAGTGATAAAACTCATTCACTTTCTCCAAGACTCAGAGTGGTAACCTAGAGCTCTTTGGAGCCTGCTAAACATATGTGAAAGAACTGTACCGCCTTTGCCTTGTTCCTTTCTCCATTGGAAAAGTCCTTCATAATCCTTTGCAATCTAAGTTGTGTCACTTCTGTGCCCTTCTGCAGATCATCCTAGAATAATTTGAATTGTATAGTTTCAGGACAGTGATGTTGAATGCCTTTTGGCATTTTAAGGACAAAAAAGGCCTGCTAAAGTGACTTAGCATGTAACAATAGTATTTCACAGGCAACTTCACTAGGCAAATTGAAATTTACACGTAATTTCATTAGGCAAAGATAGGGATGTGTGCCTCTAAGGAGTCACAAGAACCTTGTATAGTATATATTTCACAGTGGTTGACAAAACAGGGGAACTATGGTCATGGGTTCTGCAGGGTGTCTCAGAAATATATACAATTCCTTTTTTCCTCCACATCCCCCTATAAAGATGAAGGCTGACAAGTGCTCTATTAGCAAATCTAGTGCAGGAATACACCCATATACAATGCCTAATCCCTCAAACCTAAGATCTTCCCAGATATTTTAGACACTATTTGGATAATCCATGGGACTTTGGTATTTTATGGTGTTGCTCTATGTTCAAGGATCTGAATAAAACCTTGCTTCATACTCACCATCACACTATACACATTAATTTCTGGTTGCCTGGAGTCAGTAACTAGAACAAATTATGTGCTTAAAATTAATTGCTAGAAAAATACCTATTAATCTCAACATAATTTCAACCCTTCCAAAACAAGCAAGACTGGACTGAATATGACAGAAGTCAGAAAAAAACACCCTTAAATTATATATTTTTAGTCTATTGAAATGTGAAATTTGCATTCTGAGCTAGATTTGTCAAAAAAAGAATGTTCAAAGAATTGTACTCTATCCATAATTTACACTCATTTAGCAAATCTCTGAAAAACCTTAAATTGTTTTCAAGTTTTAAATACAATGGCAATATAGAACTTGATTGATTGTTGGCATTCTAATTAGGGGACTATAATTCAGGACAGTGGGATCTCCACCAGTTTCATAGCACTGATTGTATTTTAACAAATTATTTTATTGTCCAAATTGTTAATCTCTTTCCTGTGACCCATAATCATACTCTTCCTCCTTTCTCAACACTAACTCAATTGTTTACATGACAACATAATATTTTAAAAGTTTTAATGTCCTTACCTTTTCCTAGTTTTACTTAGCTACTGGAAACAAGAGTAATTCATCACATCGGTTAATCCCCAGTGAGCTGAAAATAACATTTTAGGAAAGACTGCAGGGACTAATATTTTGAAAAAGAATTGTGTGTATTCCTGGTATCTTTTAGCTGAAGCAACACAACGTAATGCCTCATAAAACTTCTAAAAAAAGTTAATGATGAGTTTATAACTGATAAATGTTTAGTCTAATAACTTTAATTATACACCACTATTGGAGGGCAGCAATTTACTGCCTAGTAAATTAGTCCCTATCCTACAATTCTGCTTGTAAATTTGCCCCCTTATCATAACAGAGTATTACATGGTTATGACAGTCTTGCTAAAGGAACTATGCCTTTCATTTGGGGAATCACTGTTATATGACATAATTAAATGATTAAAATGGATAGTAATTTTATCTAGAAATTCTACAGGGAATATCAAAAGAATAACTAAAAAAGGAAAAATGTGAGTCATGAAAATTATTTTAAGAACAAGAGGTTTGTAATACACTAATAGAGTATTCCATATTTTGCTGTCTGTGCTGTGTGATACAGTTGTTGCATCTGTTACACTACACATAATTTTCTAGAATTAGCGACTTTGTTATGATCATTGTACAAATTAATAATAAGTTAGTACCTATTTGTCTCTCTTGACAATAAAAAAGATGAGGTCTATTACATGTTTTTTTCCTGTAATGTTTTTAATTTAATACATGATTTTAATGGTTTTAAGTATGTACTCAAATAACTTTGGATGTAGGCAGTTTAACAAATTTCAGAATAACTTTTGCTAGTGTATCTAGAAACCACAATCCTAGTTACTTCCTTAATAGCCATTGAATAAAAATCTATATTGATAAAAGGCCAGATATAATATTAAGTGTTTATAATATCTTATGTTGTCCTTTGTATTCATGACAACACAATAAATGTTTTGTAATAAGGCTAGTTAGGAATCTAACTATCTGTTTGCATGCACATTATATCATTTTACTTTCCCAGTACCACTGAATGCACAGGACCATGAATAGTGTCTAAACAGTATGATGATGTTACACATATCATTTTCCTTGATACAAGCTTATAATTTGAAGCCAAAAGTTATGATGTAAAACTGGATATTTTCTACTTTAGAGCAAGAAACTGGCTTTTACGTTTTTATTTAGTCTGTGGAAGACAGTATCTTCTAATGCTGAAGTGTTGCATTGCCTGCAGCTGTCTTCTCAGCAAGACAAGTAATTATTTTCTAAGATTCAGTATATTGAGCATGATAGCATCCATTTTAAATGCTTCATTGTCTTTAATTTTGAAGTTTCAATGAAGTCGGATTGTATTCTTAAAGAAGACTAGACTGATATGTTAAATGCAACAACAGAAGCTCAGAAAACAAAAGGTTTTTTTCCTCTCATTCCTTCCTTTGTGAGTACTGTATGTGCTTTGTAAATAGTAAGTTTTTCTAGTTCAGATTATAGTGTAGATTGTTATTCTTGTTTTATCACATATCTTTCTTGCGCCTATTTTGAAATCTTTTAAGTTTTTGTTTTCATTGTTACCAAAGGGATCTGAGCCAGAATTTTTTTCCAGCCTCCTTAAGTTTTTTGAGATGTACAAAATTTCCTATTCTGCATCCAGCAAAAAGTCAGAAAGAGAATAAGAAATAGTCCAGAAGCCAGAGTATGTCATATCAGTGGTGAGGATATTTAACAGGAAAGTGTTATAACAAAAGCTCTGTTTTGTCTGATTCAAACCAGAGACTTGAATTTCAATGCTAATCCTCCTACAGAGGCATACTAGCCATTGATGTTGAGTGTTGTGGAACAGGATATGTCCATTTCCTTTGCAACAGAGAAAAGTCAGAAACCTGGATTTCCCATTTATCTTGTGGCTTCCCTAACCACTGACCTACTACATGTTAAAGTTTTGGCTTTCCCAAAGAAATAGATGAGGTTCAGAAACCTTTTAAAAATCTGTGTAAGAGCTCCTGTCCAAACTTTAATGTTCCTTCTTTTGGTAATGTCATCAAAAATAAAAAATAACCTGTTTTCTCACTATCTATAGAATTGTTATTGAAGCTAGATAGGAGCTCAGGATAAATCTGTAGAAAGATATATATTCTTTCATAATGTGTGGTATATTGTGCCTTTGTGGAGTTTGGAACAGGAGGGTTTAAGCTGCACTGACTGCATGATGAATTACCAAAAAGGTCTGTCTTAAAAAAATAAAAATAAGATCACTATAAATGCATAAGCCACGGTGGTATAACTTTACCTCAAGCATGCATTTTCTGATACTGCTTTTTCTCTTAAGAAATTTTACTTAGCAATGCATTAAAATGTTTCAAGATTTCTCAAAAGATTAGGATAATAGATGAGCTTTACAAAAGGTTTTAATTTGTTAAAATATGGTTCACAGGTTTTAGAGAGTCTTCCTTTAGAAAACCGATCAAATGCCAGGGCTGTGAGTGCATTCACACACATTCACTATTCACACGTGGCCAGCTCAGGCATGTGGAAGTGGCAGGCTTTGTGATGCCTCAGCAGAGTTCAGCCCCTCTTCTCCTTTGGGATTGCTTCCACATTCAAGATCTCACCCTTGGTCCCTCTCTAACCAACATGGCAACTTTGCCTTGAGCCTGGTCTCATATCTCTGACCTGGCCCCCAGACTTTCCTTTCTGTCTTGAGCTTGAACGTGCCCTGCATTATGGGTGTGTAGGGTAAACACTGGACTCTTGGCTGGCTCTGTCTGCTGCCCCCAGAGCTGCCCTGCTCGCGTTGCTCAGCCATGCAGGTCTGCGCCCCGCTAGCCTAGCATTAGCCAAAGAAGGTTGTGACCGTGTGGGAAGCCCGTGCTGTAGCAGGCTCCTGGCAGGACCTGTGGACCCACAGGGGACCCATGGTGGAGCAGTTTGTTCCTGAAGGACTGCAGCCCGTGGGAAGGACCCATGCGGAACAGTTCATGAAGGACTGTCTCCTGTGGGAAGGACCCCACACTGGAGCCGGGGAAGAGTGTGAGGAGTCCTCCCCCTGAGGAGGAAGGAGCAGCAGAGTCAAGGTGTGATGAACTGAACCCAACCCCCATTCCCTGTCCCCTGCGCCACTGGCAGGGAAGAGGGAGAAAAAATTGGGAGTGGAGTTGAGCCTGGGAAGAAGGGACGGGTGGGAAGAAGGTGTTTTGAGATTTGGGTTTATTTCGTCACTATTCTACTCTGTTTTGATTGGTAATAAATTAGATTAATTTCCCCAAGTCTAGACTGGTATGCCTGCGATGGTAATTGGTGAATGATCTCTCCCTGTCCTTATCTCAATGTGTGAGCCTGTCGTTATATTTTCTCTCCCTTGTCGAGCTGAGGGGGGGGGGGGGGGGGGGGAGAGTGATAGAGTGGCTTTGGTGGCCACTTGGTGTCCAGCCAGGGTCAACCCACCACATATAGAAAAGAATAAGAGATTCAGACATTTAAATAAGAAAGCTGAACAGAAGTACAATGTACTGGCATCAGAAGCTTGCCCACAAAAAATATTTCCTGTGCAAATCCACTCTATGATAGATAGTTTTCTCTGTTACTTAATTATTGCCCTTCTCTTTTAAACATGGTTTGGACAGTCCACGCGTACATTTACTGCTTAGTTGGCAAGACAACTGACAGACACAAATACTGATAGTTTCCTTGAACAGTAGTGTAAGGTTAGACGCCCATTCTTCCACATCTCTTCCTTCAGATCAAAAGTTTCTTTTTTTTTTTTTTTTCCTTTCTTCAGGAGAAATTACCAAATGTAACTTAAAACTTTATAGGCTGTGAGGACACTCTACAAAAATGCAAACCAAAAAAATCAGTTTAAATATATATTATCACTGTATATTATCAGAAGGCTTACATAAGCCAGATACCCTTTATAATATTGACAAAAGTCAAGACAAAGATTGTAGCATCTCCAGAATTTCTTTTTGTCTTCCTGATCTTTTTCCTGTGGCTTTGTCTGTGGTCCAGCAGTGGTAAAACCTGAGCAGAAATGTTCTGCCTATGTTGCCTTCCTCTCTGTTTATTTTTCAGAGCCCTACTATCCTTAGATTTCTCTGACTGCAGAATATTTGCTTAGAATCATCAAATGACCTGAACCTATTACTCTGAATATCTTCCATTTAAGATTAAAGTGACAATTTGGGATACTTGGAAATGAAGAGGCCTAGAACTTCACCTAGTCAAAGCTGTTGTCTGGTATCTGTATTCCAAGCAAAGAGGTAAAATAACAGAGTCATCTGTTTATAGATTGATCAAGTCTGGTTAATAGCCTAGAAATGTAGAGCAGTAAATGTATTTCAAAAGACAGGCAATGTGATTTTGACAATTCTAAATTATAAATCTAGTGTAACAATATGTGACACTTTAAAGCAGATTTTAAAAGAGAAAGTAATTTGAGACAGGCAGGACCAAAAAAGGGGTTTTTTTTAATAATTCAAATATTTTGGGACTCATCTGTCTGAATGTCAGTGAAACCATTGTCAGTGAAACTGAAATGTGTGCAAAATGGTTAATAAAACTAAGGAAGACCAAGATCCATAGATGAAATATGAGGAGATGGCGTAGTAAGTAGCATTAGAAGGTAAAGTGTTAGTTTGGAATGAGAAAAATATCTGAAAATATCTACAAGGATTCATCTGGTTTTGTGTCACTATTTCAATTAGTCACCATGGCACAAAAATTAGTAGTGTAGCGATTAAATTTGCTGATGGCACCAAGTTGAGACACTTTATCAATACAGAGGAGAAACAGGATATCACAGAAGAGAAACGACTGGAGAAACAGAGGATAAAAATTAATTACAAGAAATGCAAATTTATAATCATAGGGTTTATTAAAAATGCTATAAGCTGTTGTGCTCATTAACTGGAAATAATTGAGAAGGAAAAGGATGTGGGTGTACTTGTTGATGAAAGCAGATCATATAGTCAGAATACTCTAAGACAGATACTTACATTAGGAATTGAGAAGTACTACTTTGTTATAAACGGCACCACTGAGAACTCATTTGAAATTCTGTATACAGTTCAGGTTCTTTGTGGTCATGAAAATGAACTGAGCTGGAACATGTGGAGAGAAAGACAGGCAGGATGACTAGGAAAAAGGGAAATCTGTCTTATAAGAGGACACTAACAAAAAAAAAAGAAGGTTAAGGCAGCAAAAAATATATGCTATACAGAACTAGTCATTACCTTAGCAAGGTAGTAATAAATCTTATGGCTTAAAAACAAAACTAGAAACCTTAGGGAGTGGATCTATAAAATACTCTACTTCAAGCATCATCTACCTGTGAAAATATCTTAGATCTTCCACAAAATTTTTTTTTTTCTATTCCACATATCTGTTTAGAATGTCATATGTGATAATAACGTTGTTAAAATACACTGTATCTAGATACTTTCTCTGTCTTTTAAGCCCTCTTTACAACCTTGTTTTGAAAACAAAAAAGGTAAAACTGTCTGAATTGAAGCCTGGGGATTTTTTTTATGATTTGCTGTAACTGATGGTCAAAGACCAGTATTATGAGAAAAAAACATAACCTCACTAAAAGCTCTACACTTCCTCTATCTGCTTCAGCACATCAATATTAGTTATTCAGGTGCAAATCCCCTACATTTCAAGCTTTAAAGTTTCATTGTCCATTGTTTTAAATACATTGGATAAAATGAATCTTTTCTAAAGATATGCAGTGTTAGGAATGTCACAATCCAAAGGGGCAGTCAGTTTTTACGAGTCAGTTTTTTCAACAGACGTTGCTGTCTAATTAGTAGTATAGTACTGACTTAAAATTTTCACTAACTCCCAAAACCAGGTTTAAAGTGGTCTACATTTTCAGGAATGGAAAGTCTTAATCTACAAATATGTTACCTATTTTCTTGCCAATTCTTAGACTGTAGTTTTCGTTTAAATTAAAGAACAGGGATTTTTTTCTTAATGAGTAATATATGCGTACTTTTTAATATTCTTTGGGCCAGGCCAAACCTGTGACTTGGGAGTTCTCCTCCCTAGTCTGTTTGCTGCTGTTCCCCTTTGGATGTCCAGATGGCAGCAAGTCTGAGCATGTACACCAAAAATATAGGTACACATAAACACAATGCATGGAGTTCCAGCGACACAGATTGACACAGAGAGCAGTGCTCTTCCTGGCACCCACATAAACCCCAGCAGCACTCACAAAAACATGAACAACACAGCCAAATCCTGTTACTTTTTTCCAGCTCACCAGGACAGGAGTTCCTTAGTTAGCACTCCCCCCACCCCCAACACTCTCTTGATCCACAGACAGATGTATGTCTGCAGATCCCTCAAACCCTAACCAGTCTGTCCCAATCACACCTGCCCAGAGTCCTTGCCCACACCCCAGGTTCTGTTTGTCCAGCCTTCAGTCCTGACCTTGGCTTTTTCCAGACTCTGGTCTCCTCTAACTTTCTGGCCCGTACAGCTTGAGGATAAGTAGAGAGTCACATACACAAACACATACATGCATGCACATACATACACACATACACAGAACAGAGCTGGTTGAACTTCTTCAAGTCTGTTCTGTACCATTTTCTTCAAAGACTCAACTCTTAGTGACCTAAGAGCTCTGGTCTTTGTTATTTTCTCAGAAATCCACTCTTTGTTATGGTTTGTGTATCTGGGTTTTTAATTTATTATTGTCCTTGTTTTTTGGTTTTGCCTTTATTGTGAATAGCTGTCACAAAGATATCCTTGTAAACCATACTCTTACAAATATATCGCTAGGTATATATTTTGACTTGAAAGTACTCATCACTGTCAAATCAGTTTCAGGATGATTTTAGAGAGTAGTGCTACATGAGATGCTCATAGGATCCAGTGACACGTTTTTATGCATTGAAAAAGGGTGAAAGCTGAAACCTGGCAGCCAAATGGCTACTAGAGGAGATGGAATCAGCAGATTTTGGACATTTTGTCCTTGTTGGTAATTGTACAAGAGAGAAAGGACTGTACATAGTGATGATCATACAGAAAAAGCTTGTAAGCTAATACTCTGTTAAGAGGTTGAACTCGTTTATTTCCCAGAGAGAGGGAACTTTGAATTCATTGCACAAAGATAAACCTATGTTTTAGTCTAACAAAAGAATTTACTAAATAACTTGCAAAATCAGTGAGTACTTGTACATCTTATGCTGTAACACTTTCTTACTCTTAAATGGCATTTTTATTTTAGCCTCCTGAAATACTCTTTCTACTAATCTGAAAAGATATGTTACTAAATGGAAAAGAACAGTTTTGCTTTCTTCAGTGTATCAACAATTGTATTTGTAAATTCCTGTTTTCATAAAAGACTGGAAGGCATTTAGCCAGGTTAATGTGTTCTTATGCATGTAATATTGTTCTATGTAATGACAGCCATCTTCTCCCTGGATTTCCTCTATACAGACCCAGGTAAAGTTTTGCAAATCAACCTGCAAGGTGTTTCATCAGATGTTAGCAAGGACACAATTTCACCCAGGAATAATCACTTGTTTTAAAATGATCCTTAACCCTGAGATTTTTTTTTTTTTTTTTTTTTTTTTTTCCCTCCAGTACTATAAACTGGGCTCTTGGCTATCTACTTTTGAAATTTTAAGGCTGGCCAGTTATTGTGCAGTCACTTAAATTAAAACAAGTTTATGAATCATTAAGTCAGCTAAGAGTGAAGGTGCAAGAGAAGAATTGAAAGACTTCTGCACACAAGTTAAAATATTGCAGAGGTTTCATAGTGATGTGACTTTAAACCTTTGAATCAGAATTGAAGAAATACTTCTATTTGTGTTTTATCTGAGCTTGTGTCAATTAGCATAATGATTTGGAACATAGTTTAATGTAAAAGAAAATAAACACCTTTTCAATTCCAATATGTACCGGTGTAAATGTCCGTCCTGGTTTCAGCTGGGATAGAGTTAATTTTCTTTCCAGTGGCTGGTATAGTGTCATGTTTTGGGTTCAGTATGAGAAGAACGTTGATAACACACTGGTGTTTTCAGTTGTTACTAAGTAGTGTTTAGTCTAAAGTCAAAGATTGTTCAGCTTCTCATGCCCAGCCAGCAAGAAGGCTGAAGGGGCACAAGAAGTTGGGAGGAGACACAGCCAGGGCAGCTGACCCAAAGTGGCCAACAGGGTATTCCATGCATTGTGACATCATGCCCTGTATATAAACTGGGGGGAGCTGGCCTGGGGGGATCACTGCTCAGGGACTAACTGGGCATCAGTTGGTGAGTGGTGAGCAATTGCATTGTGCACCCCTTGTTTTGTATATTGCAATCCTTTTATTATTATTGTAATTTTATTATTGTTATAATTTTCATTATTAGTTTCTTCCTTTCTGTTCTATTAAACTGTTCTTATCTCAACCCATTAGTTTTACCTTTTTCCTTCTGATTGTCTCCCCCATCCCACTGGGTGGGGGGAAGTGAGTGAGCGGCTGCGTGTTGCTTAGATGTTGGCTGGGTTTAAACCACGATAATGTCACAGAAGTAAAGCTTGGTAAACTTAGTTTTTCTCCTGTGATTTGTCTTTGACTTTGTCTTCTGCCCATCCTATCACCTACAGTTTCAATCACAAACTTCATGTAATGCTCAGTCCCTAAAGTCAGATGTCCCCTTCTGTATTTATGCAGTTTCTTCATCCTTGTTATGCAGTTTTGTTATCCTTTTCCTATCTATCTTGCATCATCCTTATCCAGTCTTTGACATTACTGGTACTAAAGTAACTGAGAATCTGCTTCAATAATCCGCAATATTGTTTCAAGGAATAATTACAACCTTTTATGTGATGGTTTTGCTTGTCTGTATTTTTAATATAATGCCAATTACTTACTTAGACTTGTCAATTGATATGAATACTTTGCGCTATTGGTGTCACTAGTTGGGTCTCATAATCCCAATGACAATCTCATTTAAAGTTATTGGGATGGGTAGGCTTATACAAAATCTTACTTCCCAGTGAAGTAGCTGATTAGTGAGGGATTGCATAACAACATGTCTACTTGTTCTGTGGAATAATTAATAAAACAAATAGCTTGAAAGCAAATAATTTATTCAAAGGTGGCCACAATGGATTTGCCTATTGATAGTGTTTGAATTTATTTATTTATTTAGTGCTAAAGCACAAACTATCTCTTTCATAACTGAAGAATCCACGTAAGTGGCAAATACCAATGAATAGACATGGGAGAGAAACACCAACCAAGAACTATATTCTAGGGGTTTATGAGACATAACACTGATTGAAGCTTCCCTGTGGTTAGAACATGATAGAACTCTCCAATAAGCTTGATGATGTCTAGTAAAAATGGACTTTACACTGCAAAAATGCTGTAAGAATGCCAACAAAATGTTTCTGGATATGAAAGCAAAACAAAACCTTTTGCATTCTATAGAGTTGTTAGTGAGAGTCCACTTGCAAATTTTCAAAGTTTGCATGAACAGGAGAACCAGAACTTGAACCCTGACAAATTTAAATGACATCAAAGGAAGCAATTAAAGAAAGAGGAGATAGAAGAATCAGGAAGACAAAAGAAAGAGTAACAAAGCAAGAAGGAAAGATATGGAATAAGTTGAAAGTGATGTACAGGTTTCTGTAACGGGTGAGGAACAAACTTCAGTTACTAAATAGGGTGCTAGTGAGAGACAGACAGACTCAGTAATGACATTACCAGAAAATATAACTCTGTTGCTGACAAAAGTTGCAGTTTTCAAAAGCTTTCAACACTATCGCTTGTTTACAAGTAGGGAGGTTAATCAGAGTTTTTTCCCCGATTCTAGTAAGAGCTGTTAACCATGTAACACTCAATATATTTGCATCTGTATATCTCAGTATGACCCCTTTTTTTACCCAAATTTTTCAGCAAGCATAGTTTGGATATTATGTAACACTAAAGTGTTGAATTTTGTTTATTTTTACAATACTATATTTGATGTAGTAGTATCTTCAAAAACATTGCTTTATCATAATATACCAACATATTTATTTGTACAACTTCTCTGATGTTATATTCTTCAAGAGGACGTAGAGGCAACATGAGATTTAACATGAAATGTTTGTGTTCAAAGTAAATGTATGATCACATTTATTGCAATTTTGAATCCACAATCTCATAGGCTTAGATTACACCACTTTTTAAACATTCTGAATTGTTGATAATGGAAGTTCTTTATTCAGCAGTGCTACTAAGGGTTTGCAGTGATAAATGAATGTACTTTCCACACAGAATAAGATAATCTACAAAGTTGAAGGTCTTGATTTGCAAAGACTATACCAGCTCTAACTTTTCTGAAGCGAATGGATTATATCAGACTCAATAGTGTGGATGTTTTCCTGGTTGCATTAATACTGGATTTTCTCAGACTGCTTTCTCTTTGTGCAAAAGTCTTTATTCTTTTAATCTGTTTGTACCATACATAACAGGAAGGATTCTTGGTCCATGCCTTCAAGTCTGCTAGAATACAGTAAATAAAGCAACCCCAACTGACAATAACTCTGAACCAAAGAAGAAAGGTCAACACACTAGGGGAGATGTCTCCAGTTGTGGATCATTGCTATGATGTTTTTTTAGTTGTCAGGCACTTTGATTCAAATTACTGTAACCCTACACATTTATTTGGACAAAATCCTTTAAAGCAATTTATTCTTATAAGTTTTTTAGCTCCTCTGTTGTTAGGGTAAATTGTACCTGGCCTTTCTCTCAAAATACGCATGCATTGGTAACTCTTTAACCTTATGTAAATCTTTAACCTAATTAGTGCTATAATGGCTCTTTTCCTCCAAGCTATTAAGCAAAATAGATTCAACTAAAGGCTCCAAACAAAACAAAAGAAAACAGCTTGTTTGACAAACCAACTCAAAGTACTGCTACAAACAAAAGATTTCATGACAGTAGTGTAGGAAATGATGTCATGGAGAGGGGTATGTTTCTTTTGCCTGTTAATGAGATAATGCATTATTCATTTTCACCCAGACAGGAATCCAGTCATAGATGCCTACAAAAAAACCCAAAACCAAACCACAACAACAACAAAACTCCAAACACTTGAGAAACTGATCACATGATGAAGTAAATAGACATCACATCCAACCTCACATATTTCTGATCATGCCTCAAAACACATCATTTCTAGCCAACTTACACCAATTCTAGAACTGCTAATGAAATAATACATACACAAATGCTCCATAATACATCAATCTACACCTGTTTAAAAACAAAACAAAACACTTCATATCATCACAAGTTCATGATTGTATAAATACTTCATACTCCACTAACACTCGATGATAGTGTCCTTCTGTGGTTATTTCTGCAAGGACTCGATCTTTCAATTGAGTTTACACAGGAACACCTTTCTTATTTAAATGAATACAGTAAAAGAATCAGGAACTAATGTAAAGCACATCACAGCAGCAAAGTCACGCCTGAAGTGTGTAGTGTGTACATCAGTAATGAGGAGAATCCAGTCATTCAAGTCTCAGTATTTTGATATTACCATGGTAGAAGCTGATGAAGCCTTTCTGTCTAATCTTTTAATGTTGAAGCTGTTGATATTCTAGTCATCTGTTATAGATTATGTATAAAAACTCTTTTCATCTGCCTTCTGCTGCAATGATCTTAATCAGATTCTCTCAAAAGAAAATAAACTCTTTCAGTGCTACTTTCCTCTCTTTTTCTGGTACACATGAAGGATGTAAGTTTACACCTACAAGTTTCCAAAAAAAGAGCTGGATTTTCTCTGTGAGATGTTGAGCACAAATGAGTGTTTCCTCTCCATAGTCAATACGAGATCCTTTAGCACCAGCAAACCTCTGTTTCAGTATTTGCTTCTAACAGTATGAGCTTCTTGTTATTTATAGCCTCAAATCACTATGAAATCTTAAAGTTAAGGGAGGGCTTTCACCTATGCTACTGAATGACTAAAACTGTATGCTAATAAAATAACAAATTGCATTAGAAAATTAAATATGACCAATTAATCCTGGGGTTTTAACACAATTAACTAAGATTAATGATGTTTCTGATACAAGAGAGTAATTGACTTACAAATATTTATCTTTTATTAGTTTAAAGTTATAAGTGGTAAGCATATTATTTTAGCATTCACAGTCTGAAGACTGGAACTGAAAGCTCAGCTAATTGTTAATAAAATGCATTTTTTTTTCTCCCTGAGTTACTTACTAAAAATATGGAGAATATTTGTATCAGTCAAGGAAAGTAAAGAATGATATGGTATTAATACCATGCTGCATATGGAAAGAAAAGAAACAAAGAGATGCAGTTAGGAAATGGAAAACTGAACCTGAGTGCTAAGAAAATTCCAGTTAGGAACATCTATGAGAAAATGTCTCAAGAGAAGCAGTAAAATCCAGTCAATTAAGGTACATAAGACTAGAATCTCTAAACAAAGCAGAGGAACATATGCTGGGGAAAACCTTACTGGAAGTAATATGACAAGGGTCTGTTTTAGATATTTGTGAATTGACTTATATCACTTACATAAATATTGGTACTGTGCTTTACTGCCCAATTCTGTATGGGAATTAGATAAAGGATCAGCTGCAGAGGCTACCTGGTAGAGGGCAGAGCTAGGCATATAACTTGTTTCTCTGTTTAGCATATGCAGATAACATGTAAGTAGCAGAAATGGCTATGTTTTTTTAAACAAGTCTCAACACATATACTTCATAGTGAGTCAGTTATTTGGATTGAATTAATTTGCAGGTACAAGAGCTTGTCCATTCCTCTCATTCCTTTCTTTTCATTATTTAAAAATATTTCTCAATCAATAGGCTCAGCTCTGCTGATTCACTCTCACCAAAGAGCTTCTTCTTATGTTCCAGCAATCTGGGAGCTTTATTAAGGGATTCTTTTCATGTGTTATTCATTATGCATCTAGCATGCAACAGCTAAATTTGATGTTATTTAACTTAAGCTATCTAAAAGCCAAATTTTCAAGGCTCCATTTCACAGAATCAGAGAATGGCTTGGGTTGAAAGAAACCTTCAAGATTATCTAGTCCAACCCTCCTGCCATGGGCAGGGACATTCTTCTCTAGATCAGTTTCCTTATATCCAATGTCTTTAATCTACCCCCTTTCAGTTTAAAACTGTTACTCCTTGTCCTGTCAGTCCAGGCTTTGGTAAAAAGTCTTTCTTCATCTTTCTTATAAGCCACCTTTTTCTATTGAAAGGTGGCAATAAGTTCTCCTGGGAACCTTCTCCAGGCTGAACAGCTCCAAATGTCTCAGGCTGTCTTTGTAGGAGAGGTGTTCCAGCCCTCTGACCATTTTTGTGGCCCTTCTCTGGACCTGTTGTAACAGCTTCATGTCTGTCTTGTTTGGGAGACCCCAGAACTGGATGCAGTACTCTGTGTGGTGTCTCGCAAGAGCAGAGTAGAAGAGGCAAATCATCTCCCTTGATGTGCTGGCAGCACTTCTTTTGATGCAACCCAGGATATGATTGGCTTTCTGGGCTGCGAATGCACATTGCAGGCTCATATTCAATTTCACATCCACTAATAACCCCAAGTCCTTCTCTGCAGGGCTGCTCTCAATCCACTCATTGCCCAGCCTGTATTTGTGCTTAGGATTACCCTGACTGTGTGCAGGACCGTGTGCTTGGCCTTGTTGAACTTCATGAGGTTCACATGGGCCCACCTCTCAAGCCTGTCAAGGTCCCTCTGGATGGCATCCCTTCCCTCTAGTGAATCAACTGCACCACTCAGCTTCATGTCATGTGCAAACTTGCTAAGGCTGCACTCAATCCCCACCATCTATGTCACTGATGAAGATACTGAACAGTACCAGTCCTAATTTAGATCCCTGAGCAATGCCACTTGTTACTGTTTTCCATTTGGACATTGAGCCATTGGCTGTAACTCTTAGGATGAAGCCATCCAGCCAATTTATTATCCATCTAATAGTCTAGCCATCAAACCGGTATCTCTCAAATTTAGAGACAAGAGTGTTGTAGGGGACCATATCAAAGACCTTACAGATATCTAGGTAGATGACCACCGTAGCTCTTCCCTTGTCCACTGATGCAGTCACTCCATCATAGAAGGCCACTAAATTAGTCAGGCACAATTTACCCTTGGTGAAGCCATGTTGGGTCTGTAATCAAATCCCTGTCTTCCATATGCATTGACAACACTTACAGGAGGATCTTCTCCATGATCTTACTGGGCACGGAGATGAGGCTGACTGGTCAGTAGTTCCCAGGGTCTTCTTTTTACCATTTTAAAAAATGAGTGTGATGTTTCCTTTTTTTCCAGTCTCTGGGGATTTTGCTTGACTGCCATAACCTTTCAAATATGATGAAGAGTAGCTTAGCAACTAAATCTGTGAATTCCCTTGGGACCCAGGAATGTATCTCATTGGGTCCCATGGGATTCTGTATGTTCAGGTTCCTTAGATGGACTTAAACCTGATCTTCTCCTGTGATGGGTGAAACTTAGTTGACCTAGTCCCTGCCTTGAGATTCAGGAACTTGACAGATCTGGGTAGAGAAATTGCCAGTGAAAACTGAAGCAAAAATAAAATTGTTGAGTACCTCAGCCTTCTCCATGTCAGTTGTCATCAGATCGCCTGTCTCATTTTGGGGGGGGGTTACAATTTCTTTTGTTTTCCTTTTCTAACACCCTTGTTAGAGGGCTTAATGAGAAGCCCTTCTCATTATTCTTCACATTCCTAGGAATGTGGAAAAGATAGGCTCCTCCATAGGATGAACTATTCTTCCTGTCTTACACAATTATTTTGTTATTTACTACTGAGGAAAAATTTCTGGTAAGCTTAGATCTGATTCCTGGTTTAGACCCTCAAACTAAGAGCTGTTTTTTCTTTTTGCCTGTCAAGATCCCTGAATGAGAGCACAACCATCTGGTGTATCAAACACCCCTCTTTATATTGTCTGCAAACTTGTTGAGGGTGCTCTCTGTCCCATTGTTCAGATCATTAATGAACATTTTAAACAGTATTGGCCCCAGCGTTGACCCCTGAGGTACAAGGTACACCACTAGGGACTGGCCTTCATCTGGATTTTGTCATGTTGATCACAACGCTTTGAAGACTGACAGTTCAGCCAGTTTTCTGTTCACTTCTCTGCTTACCTAGCCCTTGCTTCATGAGCTTGTCTGTGAGGATGTTATGGGAAACAGCAGCAAAAATGCCATCCAGTGCTCTCCCATCATCCACCAAGCCAGTCCCAGTCATCTCATTGTAGTAAGCTATCTGGTTGGTTAAGCACAATTTTGCCTTTGTAAATCCTGATCACCTCCTTGTGTTTAATGTGTTTGGAAATGGTTTCCAGGAAGATTTACTACACCACCTTCCCTGGCATAGATGTGAGGCTGACCAACCTGTAGTTCCCCAGACCCTCCTCCTTCTTGCCCTTGAAGATAGGAATTATAATTGGTTCACTCCAACTATGGGCAGCATGCATACAACAAAAGTAAGCATGCCAGTCTCTACCTTATGCAGTCCTCTATCACTATTAAAAGAGATCTTGGGTCCTGAAACATCTCCAGGTGACACAAAGTATCCTGACCTTGTAGTGATGCTACTAAAAATCCTAGTGCAGTGTCTATTACACTGTCCTCACATTACATTAGAAACACCAAATGAAGAAAAGTCATCAAAGAAAAATAATCTTTTAGAACCAGAGAGTGTAACTAAATTCCAGGGGTGGTGCTCTGCTCTGGATGCTTCTAACAGTATAGCCACAGTTTCATATCAATATTAAGAGAAACTCTGTCATGGCAACTGAAGAAGATGAGCATAAATTAAAGCAGTCCTGAATTTCTCTGATAATTCTGAATAGCAAAGCTCAAGCTTTTTTATTTCCAATTAAAATAATCTATGCATTAAGATTGGACATGTGCTGCAAGTTTTAATAGTAAGTCATCACCTATTGAGACAAATTCTCAGAAAAATTGGTGCATTTTCTGTCACTTGAAGCCTTTAAGACTTTCCTGAATGTATGGAAAGTCCTCACTGAACATATTTGATGAAGAAACTACTCAATGTGAATTTTTGGCCTATATTATACGTAAGACTGGATTATATGATCATAATAGAACTTTTAATGGTAAATTTTATTATTTTAATTATTTTAAATGATACTTAAGGAAATTGCCCAGAAAATGTTGAAGTACCTCGCCTGAACTCTTGGAAATATATAACAAAGCTTATTTACAGTTATTCAAATTCTCCAGCTGTTGTAAGTGTAAGTTTGCCACAGTTGTTTGTCCCGCTCCATGCTCCAGTGTAACAGCTGTCCCATTTTTACACAAAAGCTTTCCAGTTATTCCTGATCAATTCCTTCTCCTTCGAAGTTTCATGTTCATCTAACAATCTTCAATAGTTCCTTACTAAAACGAATCAGTTATTTCAGAATATAGGTGTCAATTTTAGAATAATATAATGTGGGTCATATTTCCCCAGTTAACTTTTTAATAATTCAGTTCAGAAGCTGATTTTTGTAATGGTATTTTAAACTACAGGGATGGAGAAGATGACATAATTCCAAACCATTTCCCTAGCCCTAATTTTCAGTAATAGTCTTGCTTAAAAGTTCCTGCTCTCCGTCCAACTAATAAATGCCTGAATTGGTCATAAGGCCTGATCAACCCAGCTCTTTTTTAGTAGAATGTAACAGCAAGATTCCCTCAGCTTTTCCTCCTGTTCAGAGATGTCATTATTCTTAACTCAATTATTAGCATGTCTAAAAAATGTAATTGCTAGACATGTCAATAACAACAATAATAAGACTAAGAATAATAACCACAACAACAACAGAAACAATGACATATATATTTACCAGCATTATAATGTGAAAGTAATTTAAGAGCAGTACTTGGTTCACTAAGAGTTGTATAGAGATGAATAAGCACCTTTGGCCTTAAAATTTATTGTTCTAGAATATGGTTATTGCCTTGTAAACAAGAAACACCCTCAAATTATCACAATCTACTCTGCCACTTTCCATGGGTAGAATGCTAAAACCTCTAGACTAGTTCAAAGTAAAAATCCAGCATAAATTCATTCCTTCTGTGGTTTGGCTTGTGCTTTTTGTATTTCTAAAGAGGAAAATCTGTGCATCAACCACCAATTTATTGGAGCATTGCTAATTTGCATATCTAATTTCAAGCTGTACTAATTGCCTTTGAAAATGCCAAGCTTGTTTATTAGTCATTTCTTATTTTCCTTAAGGAAGAGTCTATTTACACAGAAGCATTCTCCATAACTGAAAAATCATTATCCTGGGACCTAAGGAAAAAAAACCCACATTTAACATGTATCATGGCAATGTACAGCTCTTTTGTCTTATATAATGAAATTTTACAATTAAGTTTGTAGATGCCTCCAGGCATTTTGAACTGGGGCGTTATTTCTATTAAGTTTTTCATCTGCTTTAAGTATAATGATTTTGAATATTTGGATTGCTTTGCAAGCAGTACATAAATATTTTGCTTTCTATTTTTTTTTTAATATGTATGTGTCACATTTAGTGGTATAGCTCCAGACAAAAAGTGTTGTGAAGTTTAATTTGTGTGTGCCTATTTCTTTTGAAAAGAAATAGTATAATCAGTAAGATGTCTCAGTCATGAAAAGAATTTCCATAACTGCCTTCTGTGGTTAAACAAAATTCCTTTAGTTATTTACCTCCTAAAATGCCCAACCATAATAAAGTTAGTTTTACTATGGTTACAATAGAAATAATGTAATGTTTGATGTTTAATTTTATCTGTGATAAGAAGATATAAACTGCTAAATTTAATATTGCTGTTACTAAACTACAGTCTAATATGTAAGTAGAAACAACTGTGGAAATAAGGAAGCAAAACATTTAATAGACAACATTATACTTTCTAATCAAATTTGAATAAGTGTAATAAAAAATATTTTAGGAGAATCTGCAGAGCTTAATCCTACACCATACTTTTCCATGGAAAATGTGAAAATTCACTTTCTAATTGTTATAAGATCAAAAATAGAGAATTCTGTCCAGGTGTTTTAAACTGTGAACAACTAGAAGTAAAATGAGGACAATTTTTGTAGAAGGTTTTGATATTTAGCTTTATAGAAAATTCAGAACAGACACAGAAGCCCATCCTTACTCACCAGTGCTAACTGTTTGGTGCATGATAAGTTGACAAAGCATATAATTTACAAATGGTGGTGGCAGCTACTGGTATTAGGTGCTTTTTTTACTCTTATTCTTAAAGCAATATATTCAATTTTCCATTTCCCATAAACATTCTTAGAAGAAAAAGAAAGAGAGAAAAGAAGAAAGGAAAAAAGAAAGAAAGAATGAAAGAAAGCAAGTGGACTCAAGACCATTTGTTTCTTTTATAACTTAAAGTTTGCACAGTTAAGTCAAAGAACTACAAAAGTTAAGTTTCAGTTACACAACTGATAGTTGAAGTAAGAAGTAAAACACAAAAAAATATTAGATGTACCTGTTATCAAAGGACAAATATTTAAATGTCCTGATTTGTGAATACAAGTGACCTTAATATTTAATTGCAACTTTTTTTTTAATATGTAATAAATATAAGCAGTAGCATTAAAATTTCATTATTCATCAATCTATGATGATTGTGATATCGAAAGTCAATCCCTTGCTTTGTGATATCAAGGTCACAAGAATTCATGGAGTTATGTTTTGTGAGTTTATGAAAGGTAATCTTCTAATAGGATCCAGTTTATTTGTCTTTATGTAAAACCATAAAAATTAATGATACAAAAGGTACAAAAAGTACCCTGGAGATAACTAATGTATATTGTCATTTGGCACGTAAACTTTATCATTTGAAACTTTACCTGTGTATGTATTTTTGTACAAGACATTAAAGATTCACAGTTTGCAATCATAGTTTAATAAACATGGCATTTTAATGTAAATAATGTCTGCACCACGAGTCAGGTTTATGCTCCAATGTAATTTTAATAACTTTACCATAATAATGAAGGCTGAGGAGGAGAATAAATAGTGAAAAACCAAAACCAAAACCAAACAAACTTAAAATTAAGATATATCTGAGTACCTGTTTGGAAGTGAGTCAGTGTTGTAGCATAGGAAGTGTTCGTAGTGAATATGGCTATACAAATACCAGAGCTAACAATGTAGTTATGTGCTTTTATCAAAAGCTCAGCTATGATTTTTTTTTTTTTTTTTTTCAGAAGCTGAACTATAACTCTCAGGACAGCAAAGTTTTATTTAACCTACTATTGCCCGTTACTATTGCTCATTACCCAGGACATGGAGAAGGATGAGGTACTCAATGACTTTTTTGCTCCAGTCTTCACTGGCAAGTGCTCTAGCCATACCACCCAATTCACAGAATCCAAAGGCAGGGACCGGGAGGATGAAGAACTGCATACTGTAGAAGAAGATCAGGTTTGAGACCATCTAATGAACATGAAGGTGCACAATTCCATGGGACCTGATGAGATGCATCCATGGGTCCTGAGGGATGAAGTGGCTAAGTGACAATCCATCATATTTGAAAAGTCGTGGCAGTCCAGTGAAGTTCCCACCAACTGGAAAAGGGGAAACATACTGTCCATTTTTAAAAAGGGAAAAAAGGAAGACACGAGAAACTACAGGCAGTCTCACCTTTGTGCCTGGCAAGATCACGGAGTGCATCCTCCTGGAAACTATGCTAAGGCACATGGAAAATAAGGAGGTGACTGGTGACAGCCAACATGGCTTCACTAAGGCCCAATCATGCCTGACAAATTTGGTGGCCTTCTATGATGGGGTTACAGTGTTGTGAATAACAGAAGAACAACAGATGTCATCTACCTGGACTTGTGCAAAGCATTTGACAGTGTCCCACACGACATCCTTGTTTCTAAATTGGAAAGACATGGATTTGATGAATGGACCACTTGGTGGATAAGGAATTGGATGGATGGTTGCACTCAAAGAGTTGCAGTCAACAGCTTGATGTCTAAATGGAGACCAGTAACGAGTGGTGTTCCTCAGGGGTTGGTATTTGGACCAGCGTTGTTTAACATCTTTGTTGGTGACATGGGCACTAGGATTAAGTGTACCCTCAGCAAATTTGTTGATGACACCAAGCTGTGTGGTGTAGTCAACACGCTGGAGGGAAGAGATGCCGTCCAGAGGGACCTTGACAGGCTTGAGAGGTGGGCCCATGTGAACCTCATAAAGATCAGCAAGGCCAAGTTCAAGGTCCTGCACATGGTTTGGGGCAATCCCAGGCACAAATACAACCTGGGCAATGAGTGGATTGAGAGCAGCCCTGCGGAGAAGGACTTGGGGGTGTTGGTTGAGAAGAAGCTCAACATGACCTGGCAATGTGCTCTCGCAGCCCAGAAAGCCAACCATTTCCTGGGCTGCTTCAAAAGAAGTGTAACCAGTAGGTCCAGGGAGGTGATTCTCCCCCTCTGCTCCACCCTCATGAGACCCCACTTGGAGTACTGTGTTCAGCTCTGAGAACCCCAACATTGGAAGGACATGGACCTCTTAGAGTGAGTCTAGAGGGGGGCCAGGAAGATGATCGGGGGCTGGAGCACCTCTACTATGAAGACAGCCTGAGAGCTTTGGCATTGTTCATTCTGGAGAAGAGAAGGAAGACCTTATAGCAGCTTTCCAGTACCTAAAGGGGGCCTACAAGAAAAGCAGAGATGGACTTTTTACAAGGGCATGTAGTGATAGGACAAGGGGCTTTAAACTGAAAGAGGGTAGATTTAGATTAGATGTAAGGAAGAAGATCATCACTGTGAGGCTGTTGAGGCACTGGAACATGTCACCTAGAGAAGTTATGGATGCTCCATCCATGGAAGTGTTCAAGGCCAGGTTGGAGGAGGATTTTAGTAACCTGGTCTAATGGAAGGTGTCCCTGCCCATGGGAGGAGGGTTAGAACTAGATGATCTTTAAGGTCCCTTCCAACCCAAACCATTCTATGATTCTATGAACCCGTTAAGAGATGTTGCAAGTTTTTTCAAATTTGTGAAGGAATATACTACTTCTACTTAAAGTGAAATTTTATTTGGAAATGTGGCAATATTTACCAGTGTGTTTGAGGTGTGGAGATACTTTTGCTGAAAAAAGTGGTTTCCCTATGTACTCATCAGTCTACATGATTCTGCTTGGAATAATTTTTTTTTTTTTTTTAATAGACTCAGAGAATCATATAATCATTTACTTTGGAAAAGACCTTTAAGATCATCGAGTCCAATCATTAACCTAACACTGCCAAGTCCACCACTAAACCATGTCCCTAAGCACCACATCTACCTGTCTTTTAAATACCTCCAGGGATGGAAACACCACCACTTCCCTGCACAGCCTGTTTCAATTCTTGACAACCCTTTCAGTGAACAAATTTTTCCTAATATACAACCTAAACCTCGCCGGCACAACTTGAGGCCATTTCCTCTTGCCTTATCAGTTTTACTTGGGAGAAGAGACTGACACCCACCTCGCTACAACCTCTTTTCAGGTAGTTGTAGAGAGCCATAAGGTCTCCCCTCAGCCTTCTTTTCTCCAGGCTAAACAACCGCAGTTCCCTCAGCTGCTCTTCATAAAACTTGTGTTCTAGACCCTTCACCAGCTTCATTGCTTTTCCTTCTTTGGACACACTCCAGCACCTCAAAGTCCTGCAGTGAGGGGCCCCAGACTGAACACAGTATTTGAGGTTTCATTCATTTCTAAGCATATTTGTCATGTTATTCATTAAGCTAAGCTTTTAGCTGATGTTAATTTTGTACTAGTGAAGGCATTGCTTAATATCTTACTGAAGAAATTTGTTGCTTTAATGAATTCATGTTTTAATATTTTAATCCTTATTGCCTGACTGAATTTAAGAGATTCTAGAAAAGGGTAGCACTCATGTTATGAGAAAAAATTGTTTGTTCTGGTATGATATTTCAGACTGTTATGTTTTTAGGTATACAACAAATGCTTGTAACCTCTTTGTAGTAAAAAACTAAGAGCAATGCCATCTTCTTGCTCAAAAGAGCTTGCTGAGTAACTTCTAGTTAATTCTGGATCTCTTCAGGAATGCAGAACCTTTTCAACAGGTTTTTTTCAAGCTTTAACATGCTTAAAAAGAGACTTTTTGAAGGAAGAAAATGGCACATAGGTACAAAATGCAAGTCAAATAGAGGAAGTGTAGTATTAAAGGGGTTCATATTTTATTTTATTTATTTTTATCTACTTTATTTTACCCTTATTCACTACATTTTACAATATTCAGAATGTACTATATTTTAAAGATATTAAATGTTAAATTCCAATGTATAATTAGTATCTTCATAGAATAAAATATCTTTAGAGTGCACTGTGATAGACGTGATACAAATTCATCTGGAATCTGCCATGGTGGAGCTGAAATGGGAGGACACTGTATGGACTACAAGGCAAAGAATAGAGGTCCAGGAGATATAGATCCTTTTTTGAATGTTATGACTGAGTTATTTTGCAGATTGTATTGGGTCTGGCTGAGATGGAGTTAGTACTCCCTATAGCAGCCCTCATAGCACTGTGCTCTGCAGCTCTGTAGCTAGAAAGGTGTTGATAACACACCAGTGTTTTGGCTACTGCTGAGCAGCGCTGGCACAGCATCAAGGCTGTCTCTCCAACATTTTTGCCCTCCCCTCAATGGCAGGCTGGGGCAGGGCAAGATCTTGGGACGGGACATAACCAGGACAGCTGACCTAAACTAACCAAACAGATATTCCATACCATATGACGTCAGCTCAGATATAAAAGCTAAGTGAAGGGAGACGGGGGGGGGACATTTTTGTCTTCCGGAGCAAGCACTACGCGTACTGGAGCCCTGCTTCCCAGGAAGTGGCCAGACATCGCCTGCTGATGGGAAGTAGAGAGTAACATCATTTGTTTTTTTCTTTGCTTTCGCGCGCAACCTTTGCTATCGTTTTATTAAACTGCCCTTATCTTGACCCACGAGCCTTTCGTTATATTTTTCTCTCCCCCGTCCAGCTGAGAAGGGGGAGTGATAGAGCGGCTTTGGTGGGCACCTGGTATCCAGCCAGGGTCAACCCACCACAGTCCTTTTTGGCGCCCAACGTGGGGCACGACAACGGCAGTTTTGCATTAAGCGTTCTATAGCTAGTTATTAAGTGGCAAGCTCCTGTGCAGGTCACAGAGCTTGTTAGCTGCTTGCTTATCTCTAGCTTGCTGAGTTTGGGAACATGTTAATGCAAATAATGGCTGTGTGCTTTGTCCTGGCACTGACGGCTTTGTTGTGCTGTGGGAGTTATCTTGTGTGGAGAATGAAGGAACGTGGGAACGTGCTAATACAAATAGTGTCTATGTGCTTTGTCCTGGCAGTGATGGCTTTGCTGTGTTGTGGGAGCTATCTTGTGGAGGAGATGAGGGAACACATCTCCCTCTCCCTACCAGGCATTGATGTGAATGGTTTTATTATGCAGGCTCCCGAGGTCCTTGTTCACCCTTACGTGAGCTGTTCAATACTAATAATTAATACTGGTGGCATATTATGGGTATTGTGGAACCTGGTCTCTTCCTGGTATAAGAGGAGGCAAGTTTTAGGTGAGGCAATATTGAAATGTGCCCTCAAGCGACCAGTCCCTGGGTGGCAGGGTATATGGAAGGATTTGGGCAGATTCCTAGGACGGTTATCACCTCCCATAATCTGGGATTTTACATCCGAACAGACAAGTAACCCTGGCAAACTGACACGTCACCTGATAGAAGGGTGCCTTGCCTATCCCAATGAAAACCAGCAGCTTCTCGCACTGTACTGGGGCCTGGCCTATGCCTACCGAGCCACAGTTCAATACTCTCAGAGGACCATGGTTGAGGCAGGGACCCAGACTGCATCTAAGGACACGATGCTCGAGATAGGGACCCAAACAACAACTACAGTAATTGCCCCAGTAGTGAAACGGAAACAGTGGACAAGGAGATCAACGGGTCCATACCATCGATTAGTGAGGGAAGAAGAAGAAGAGGAAAGGCTTGATTTAGAAGCTGGTCCTTCGATAAGGAAATTGGAGGAAGGAGTGAGGGAACTTAAACAAGAAGCAGAAACTACCCGGTCCCTGACGTCCTCAGAACTTCGGGACTTGCGGAAAGATTACAGCCGCCAGCCAGGTGAGCGGATTGCTGCCTGGCTGCTCCGATGCTGGGATAACGGGGCTGATAGTCAGCTACTGGAAGGCAAGGAAGCGCAACAGCTGGGATCCCTCGCTAGAAACCGGGGAATTGAAAGAGGAATTGGGAAAGAGGCAGCAATTTGCAGTCTCTGGAGCCGGCTCCTCTCAAGTGTGAAGGCAAGATATCCATTCAAGGAAGATCTTGTAAATTCATCAGAAAAGTGGACTACTGCAGATGAAGGCATTCAGTACCTGAGAGAGTTAGCAGTGGTGGAAGTCATCTACAGTGATCTAGATGACGAGGAAGTTTCCAAAGACCCAGAGGATGTCCTGTGCACACGAGCCATGTGGCGAAAGGTGATTCAAGGTGCCCCAGCGTCGTATTCTAACAGCTTGGCAGCAATGTATTGTCCAGATATGGAAACACCAACTGTGGAGAAAGTGTCGTCTTGGCTCCAAAACTTTGAGGAAAATCTCTGTGTCTCCTCATCCCTACAGGACAGTGCCTTGGCTGTTAGGGATGCTCCAAGAAATCAGTTCTCCCCTGCCCCAGTCAGAGGGAAAGGGAGCCCTAGGCGTATGCCACGTGGTACACTCTGGTTCTTCCTGCGTGACCAAGGGGAGGACATGAGGAAGTGGGATGGTGAACCCACCTTTAAGCTGGAAGCCCGCGTACGTGAACTGAGAGGGAAGACAGCTGTTAAGAAGGGGTCACCCAAGAAGAAGGCTGTCAGCGTAGTTGCTGTAGAGGCCCAAGAAGGCACTCAGCGATCCTCCAGGCATAGAAGAACTGAAAACACCTCCCTTGATTCTGGTGAGGGGACTTCTGGTCTGGTACCGCAAGGATCGGACAGTGAATATTCTGATGAGGAACAGCAATAGAGGGTCCCTGCCTTCGGCCAGGAGAAGGAAAGGGATGATCGGATATACTGGACTGTGTGGATTCGATGGCCTGGCACATCAGACCCACAGAAGTATAAGGCTTTGGTAGACACTGGTGCACAGTGTACACTGATGCCATCAGGATACAGGGGCACAGAATCCATCTGGATCTCTGGAGTGACAGGGGGATGCCAAGAATTGACTATACTGGAGGCTGAAGTGAGCTTGACAGGGGACAAGTGGGAAAAGCACCCCATTGTGACCGGTCCAGAGGCCCCTTGTATCCTTGGCATAGACTACCTCAAGAGAGGGTACTTCAAGGACCCAAAGGGGTGCCGGTGGGCTTTTGGTGTAGCCACTGTAAATGCAGAGAAGATCAAACAGCTATCTACCCTGCCTGGCCTCTCGGAAGATCCCTTTACTGTGGGATTGCTGCAAGTTGAAGAACAGCAGGTGCCTATCGCTACCAGGACAGTGCACCGTCGGCAATACCGGACAAACCGAGACTCCCTGGCTCCCATCCATGAGCTGATTCATCACCTAGAGAGCCAAGGAGTCATCAGCAAGACTCATTCACCTTTTAATAGTCCTATATGGCCAGTGCAGAAGTCTGATGGAGGATGGAGGTTAACAGTAGATTATCGCGGCCTGAATGAAGTGACACCGCCATTGAGTGCTGCTGTACCAGACATGTTAGAGCTTCAATATGAACTGGCATCAAAGGCAGCCACATGGTATGCTACAATTGATATTGCCAATGCATTTTTCTCCATTCCTTTGGCAGCAGAGTGCAGGCCACAGTTTGCTTTCACATGGAGAGGTGTCCAATACACCTGGAATCGGCTGCCCCAGGGGTGGAAGCACAGCCCTACCATTTGTCACGGATTAATCCAAATGGCACTGGAACAAGGCGATGCCCCTGAACATTTACAATACATAGATGACATCATCGTATGGGGCAACAAGGCAGAAGAAGTGTTTGAGAAGGGAAAAAGAATAATTCAGATTCTTCTGAAAGCTGGTTTCGCCATAAAGAAAAGTAAGGTCAAGGGACCTGCACAGGAGATTCAGTTCTTGGGAATAAAATGGCAGGATGGTCGCCGTCATGTCCCTATGGATGTGGTTAACAAGATAGCAACTATGTCTCCACCAGCTAACAAGAAAGAAACACAAGCTTTCCTAGGCCTTGTGGGGTTCTGGAGAATGCATATTCCAGGTTATAGTCAGCTTGTGAGCCCTCTCTATCGAGTAACGCGGAAAAAGAACTATTTTGAATGGGGCCCTGAACAACAACAAGCCTTTGAGCATATCAGACAGGAAATAGCTCGTGCAGTAGCTCTTGGGCCCGTCCGAACAGGACCAGATGTACAAAATGTACTCTACACTGCAGCTGGGGAACATGGTCTCACCTGGAGCCTGTGGCAGAAAACACCAGGAGAAACCCGAGGTCGACCATTAGGGTTTTGGAGCCGGGGGTACCGAGGATCAGAAGCTCACTATACCCCGACTGAAAAAGAGATATTAGCAGCATATGAGGGGGTTCGAGCCGCTTCAGAAGTTGTTGGTACAGAAACATATCTCCTCTTGGCACCACGATTGCCCGTGCTACACTGGATGTTCAAAGGAAACATCCCCTCTACACATCATGCAACCAGCGCTACATGGAGTAAGTGGATAGCATTGATCACGCAACGGGCTCGACTGGGGAAATCTAACCGCCCAGGAATTCTGGAAGAGATCATGGAATGGCCAGAAGGCAGAGATTTTGGAGCATCACCTGAGGAGGTGACTCGTGCCCAAGAGGCACCACCATATAATGAGTTATCAGAAGATGAAAGGTGTTATGCTCTGTTTACTGATGGATCCTGTCGTGTGGTAGGGAACCATCGGAAGTGGAAAGCTGCTGTGTGGAGCCCCACACGACAAGTCATTGAGGCCACTGAAGGAGAAGGCGAGTCAAGTCAGTTTGCAGAAGTGAAAGCCATCCAACTGGCTCTAGACATTGCTGAACGAGAAAAGTGGCCGGTACTCTACCTCTATACCGACTCCTGGATGGTGGCTAATGCCCTATGGGGGTGGCTACAGCAGTGGAAGAAGACCAATTGGCAACGCAAGGGTAAACCCATCTGGGCAGCAGCATTGTGGCAGGACATTGCTGCCCGTGTAGAACACATGACTCTAAAGGTACGTCATGTAGATGCTCACGTGCCCAAAAGCCGTGCCACTGAAGAACATCGAAACAATGAACAGGTAGACAAGGCTGCCAAAATAGATATAGCTCAGGTGGACCTGGACTGGGAGCGTAAGGGTGAGCTATTTGTAGCTCGATGGGCCCATGAGACATCGGGACATCTAGGGAGAGATGCAACATATAGGTGGGCTCGTGATCGAGGGGTGGACCTGACCATGGAGGCCATCACACAGGTCACTCATGAATGTGAAACATGTGCTGCAATCAAAAGAGCCACCAGAGTAAAGTCTCCCTGGAACAGAGGGCGGTGGTTGGGTTTTCAATATGGCGAGGCCTGGCAAATTGACTACATTGGACCACTGCCACGAACACGCCAAGGCAAGAGCTACGTACTCACCATGGTGGAAGCAACTACTGGTTGGCTAGAAACATATCCTGTAAACCATGCCACTGCCCGAAACACCATCTTAGGCCTCGAAAGGCAAATTTTATGGCGACACGGTACCCCAGAAAGAATTGAATCAGACAATGGGACTCATTTCCGAAATAACCTTATAAGCTCCTGGGCAAAGAAACATGGCATTGAGTGGGTATACCACATACCCTATCACCCGCAGGCATCTGGAAAAATTGAGAGATATAATGGACTGTTGAAGAGTATGTTGAGAGCGCTAGGCAATGGGACATGGAAGCATTGGGATGCAAATTTAGCAGAAGCCACTTGGCTAGTTAACTCTAGAGGATCTGCTAACCGTCCTGGTCCTGCCCAAACAAAACCCCTACATACTGTGGGAGGAGATAAGGTCCCCGTGGTGCACATGGGGAAGTGGCTGGGGAAGGCAGTGTGGATTGCACCTCCCATGGGAAAAGGCAAACCCATTCGTGGGATTGTCTTTGCTCAGGGACCTGGGTGTACTTGGTGGGTAATGCGGAAGGATGGGGAGACCCAGTGTGTGCCTCAAGGACATTTAACCTTGGGGGAAAAATAATCTGTGATGTGAGTTGTATGTTGCAGGAAGTAATGTAGCAGGAATGACCTGAACTGCAGAGGAGTGAACTTCGCAAGGAACCAGACAAGTGCATCGGTGACCCAAACCAAGCCGACGTTGGTGCCCAACGATTGAACGTACTGCTTCTCCTGTCCTGACCACTCATCTTGATGGATGGGGCCCAAGTCATAACCTGTGTGTGAACATCTGAAGGAGTGGAAGAAGCCCCTGGAATATCTATCTCTTAAAGGACAAGGGATAGTAATTAATAAGAATGTATAAATCTGTACGTTGGGTATAAAAGTTGTTTAAGTATGTAGTTTCAGTTGTAAGTGTTGGTAAGAAAGGATTTCAGTAATGAGAATTAAATACAATAGTATGGTTAGAAGATATCTGTATTAAATTATGTGGGACCTGAGCAGGACGCAAATGGTATGGAATAAGGGGTGGAGATTGTATTGGGTCTGGCTGAGATGGAGTTAGTACTCCCTATAGCAGCCCTCATAGCACTGTGCTCTGCAGCTCTGTAGCTAGAAAGGTGTTGATAACACACCAGTGTTTTGGCTACTGCTGAGCAGCGCTGGCACAGCATCAAGGCTGTCTCTCCAACATTTTTGCCCTCCCCTCAATGGCAGGCTGGGGCAGGGCAAGATCTTGGGACGGGACATAACCAGGACAGCTGACCTAAACTAACCAAACAGATATTCCATACCATATGACGTCAGCTCAGATATAAAAGCTAAGTGAAGGGAGACGGGGGGGGGACATTTTTGTCTTCCGGAGCAAGCACTACGCGTACTGGAGCCCTGCTTCCCAGGAAGTGGCCAGACATCGCCTGCTGATGGGAAGTAGAGAGTAACATCATTTGTTTTTTTCTTTGCTTTCGCGCGCAACCTTTGCTATCGTTTTATTAAACTGCCCTTATCTTGACCCACGAGCCTTTCGTTATATTTTTCTCTCCCCCGTCCAGCTGAGAAGGGGGAGTGATAGAGCGGCTTTGGTGGGCACCTGGTATCCAGCCAGGGTCAACCCACCACACAGATTTAAGCTCTTTCCCCCTTCCCCCTCCGCTCCTTTCTCTCTGCTTTTTTTTGTCTGTCATTTTTAGGAATATGTGCAGTTTCTTACTACATGCTAGCATACCAACATATTGCTGATCAACTCCATGATCCTGTAATGTGAGGTCATGCACAATGTAAGAAACATCCAACATTATTTCTGTTACCTTCTCAGATTGTTTCAGTTACAAAATATTTAATAATACTTCCTCATTATTTGACTATATTAAGTACATTTGATATTTCATAAATAATGTGTTATTATTCTTCCTCCCTTTAAGAACTGCTCAATTATTACATTTGTCTCCTACTTGTAATAAGAACTGTATATGTATGCACTCTGAAAATTTCAACTGTTCTGATGAACTAGTGCAAATACATAGTTTTTTTTATCCTCTGGTCAGTAGACTGTCTGACCAACTCATACGTGCAACAGTGTTAGCTGAGTTAGAGTAGCTGTTCTTTTATCTCACTAGGTAAGATCTGTGTTTCAATAAATGAGTACTATTCCAGATGCTACCTACACGTGGTTGGCTCTGTTGTTTCTCTGTATGAAACTGTGCATTATTTCAAATATTTCAAATTGTTGTATTATCCTTGAGAGTGTAAAGGTTGAGGTCATTTCAATATTTACAAAATTCTACAGAAATCAATTCCACACCAATACTTATTATTATCCCACTGCCTACTATAATAATTAGAAGTATTTTAGAAAGGGCATAAATTGCTTATTCTGAGTGCTTGACAAATTATAATCTTAGCATTTGGCAAGGGGACACATATAGACTAAGAACGTTCTAGACATGGACAATAAAACTGATACATCGATAAAAACAACTAAGAGTCAATGAGGCATAAACATAGTAATTAATATGATTGTATTTTTGTTTAAATCCTGTTAAGCATAAATATTTTCGTGCTTAATTTAACTTATATTGTTAGTGAAACTCAGAGAGGCCTGTTTTTCATTGTAATGTTGTCTATTTGATAAAATGCCTTTAGTTACAAATGTGATAATTGACCTGAATAGGACAGTCTGGTTTTATAATTGCAGACTAGAAATAAAGATATGTGCAAACAGATTTACTTTATTAGAGTCACTTGCATGATTCTTCATACTGTAGGTAGGTACTAAAAATAGTAAGGCATTTATATTATGAGTTTTTGACTAAAATCTAACATACCCCTGCAAAAAAAGCCCTGCAGCCTATCACATCAAATTTCCATAATATATCAGCTCTGAGACCATATCATGCATACTAAGTGAATCTTATGCATCAGTCTTTCCCCACATGTCTGCTCAGATTCTTAGACAAACATCCTAGAATAACAAGTTAGAATAACTAATAATGTGTTAGAATAACTAATATCAGAATAACTAGGATTCTGGAGTGTCTCAATCTATATGAATCCTTCCTGAGACAATTTAACAAGGGGCTAATGTTCTAAGAAGGACTGCTTTGTACTTTATTCATCACTCTTGAGCATCTTGGCCTTCATTTATTTGTTCCTGAACATTTTTTTCCTGGATAGCCTGCTTCAAAAGTTCCCTTTCTCAAAATTTGGTTAAAAACTAAATAAATAAATTAAACTTACATCCTGACTTTTAAGGTGTGGTGCAAGATGCTTCATCACATGGGGTGTCTTCTTGTATGTGTCATCAAAATGAAACCTATGTGCAGAAAATGTGCTGTTTCCCCCAAATGTACCTTTACTATGAGCACCATATACTACAAAATGTATTTCCATTTTCCAAGTATATCTTTTAACTGTTATTGAAAAGTATATTGGAAACTTCTCTTACAATAATTCTAAGTGACCATTTCCCTAATAATTACTTATCAAAAATTCAAGGGGAGCAAGTTTTTACATAGGATTTCTCACTCCAAATAGCTGAATGTCTCAGAGTACTATGTGTAAAACTTTATTCAATCCCATGTTCATTAATGCAAAGTAGGCTATGTTTAAGAAGGAAGAAGGAAAGAATATGGTTTTATTTCTGCATTAAAAGTAACATTTGTAATGGCTAAAATTTTTGTCCTCTTCAATGTAGTCACCAAAAAGCCATTTTTCATTATATAGCACCTTACACTGGGGATAAGTTGGACTCTGAACTTTTGTACATAAAACACATTTTATAGAAACAGGAACTTCTGCCCCCACAGTAGCTGTTGTATGTTAGTAGGTCACCTGCAAATTTACTAAGTTTTCTGCTCTTCAGAAATAAATAATGTCTTTAGAAAAAATCATCTGCACACCCACATACTGTCAATTATTTTTAAAAAATGTACCATGTATAACATGTCTGCATTAATTAAATATTTCTATCTATACTTGAAAAGAAAGTTTCTAGCCAAACTATTTGTGATGAAACTAAATGAAGCCTACAAGGATGGGTGATAGATTTATCTCTTCCTGTTTGCTATAACATGAATGCTTAAGAGTGGAAAACATCTCTGTGGATATCAAATACAAGTTTCTGATGCACTGAAATACTTCAAAACCATAAAGTTAATAACAATGTACTGCACCATAACAAAGCATATGCACTGACTCATATTATCTCAAAACTGGAAAACAAAAAAGAAAAAAAACCAACTTTCATTCTGATGCTATTCTCTATGCTTGTAACATTTTCCAGAGGCTACCAAGTGCTTTCAAATGATTGATTAAAAAATGGCAGCCTGCATTTCCAAAGATTTCTTTTGGTGGGAATAGCTTATAGAGTCCTCACACAATTTTCTTCTGACATCTGTTTCAATGGATTTGGACTAGAAATAAAGTAAAGATGCTATCTTTTCATATCTCATATCAGTTTAAATCAATATGTCCAAGAAAATATCCACATGCGTAACCATCAGCTGGACTGAAAGCAAGTATTTTTTATATGGAAGATACCTCTTGTTTGGAATTTTTCCTGATATAGGTTTGATTTGAACCTGCCATTGTAGCAATGACTTTTTATTTAAACTCAACAGTAGTAATAAAATATTGTCTGTATTTGACTCAGCTTAAACTGTTACTAAAAGACTATTTCAAATTTCTCCAATGATTTACAGAAGATGTAATGCACTGTAGTTTAATCAGTTGTAAAAAGATCATGTCAGATACCCTTAATAATTGGTTTCAGAACTGTATATGTATTTTAGAAACGTAATGAAAGGAAACCCAGGGCAGATGGATGAGGCAAAATTTTCATGTCTTGTTCAGAGAAACGTACATTCTCCCTCTCTATTAGGAGTCAGGTGGAAATGTATACAATGGTGACAATAAATATCACAGGTAAAAGGTGATGCTGTTATTGGTCACTAACCATTTCCCACTCCCTTTTTCCCTTTTTAGGTTCCCTCTCCCTCCCCCTCCCCCCCCACCCCCCACCCCCACTACACCAGAGAAGTGACTCAGCTTGAAGTCATCAGCTTGAGGTGATGCCTCTGGCTGTTACACTTACCTATGCTGTTCAACAGCTGTCAAGGTGCTGTCTGAAATTGATGTAAGTGGAAGCAGTTTTCTTCATTCACTGATTTAAAGGCAAAATGCATATTTCTTCCCATTTCTGTCAAATGTTGAAGGTTATTTTTCTGTGCACTTAATAATACTTTTTTTTTGTACTAAACTAAGATGTTTTTACTTTTAGACTAGTGAAAGTAAGTAATGTGCATTTTCTTTAACTCTGTCTTTATATGAATGCACACATAGTACATAAATATATATTTAACTAGTTCCATCCTAGACAACTATCTGGTTATACTTTTGCTATGTAAAATCACTTTATGCTATTTTAAATTTTTGGCTTCATCCAGCATTTTGTCTTGATTATATTTTTTAATAGTCATAGTCTAGAATGGATCACCCAACTGAGATAGTACTGTAAAACCAGATTTGGATTGGCATACAGAGTCATAAATAGCTAGTTTTACAAATGTTTAAAACATGCTAAAAGACAGGATTTTCCAAAACTCCATTAATCTTTCTGGAAGACCATACCTTTTATTTCTTAATTCCTTTAGCAGCATAACCTTAATCATTGGCCAGGCTAGATTAACACCCTAATTTTCTATCTAGTTACAAAACTCTTCTTTGCCTCTATTTCCATTAGTAAAATAAATCTTTCTGATTGTAACAAGAAACTAATCACTATTCTTAAAGGGCAGCCACTAAACTAACATTTGACAGGCCTAAGCACCTACTTAGTAAAATAGATATAACATGGGAACGTGTTACCTGGCCAAGTTGATTCTGTTTTTTCTAGTGCCATTTGCTATTGTCATGTATATTTTTGCCCCCCTCATTCCATGACTTATATTTTGTCATGAAAGCAAAAATCTGGTTTCTGTTGCTTCAAAGGATATGAAGATTCATCTTGTGCAAGAATTTCAACCAAAATATCCAGTAGAAGAGTAAATACTGAAGTGTAATCTGAAGTGAAATAACTTCTGTCTGCATAGCTTTCCTGGAAAATTATGAATCTGACCTAATTCAAGCACAGACATGGGACTGCAGAGAAAGGTTCAGATGACTCCATATCATCTGCAGAAAGGAGACAGAACATCAGTGTGGACCGCAGCACCAGACTGAGATGAAAAGAAAGCAGATGCTAGAATCTCTCATTGTAGATGTCTGAATATGATTTTGTAACTAGAAGGGAAAGTTATATTGTGCATTGCTGATTCCTGCACAGGAAAACAGTTTCTTCTTGCATGATACCCTTGTGTTTAGAGAATATAATATTTACCATACAGAATATCACTATAAAATGCAAAAGCAGTGCACAAAAATATTTATTTTATAAGATATCATAAGGGAAATATCAGGGAAACAGGTTTTCTTCCAGGGTGACTGACATTCAGTAGATGGTATCAATTTTGTATCACTGTATTTAAACTTTTTCTAAGTACGATGAGGTAGTTGTCATTGTATTTGAATATTTGCAACATTAATCTTTTAGCATATGTTTAGAGAGAAAGGAATTCCTTCCCAAAGGTACTTGTCATCATTGTATTGACAGCCCAATACATTAATATTAGCCTATGTACCAGCACTTCACCATTTACTAAGTCCCATTCAAAGAGCGATCTGAGTAATTTTTATATGTCCAGCCAATTTCTCTTGGCACGACATCTCCCTGTTTTATCCTGATATTCACTATGCAGAGACAGTCTGTTACACCATGCTTGTTCTGACTATATATTCCCGGACCACATTCCTAAGTCAAACTGTACCCACTATTAAACTCTGCTTTTAATCCAAGTTCACCTTGTCACAAGAAAACACTCAGTGCTTGCTTTTTTGCATAGCTCTTTGCTAGTTACCCCCTCCCAAACAAACAAACTATAATCAGAAAAACATAGTACTTAGCAATTAAAATCTGTTGTCATCTTGCAGTGTGTTGTGCACATTATGATTCACAAATTGTGTCTCAAAGCACCTTAGGTCTATAGACTAAGCATTTAATTAAACAACAACAACAACAAAAAAGACCAAAAGAAGGTAAAGGGAAAGGAAAGGGAGAGGGAAAGGGAAAGAAGGAGGAAAAGGAAGAGGAGGAGGAAGAGGCAAAGAGAAAGGGAAAGAAAAAGAAAAAGGAAAGGGAAGGTGAGAAGAGAAGGTGAGAGAAGAGAAGAGAAGAGAAGAGAAGAGAAGAGAAGAGAAGAGAAGAGAAGAGAAGAGAAGAGAAGAGAAGAGAAGAAAAGGAAAGGAAAGGAAAGGAAAGGAAAGGAAAGGAAAGGAAAGGAAAGGAAAGGAAAGGAAAGGAAAGGAAAGGAAAGGAAAGGAAAGGAAAGGAAAGGAAAGGAAAGGAAAGGAAAGGAAAGGAAAGGAAAGGAAAGGAGGAAAGGAAAGGAAAGGAAAAAGGAAAAGAAAGGAGAAAGGAAAAGAAAAAGGAAAGGAAAACCAACAAAATTCCTCCAGAAAAACAAATACAATAAAAAAGTAGAAATTACCAAAACTGAAAAAAAAAAAAACAAAACAAAACACTACAATAACAGGAAAGTGATTTTTATGTTCATTTTCCTTCTTTCTCATTTTACATATGCAAATGGCACAAGAGTTTTATTTGCAAGTACTTCAGAGTTGTGTCCTATACTGTTTAACTATACAGTCCTAAAGAGCTCACAGTACTTTATTGATCAACAATTTGATGGGTGATTCAGCTACAGAAGGCACTGTCTCCATAGTAAGAATAGTCAGAATGTTTCAGAGTATAAGTTATAGAATAAATGATTTGCCATATAAGCCATAGCTGATGAAAAATTATAGATACATTCACTCAGCTTCTGGAAGCACTTAATTGACTCCAACTGTGCTCATGTTCATCAAGATCTTGATAACAGGGTTACCAGAAACTGTGTGAAAAGAAAAATGTTTAGTTTTTATTCATGACCACTTGATTCTAAGACCTAAGTCCATTCAGTCACCAGGTGATACACTTTAATGGATTCTACATCATAATTTCAGTGAATGACAACTTTAAACATGAAATGCTAAGAATTATTCAAAGATATTTAGTGGGCACTAATGAAGTAATAGCAAAATTGAGAAAATAAGGAACTTAACATCCAAGTTTAATTTAATTCAAATAATTAACATTTGAAATGCTGTTGTACAGGGTTTTTTTTTACTTAATAGTGTTTGGTTTTTAAAAGTCTAGAAATAAAAAAGTTTTCATTTTATGTGGCAGTATCTCTGGTGTGAATGGATGTGTTCTTACTGCTTCACAATGTATTGCTGGAGTTATGCAAAATAATTAAAGGGAAGATCTTTTAAATAAGTAATTATAATTTCTGTTCAAGTTAGTAATGTGTAGCATGACTACATGTAAATATACAAATACATATTTATGTAATTATAAATTTTATTTGGACAATCTTAATTATCAAATAGGCTTGGTACATGATGGTGAGCATAAAATAATGTTGAGATCATAACTGTATATTTAAAACATACAGTGAAAAGTGACACAGATCTTATTTTACTGTTAGCTGTTCTGTACTCTTCCCTAATTTTCTTTTATTTCAAATACTAAAATCTGTTACTCCAAATTATATGATGTGTATTTTACATTCAGTATAACTTTAAAGGTCACTTATATGTAAAATATTTTAATGTCTGTTTTAGCTTCTATTACGTTTACTTAATATTTGAACATAATATTTGAATACCTATTAGTTGTAAAATTCATTGAAATATGTCAGATCAGGTATGATCCATATCAGTTTCTATGTAGTTGTATAATGAACTCCTTTTGTGGGAAAAGTAAAGACAATTAAAATAGAAATATTATCTTTATCTATGTGTGTTGTACTGCCTCAACAATAATTATTCTATATGCTAATTAGGGGCATTTATTAACAGTGTTAAAGTAGTGATTTCTTAATGTAGTTAATTAAAAATATCTTATGTTCACTCACACAAATTCACGCCTTTGATATTCTTATTAAACACATAGAATGGCTAGTTCTTAAGAGTAATATCAGCAATTTGCTAATTTGGACAGAATTAGCACTTGTCAAAGCTTTATATTAGAGGAAATAATTAATTTTCTAAAGAAAGAAACTGTTTTCATATGGAAGCATATAAAACCTCTTTTCACCAGAGATCTCTAATTGTCCTTCATTCTTTGTTTCATTTTAATGAAACATGCATCCATTTCTCAATTGAGAATGTAAAAGTATCTTCAGAACTCACAACTCCATCCTGTTTCCCTCTGTTACGGGTGAGGATAAAGAGAGGGCTGGCATGGGTGACCTTGTTATGGGTGTCTGCTATAGGTCACCTGACCAGGAAGAACAAGAAGATCAGGCCCTCTACAGACAGTAGGAAGCAGACTCATGTTCACAGGCTCTGTCCTCATGGGGAACTTCAGCCATGCCGATATCTGCTGGAGGGAAAACAAAGCAGGGCATAAGCAATCTAGGAGGCTCCTGGAGACCATCAGTGACAACTTCCTGACTCAACTGATAAAGAAGCCAAATGAGGAGAGGTGCTCTGCTGGACCTCATACTCACAAACAAGGAGAAGCTTATTGTGGATGTGAAGGTCAAGACAGCTTTGGCTGCAGTGACCATGAGATGATGGAGTTAAGATCCTGAGAGGACGGAGCAGGGCAAAAAGCAAGATCACAGTGCTGGACTTCAGGAGAGCAGACTTTGACCTCTTCAAGGGTATTCTTGGTAGAGTTCCACGGGATAAGTCCCTGAAGAGCAGAGGGGCCTGAGTAAGCTGGTTAGAATTCAAGGATCACATGCTCCAAGTTCAAGAGTGATCCATCTCTACAAGCAACAAATCAGTCAAAAATTCCAGGCCTGTGTGGATGAACAAGGAGCTCCTAGCCAAACTCAAACACAAAAAGGAGTTATACAGAGGGTGGAAGCAAGGAGGACTAACCTGAGACTACATGGAAAATTATGCAAGATTAAAAAGGAAATAAAGTTATGCCAATATTCAGAAAGGGTAAATAAGATGATTTAAGTAATTCTAGAACTAATTAATTTAATACTTTTTTTAGGCATATTAATAGAAATCCTGATATAGAATCAAATACGGTATTAAAGGAAAAGAATTAATAATCAGAACGACTTTCTAGATAATGTTACTCCTAAATATCTGAGTCCTTATTTTGATGAGACTGACAAAGCCACAAATGATTGGACCATTGCTCAGCTCACAATTCAATGTCACAGTTGTGACATTTTGATTTTTAAAAAGTAGCATGTTTTAAAAAAGCAGGGTTGTGAAGATGATTAAGGCATTGGAGCATCTGTCATGTGGGGAAAGGCTGTGAGAATCAAACCCTGGAAAAGGTTACCAAGAGGTTGTCCAAGTTGTGGAGTTTCTTCCCACCTTGGCAATGTTCAAAACCTAACTGTACAAGGCCCTGAGTAACCTGCTCTAGTTGCCACTACCTTAAGCAGAAAGGTTTGGACTACATGATCTCTAGAGGTGCCTCTGAATGTGATCTATTCTGTGATTCTGTGGAAACTAGGAGATATTACATGGATTAAGTATTACTGGAGTGACATATTTCAAAACTTAGTTGTCTGTGGGGAATCTTGTTTGAATAGCACTTTTCCTAGGCTAATCCAAACTGTTTGATACTAAAACCAACACTATTAAATTTTCATTAATGCTCTTGAAGTAAACATCAATTCACTGTTCATTACATTTGCAGATGACACAAAGATTGACAGAATTATAATTAATGATGAGGAGAGAGTAGTCATACAGGAAGATTTGTATTGAAACATGAACTAGCCTCATTTAAAGAATAAAAAAGTGTTCTAAGAATAATGTATGAAAGTTATAACTACAGACTAGGAAATTGTATCATGGAAAGTAGTGACCATAATAGGCTCTAGGGGTAATGTTTTATACTGTGTAACATTGCAGAAAAGTAGGCTAATTTTTGGAGGAATAAATGGAATAATAGTAAGTAATAATCCGAAGGAGATTTTAACTCCCTTGTGATATTAATGAGTTTAGTGTGCACATTTTTAAAGGAAATTGAAAAGATTCTAAGAAACAATCAGGAAAAAAAAAAAAAAGAAAAAAAAATCCCAAAAGAAATTACATCAGTTCACACATCTTGTCAGAAATAAGAGGTTTCTGTAAAAGGCAACAGAAAAAACTGCAAGGAAAAAAGTAGTATCTGGGACTTAACAACTGAAAAAAACTTAAATGGAAATTAAAGTGAAACTCAGTTTGGTACGTTTGTTTTGCTTATTTTTTAAAGAAGAATGTTTAACTTCTATAAAGAACAGCCACAAGAAATGGTAAAATAGCTGTGTTTTGGTATCTTCAAAATGCATTAGATGTTTTCCTGAATGTAACTTTACTCAAATATATGATCACAGGTTCCATACGCATACTACCGAACAAAATACAAGGCAAGAAGATACACAGGATATGAGGTAATCACACCTAGCTTTGTCTGCTCACTTTTTACTCTGTGCATCAACTTAGAACAGCTAGTAAAATCAAGGAACTTGCTACTTTCTATATAAATGTATTTTGTACATAAATGTTATGATCCTTCTGAAAACATGAAAATACTATTTTCAAATATAAGATGAAAGGTTTCTAATAAGAACAAGAAATTCTTCAAGCACTTTCCAAAAGGAAGATGAAATAAACCACCATGTCTTAAAAGCCAGTGCTACTATGAAGCACCATTTTAAGACAGATATAATACAAACCATATACTCAGGTAAAATTCACATCAGTTTATTCATACTTTGTTTTCAACAGTATAAAGACCATTATATAATCTAGTTTGACTTTCTGAATATCTCAACTTACAGTACTTTACTTTATCAATCTTGTATTAACCCTAAGAACTGTGTTAGAGTAAAGCTTAAGTTTCAGAAAATATTTCATCTTAGTGTCACACTATTAAGAAATGGAGATCTCAGTGCACCACCTACAATGGCAATTTTTCCAGTATTTCAATATTGTTTCCATATTAAAACACACTCACTTTGAAGAACAGGGCCACATTTCTAAAATGACTGGCTACAGCTCTCAGCTTTTAGTTTGTATTACCCCATTATTTGCTGCTCTGAAGATAAGATACATATTGCGCCAAGGACTCTTTTTAACATGGGGAGGTTTATGCTGCAACATAATCTCTTTAATAAAGTAAACATAGTAAGCTTATCATAAGGGCACTTTTCCAGTTATTGAACCATTATATCATCATTTTTACATACTGTCCTCAAATCTTCAGTGTTTTTGCTGGAGATATCAAAACTTTAAACAACAGCTTAATATTGGTCTTCACATCTTATCCACTTGCTCACTATTCTTGTATTGATTCATTCAAGAAACGAATCATCCAGTCTCTCATATCAGTAAACTGAGTGTTTATGTTCTATTTATCATCCAGCATGGCACCTAAATCACTTTCAGAGCCTCTGCTCTCCAGTGTAGCATCCAGTGTGCTGTTCAACAGGTTATAATCTTCTGATTTGGTATTCTAGAGCTTATCTGGTAGGCGGTTTCTGTTGCTGCAGAGATCGCTCTGACCAAAAGTCACTGAGGGATCAAAGGATCAAAGCCACAGCTTCTACAGTATTGACTTCAGTAGAAGGACCTTCAAAAATATCAGACTTTCCTCTACCCACTTCTGAGTTCTTGGGTATGCTGAAAAATTGTGAGCATGTAAGAGCATACGAGTTGAAGAATTTTCCCCATAATTCTGGATAACCTTATAGTACCAAGGTGTGTATTTGAAGTCCACAGAGTTCATTCTCAAAAGAATTATGATTCATTATTTTAAATCATAAAATTAATCAGTATGATTATACATCATTGTCAGTTGTTACCCTAATTTCACAGATGGTGAGCAGAGGCAGAGAGAATAACATAAAAATAGAGCTTACTGGGGCAAGAGTGAGAAAAATTATTTTTCATGATTTTTTTTTTTCATTCGGTTAAGAGAGTACTGTGGAATTTCAGCAGGTGCTCAGTTGGTAACAGCAATCCTTTCAGATCATTGCCTTTTTTCCTATCTTCAGTAGTTCAGAGTGTGCTTCTCCAGGCTGCCCTGGCTCAGGATTTCTGCCAGTTCTACTTTCATCTCCTGCCTGTGTCCAGCTCAGGCCATCTCAGAAATCCAGTTACCGTACTAGCAGATTAACAGCATAGAGGAGACAAACTGCTTTCTGTCATTTCATGTGCAAAGTTTTCACTCTCTGTATCAAATGAAGAAAAGATACTGCTCACTTCCAGGCCGGAGGCTTCTTAGTCTGTATGACATCATGGATTAATTATTTGTGACGTTCTATCAAAAATTGGCTGAAAACAGAGGAAGTTTGACTTTTCCCATTCACAATTAGGAAGATTTTTATAGGTAACCATATTCACAGATTGGGTTTTAATTTTCATCAATAAATGTAATCTAGCCTGAGATAGAAGTGCAGTGAAAAATTAAATCTAAATAAATGTTTAAAGAAAATGTTATAAAATATGGAAAGAAAAATTATGCTAGCTTTGTGTGGTCCTTCCAAAAAAAAAAGAAAAGTGTCAGACAAACTCGGTAATAAGCAATAGAAGTGGTTTCAAATAACAATTATTCAAGAACTTTGAGAACATAATTGAAAATGCTATGCTGGTATTACAGTATTATCAAGTAAATCGTAAAATGCCACACGAGTTAGTTTTACGCTGAGACCGTCTTTATACGTACTGACAGGTTAGTATTTCATTTCAGTTATATAGGTGAAAATCTTTAATAATTGCTAGCAATGACAGAAGTGAACTTCAAATAGCTCTGAATAAACTATTAACGCTGAAATTATTCAGAAGCATAACGAAAGCACTATTTTAAAATCCTCACAAGATTTATGCTCATTATCATCTAATTTATGATTAACTGGAAATGCCACTACTATTAATTCATTATAGAACATCCCTTATTTAATTGCTTGACAAAAAAATTGAATTCACATTTCATGTACTACCATTGGCCAAACCTTTCTAGCATCCCTGTAGTTTTAAAATTACATGTTAATATCGAGGATAGTAAAAGGGAACTGTAGTTTCAGAAAAGAGCATTCAGTTTAGCCAGATACCAGATAGCTAAGTGTATTCCCCCTTCACAGGGTTTAAAATGTTCAGTCTTTTAACTGTAAAGATGATGTGGAAAAAAATATAAGTCTTCTGTGAGACTATTTTTATTCCATTGTCAACAATAACTTTTGAAGATAACGTGACATTTATACTGTCACTCAGAACAGCATCGATCTTAACAGCATATTGCATACATCTTTTTATGAGCATTTAGCTTAACATTCTAATGTATTTTAGAGCCTACAAGTATTACAATAGCAGTAAAATGCACAATAAAAAACCATCAGTTACATGAATGTAAATTAACACACTTTATCATAAAAAAATAAGGCAGTCTTGTTTGAAATCACATTTTAGAGTGAGAAAAAATCAGCACGTAAATTTGTAAGGGTACTTTCTGCAGTTGCTCCACAACTGTCTGTAGTTACAGTAAGGAATAGTCTTACTCTAAGATCTTTATGGATTTCTAGGCCTAAATTCCCACAATCATCTGGTCACTTTTCTAGGAGCCAAGTGTAATATTTTAACTGATAGAGAGTTAGAACATCATGAAGTTCAAATTAATGATCCTGATATATAGTGATACATGTCTGACTATCTCTTTTTCCAACTGCCTCCTTGTAGAACAATTTTTTATATGGTATAAGGTAAATTATTTGGCAGCAGAAGAACAACAAATAGTAGTTTAGTATAGGCTGAGTATTTCAATGAAAAAAAAATAAAATAACAACAACAATAGTAAGGAAAAGAGGTAGTTGGAAATGGGAATTAAAATAACCAAGCAGTTCATCACTGAGGGATAGAGACAGTTCTCTACCCCAGAATGTTCAGATACTGTTAGGAAACTATTATATGTGACCAGAGCTGAGCTGCCTTCTCTTCAGCTCATACTAATATGTTCCAAAGCTCTTAGCTTGAGCTTGAAGATGTTTCAAAATGAACAAACAACTCAACCTAAATCATAGAAAGGAATTCACAACAGATAAAGGAAAACAGGTTTAAGCTCTTCTCTGCTTGTTGTTAGCAACAAGTCTGGAATTTGAGTTTTTCTCCTTTCTGATGATTGTGTTAATCACTAGGGTACCATCTGTGCTACCACAACTATCTTTCATTTTGAAATGGCTGTGGTTATTCCAATACAAAGTTGGGTTTTATGAAGTATAAATTTATGAAAAGAGCTTTACCAAGCACATATTGTAAGCAGGTTGCCCACCAATTAAGACAAAGTGCATCGTTTTCTCATGGTGTCAGATGCATATTTTGAATTGATTAATGCCCAAATATCAGCTCAGCTTAGAAACACTCAAAATTAAGTAAAAAACCCTGCTCCATTGACTTCCACTTCTGTTTTTTTCCATTTTCCATCCAAGTAGAAACCACATTCTCTGACTTCCAGTGGCTTCCTGCAGAGGTAAAGAAGGAAGTTCCATCATCATGAGTGACATACAATTTGCCAGGACTCTGTGCTTATGTGAATTCCTGTCTTGCTCTTCTTACTGCTTTCTTGTAAAGTTTCAGCCTGAGGGAGAATGCACTTACTTTTGAGAGCCTCACATGAAACTAACATACTATGGCTGCACTAGGAAGTAATTCATCAGTACCCTGCCATGTTCCATCACATCCTTTTTTTCCCATTAGTACCACTTCCATTGCTGTTGGAGCAGCTAAAGAAAAATGTGTTTGAAAGGGGTGATTTTCTACAACTCCAACATCTGTAGATGCAATAGTCTGAGTTTCATAGAAAGAGACACAAATGGGGCCAATATTTCAAAAGGTTGTTGCAATGAAGTGCTTTTGAGCAATGACTAGATATAAGATGTCTGTATGTCAGGGAAAGAAAAATGTTGAGTTAGGGTGCAAACCAGTAAAGAATAATAAGCAGAGACCAATGAAATGGAAAATCATTAAAACTAATTTGTTAGAAATTGAAATATTACAAAGGGGTTCCAGTTTTCCAAAGGAAAAATTAGTTCACTTTGTACATATTTTACCTTGTGTGAGTGTTACCTTTCCATAATTTTAACTAGAAGATGATTACTGCATACTATTAATTTCTAAATCAGCAGTACAAAATGTATGAATAGATAGTAATTTATTATGAGAAAAAATGGGCTCCGTGAATTTCAAATTTCAAGAATAAAAATGTGATAAGTAAAGAGCTATTTAAATTTTAAAACAGTACTGTAAAGCATGCCTTTGGAAAAGGTGCTCCACAACCCCAGACGATTTAAGTGAAGATTAAAAAATGGCTGTAGTCACATGTTTTGCTGTAAATATGTATTAACTCAACATAGGATATTATATTATGTTTGTAATCAAAGTTTCATGTGATTTTATTTGTAGTAAATCCATCACCAGGTACAGCTAAATGAGCTTTGCCACTCTTGATAAACAAGATGGCAATTTCAAATCCATTGGGATTTTGTACTAAGTAGCTCCCTTTTAGATACTAGCTTTTTCCTTAGCACATAGTCTTGTAAAAAAAAACACCTTAAAGAATCTACCACTGATGCTGCAGATTGATATTTGCAAGATGTCAAGGAGACAAACACATGAAGCTAAGGCTACATAATAATAATGAAAGAATCATTGAAATAATCTCTTATTCATTTGACACTCCTACATCACAAAAGAAAGCATAATGGATTGTAGTCATAGGTGCCAATACTCAGAATTTCCCTCCCTCTGTTCCCAAGATGAAACAATATGACATTTGACAAGAGTTTATTGAGAATGACAGGTAGACACAGACCTCTTGCTACCTACTTGGTTCTACATCTCTACATGTCTTGTGTGCAAACTGTGCAGGCAAAAGAGGTGTGGAGACATAGACAGTGTATTTCCTATCATTTATCCATTTACCCCAGAACTTATTTTTTAAGACTTAAGCATCTCGCATCCTCTTTGTCCTGACTGGTCTGGCAGAGAACTGTGGAAAACTAAAGTGCTTAGGTTAGCGACATGACTGGTCTGTAGAAGTAGCATATCTAAATTGTCTAGTACCTTGGGATCTGGGGATTTTCATTTTTGGGATTTTAATATGTATTTAATGTGCATTGTTCAGATACTTTACTTAGTATAGTATACATTGTTTAGTACAGTTAGTATAAATTGTTCAGATCTATACAGTGTTCCTTTCAAGCTAATCAATCTAGGTTGGGAGCTATACTATCGATAATGGACAAAAATAGTAGCTGTAGACAACTAGATGAAAGGCTAAGACTAGCATGTTTATCTGAAGGCTGATGCTTGTCTGGTCTTTATACAGTGTTTTTACTGACTTTTGCAGATGATTAGTAGACTTTGAAAAGTCTAAAAAGTAGTAACTAATATTAGTTAACACGAAAACTCATTTTCTAAGACTGACCTTTTAAAATAAGCTGCAAAAGTTCTTTTGGAATTAAAACTGCATGAGTTCTACTATCAGAAAGAAGAGAAGGTGAAACAAATCTTAGCTTGTGCATTCCCTCTGGGTTTTGGTATGTACTGGATATCAATCAGATCAGAAGATGGATTTGACAGACATAAATTTATAAACAGCTGTTGGATTTTTAATCTGTTGGATTTCTTTAGTAGCCTCTTGAGTAACTGCAGAACATGGAAGCTGATGGAAAAACATTACACTAAAATCAATAAGCTTGGGATGTGACCTGTAGTTCCTGGACATATTTGAAAATCAGCTGGATGATTGTCCTGGTTTCAGGTGGGATGGAATTAATTGTCTTCCTGGTAGCTAGTACAGTGCTATGTTTTTGAGTTAGGTATAAGAAGAATGTTGATAACACACTGATGTTTTCAGTTGTTGCTCAGTACTGCTTAGACTAAAGTCAAGGATTTTTCAGCTTCTCATGCCCAGCCAGTGAGAAAGCTGGAGGGGCAAAAGGAGTTGGGAGGGGACACAGCCAGGGCAGCTGACCCAAAGTGACCAACAGAGTATTCCATACCGTGTGACGTCACATCTAGCATATAAACTGGGAGGAGTGGGGGTGGGGGGATCGCCACTCGGGGACTAGTGGGGCGTTGGTTGGCAGGTGGTGAGCAATTGCATTGTGTATCACTTGCATATTCCAATCCTTTTATTATTACTATTGTCATTTTATTAGTGTTATCATTATTAGTTTCTTCTTTTCTGTTCTATTAAACTGTTATTATCTCAACCCAAAAGTTCTACTTTTTTTTCCCGATTCTCTCCCCCGTCACACTGGGTGGGGTGGGAAGCAAGTGAGCGGCTGCATGGTGCTTAGTTGCTGGCTGGGGTTAAACCACGACAATGATATAACAGAAGTACCCTACAAATGATAACTTTGTTGCTTTCATTGGGTTTTGCTGCCTGTTGCTCCACATTAAGATTTATGCCAGAGATCTCCTAAGATACTTTTTTTAGGACACATAGCTTCATGACATCGAGGCCTGCTGATTTCAAAATGTTTATTCCTAACAGAAATTATCTAACAACCTTCTGTGTTGCCAGAGGATTAGAAAAATGTTTCATATACAAGAGAGACATGCATGTCATATTGTTACTTTTCAAAAACAATAGTGTGTTTTTAACATAATTCTTAACATAACTTGTACTCCTTTCTAATAATGGACTAAAAACATTGCTACAACTTCTTCTTGCCTAATATAGGACTGTCCTCTTCCTTTTATCTCATTAGAGTATCATGTGTGAGTAAACCAGTGATCCCCAAGTTTTTCAAGCCCAGGGAAAATGAGGTTGAGCAAGTAAGATGCTGTAACTAACAATAAGATTTGCTTTTCCACAATTACCTTCCTTTATGTTTGTATATCCTGAATATGTGACTAATATTAGAGGATTTCACAGGTCACATGTCTACCACATCTGGGGAACCACAAGCCTAAGGAGTCATAAGTAGTGTATCCATGAGGCTACCGGTCATATTTCTTTTCTTTCTGGTATAACGAATCATAACCCCACTGCTAAGAGGTCAGAGAAGTATTCTAAGAAATAAATAAAAAAAAAAAAGTATTTCACTCCTCCAGAGAGAACAGTAATTGCAAATCTTGGCACCCTAGAAATTATTCCACAATGTCTTCCTATCCTGTGTTTTAAGAGTGATACACACTTCTCTTTTTAAGCTTTCTTTATATGAGAAGAAATAGCTGAAGTAGCTACACCTTCACAACCCAGAATCAGGTGTATATATCTAAGGAAGGAGATTGTTTTCTTCTGTATTTCTGATTGGTTAGCTTGCGTGTATTCCTGTACAGTTGTATGGCTACTGCAAACATCACTAAAATTTCCCCGTGCATTTTTGGAGACCTATTTTCTTTTAGTTTTTTTATTGGTTATAGACCTTAAAGACCAGCCCAACAAGGTGCTTAAATGGATCCTTAGACTACCCAAGCTGCCATTTAGTCATAGTATAGCTTCTTCTGTTCAGGAGAACAGATTAGAAAAGGCCGGTCTAAAACATAGGGATCTAAGCTTCATTAGACACACAAGGTCACAGCTATTGCTGAGCATGCATTTGATTCCTACCAAAAGCCATTCAGGATCCAGAAAACAGGTATTTCAGAGTTTAAAACCTCTCTTTGGAAAGCGTACTCAGACTCACAGAATAATATAGAGTGAAAAAGTCAGCTGGAAGTCATCTAGTTTAACTGCTTTCTCAGACTAAGGCTAACTTTGAAGTTAGATAAGGTTGCTCAGGGTCTTGTCTAGCTAAATTTTCAGTATCTACAAGGGTAGAGATTCCACATACTCTGGCCATGCTGTTTCATTGCTGTTTCTGGTATTTAATTTTTTTGTTATATCTAGCCAAAATTTTCAGCGTTGCTACTTGTTCCTCATATACTTTACATTAAACAAAAAACATTCAAATCCTTCTGCTTTGGTAAGTAGTGCTATTTTCTGCTCACCTTTGCTCTCCATGAAATTTGCAACCTGGTATTGTAATGATGCAACATCAGTGAGAAAGATTGAAAATACTTTTCATTCTGGTTATGAGGTCAGCTTCAAAGCACACATATGGTAGTTAGTTGCATAAAGCAGCAAAGCACCAGAGGCATGACAAGCAGCAATAACAACCCATTTAGGCTGTTGAGGATTTCTTGGCTGGGCGAGGGCATGTGAGCAATCCAGCCGTTAGGTGGGAACGAAGCATAAGTTTACAAAGTGCTGGAGCAGACAAGGACGCTGTGCCCTTGTACGCTGGGGAAAAGGAAGATAAGAAGAGCCTGACAAACAACTCCTGGATGCCGAAGAATGAGATAAGTAACTGCTGGACACCTCGTGAAGAAGCTTGCACAGCCAATAGAGGATAAGATAGTGTCGCGTGAAACGGGGTATTGGACCAATTAGAGTATCGTATAAGGCACGTGCACAAGCACATAAGGTATATAACTGTGCTAAAAGTTGTAGTAAATGGACTTCACTTGATCACATTGGTCTGTGCGTGATTTCCCCTGTGGATCCTCCGCAACATTAGGCCATTATGCAAACCACTCTTTTAGATTAAAATAGCAAACTATGTTCCTAAGTCAATAACAATGTTTAAGATTCAACCACATTTTCAGAGAGGGACATAGCAAAATAGAGAGAGCCCTTTCTCTGTTGTTTCTTACATGCTTTTTAGCAGCTGACGGGTGCTGGAAATCACAGTCAAAACATCTTTTTCTTTGCTGGTCTTTTCATGCAGGATCTTATGTCAGCTAACTTTTAGACACTGCAGAGCTGAGAATCAAGTTACCTAAATGCATTTGCTAAATCTAATTCTTTTTAAATTAGTTTTGAGAAGGAAGGTATCCTGGTTTCAGCTGGGATAGAATTAACTGTCTTCCTGGTAGCTGGTACAGTGCTATGTTTTGAGTTCAGTATGCAAAGAATGTTGATAACACTGATGTTTTCAGTTGTTGCTCAGTAGTGTTGAGACTAAAGTCAAGGATTTTTCAGCTTTTCATGCCCAGCCAGCGAGAAAGCTGGAGGGGCACAAGAAGTTGGCACAGGACACAGCCAGGGCACCTGACCCAAAGTGGCCAACAGTGTATTCCATACCATGTGACCTCCCATCTAGTTTAGGAACTGGGAAGTTGGGCAGCGGGGAATCACCGCTCGGGGTCTAGATGGGTGTCGGTCGGCGGGTGGTGAGCAATTGCCCTGTGCTTCATTTGTACATTCCAATCCTTTTGTTACTACTGTTGTCATTTTATTAGTGTTATCATTATTATTATTAGTTTCTTCTTTTCTGTTCTATTAAACCATTCTTATCTCAACCCAGGAGTTTTACTTTTTTTTCCCCAATTTTCTCCCCCATCCCACTGGATGGGGGGGAGTGAGTGAGCGGCTGCGTGGTGCTTATTTGCTGGCTGGGGTTAAACCACAACAGAAGATTACAATACTTACCTCTGGATTATGGAGGAGTATCACACATAAACCCAAGTGAACTACTTTATGCCTTTTTTCCAATGGATCATTCCATCTGCGTGATCGTGTCTGTTTATTTTGCTTTGTACTTGCTGATGTGCATTACATAGTAAGTTTCTCAGGCCAAACTTTTTGCCATCTATTTAACAGAAATCACTTTTGTATGTCATAAAGTGAAATATTTCAAGTAAAGAACACATGTTCCAAGAAAGCAATGCAGAGAAGAAGCAGGAGGAATAGTTTGATTCTCCTACCCACACAATGTTAATTTCCTTCTTTTATGCTAGCCCCATCCAATAAATTGTAACAGCTCACATTTAAAACATTACCAAAACCTCTCTCTTGCATATAGACCTTACTTGTCTTCTAACTCCATTGCAAAGATGGTAATTGGGATAGGTCAAACCATGAAATAAATTTTTTAAATAATTTATCTTCTCTGCAAAAATAATTGAAAATGCTGAAAGTAGAGAGACTGTTCAGATCCCTGCTGGTAAGACAATGTCTAGTGATAAAAGGAGAATACCTAACAAACTTCAGTACCACCTACCACCATAATCTGGGAAATGCTGAGCATTAGTGAAGAACAAGACGCACAGAGTGCATGCACATATAAATCCTGTTATTTTTTACTTGAACTGCAAGATATTTTTGTGACTTTTGTTCTTTATTTTGTGGTGGGTTTTTTGTTTTGTTTTTTTGGTCTCCAAGGAATGTCTACAGGCATGATGATAACTTACACAATGCTTAAAAAATATGCCATAGAGAGCATGACCTAGAATCATCAGATTTTTAGTAGTCATATTTTAAAAGGTTTTAAAAAAAACAGCAAACAGAGAGATTAATTCAAGTGCAGTTTTTCTCATGAGTACACTAATATCAATAAGAAACAGTCTTTCTTAATCTAAAGAAGTGGTATTCCATGGTTCTATAAATATCACTGACTTCACATAACCTTTCCTTGTACTTCTAGAAAACTCCTTGCTGAACAAAGTTCTTATAGAACATTTTTCATGCAGAGATCTTCAGACATTTTCTAAAGGAGATCAGTGTCATTCTTCTGATTTAAAAATACACAGTTCACACATTTATATTTCTGAGCAAAATAGTAAAACTCTTTTGAAAAAAACACATTATATCACTTATATCATATATCAGTCCTTTTAGTTTGTAGTTAAATTTACAATTAAATCTTAAGTGGAATGATGTTATGGACATTAAGACATCCTGGAATATTCAGACTATCATACTAATTTTATAAACATTTTTAAAAGCTTGTTAATCATTAGACTCTCAGCACAACTGACTTTCCCCTGCAAAATTAAAATCAGTTGGAGACAATCAAATTAAAACCAATACTTCAATATTGCCAAATAATTTTTTTTTTTTTTAATGTTGTGTTCCCTCCCCTTTTGCAAGAGAAGGAACAAAAACTTACTTTACCTAAATCAAGTATCCTGGCTTCACAGTTCACCCAAGAACTGATAGGGTGACACTGACCAACACCAACTGATCCTGGACTAATATGAAATCCCTTAGAACTACTAAAGATTTCACAAAAACTAAGGACACTACAATTAGCTGAGTATCAGTACACAAGACAGATGTAGAAGGCATTTGTAATTGTAAAGTTACGTTGTATAAGGCTCACATTAATTAATGGCGTTTTCCGTAAGGAGAACAGGCTGACTACTGGGTAACTTTACATCTCCTGAGGCAAGCACAGTTTTATTTGGAAATGTACACATTAAAAGCCTTAACCTAGAAGAATTCAATTATTCAACTGACCCAACTGAAATTCCCAAGAAAGAAAACAGTTAGAGAGACTTTGAAGGCACTTAAAGAAGCTGTCAGAGGTCAGACAGTTAGTTGAGAAACTGAAATCAGATTTACAACTAAAATGCAGTCACTTACAGAATAGAATAGAATAGAATAGAATAGAATAGAATAGAATAGAATAGAATAGAATTAGAATAGAATAGAATAGAATAGAATATTTCAGTTGGAAGGGACATACAACAATTGTCTAATCCAACTGCTTGACCACTTCAGGGCGACCAAAAGTTAAAGCATGTTGTTAAGGGCATTGTCCAAATGCCTCTTAAACACTGACAGGCTTGGGGCATTAACCACCTCTTTAGAAAGCCTGTCCCAGTGTTTGACCACCCTTTCTGTAAAGAAATGCTTCCTAATGTCCAGTCTAAACCTCCTCTGGTGCAGCTTTGAATGATACCCGTGTGTCCTATCGCTGTATACCAGGGAGAAGAGATCAGCACCTCCGTCTCCACTTCCCCTCCTCAGGAAGCAGTAGAGAGTGATGAGGTCACCCCTCAGCCTCCTTTTCTGCAAACTAGACAAACCCAAAGTCCTTAGCTGCTCCTCACAGGACATGCCTTCCAGCTCTTTCACCAATTTTGTTGCTCTCCTCTGCCCTTGTCCTTTTGCTCTGATTAGTCATACCAACAAAAATAAGGTGAAGACAGATAAAAGAAGAACATCATCACTGGAGTAAACATCTGGGACTGTTCAGCCTAGAGAAGAGAAGACTCAGGGGGATCTTATTCATATATATAAGTACCTAAAAGCAGGGAGCAAAGAGGATGGAGCAAGGCTCTTTTCAGTGGTACCCAATGACAGGACCAGAGGTAAAGGGCACAAACTGAAATATAGAGGTTCCCTCTGAACATGAGATAGCTGTTGTTATCTCTTTAAGTATCAGTAACAGAACTTAGCCCATACCTCCACCTGACACCACCAGTGCCAGGCAATGATGAGTTCATCATGGCAATCTTCACTAAATCATTATGATTACTTAATTTTAAGAAGCTATATGTGCCATATATCTTTACAAATTTGATTAACCTTTACTTATATACTATTTTAGTCTATTACAGTCATTACCTAGATGAAAAATACTTCTTTCTAACAGATTATTTAAAACCCCACAAAACTAAAAAAACTCCAATTTCATGTTTCAATTTTCATTTTATCTTTCCTTTCTTTTGTCTTGAGGAAAGTATTGGAGAAAATATGTAAGCATAACAGGGTTAACATTTACATGGTGTTTATATTTTCTGGTAGTTGACACTAAAATATTTCAGTTTGCCTGAAGTTAAAAGATAGTTCATGACTTTTGATGCATCTTCTGTTTATCCCTCCCATCCACATGGGCTTCAGGCAAGATGCGGGATGAGAAATGGAAAGGTCAGGATACTCTGAGGTTCCTCCATTTCTTTCAGCAGGTAACAGAAGATGTGATAAACATTAAGACACAGACCACATTACCTTGTGTGCTTTTGTGTTTTTTTACTGCCATGTTTGCCAAAGTGGATTATATTTAATTCATTCATATATGCCTAGTATTGAAGCTATGAGAGATTGACATAGAAATTCAGGTTTTATTTCTTCAATAGTCTTGTTGTTCTTAGAACATCAACAGTTGTCAGTTGTACATAGCCAATACTGTATAAATGATGAAGATAGACATCACAGAGCAGTGGAGTGAAAGTGTCATTAACAATCTGCAAAAAAATTTGCTACATTAGATTACCATATTCTCTGAGTGTATTTACTGTAACATGCTTCTTATGAACTAATTTTCTGATGAACTTCAAATAGAAATTTTCTGAAACATATCTAACATTTATAATATGCAGAATAACAGAATGATGTTGTGTGACTTCCTTATTACATATATCAAGGTGCTGAAGTGCAAGTTATTGCAGAAGTACAAATAATCATTACTGCTGAGTGCAATCCAGTTGATTCACATCTCTATGCAGATGATGTACACATGGGATTAAACAGCTCATCTTCAATAGTTACAAAGCACAAAGTACACACTAGATAAAGTAATTTCTAGTTACAGGAAAAGTCAAAGACATGCTGACCAAATAAGCATGGAGAATTATGGAGCTTTTCTTTCAGTTTTTATGATGTCTTAGTAACAAGAAATGTCTGCTGCAAACCAGATTCCCTAGGATTCTGGATGTGTGTCATACAGCTATGTTTGTGACAATGACAAATCTGACAAATATAGTTGTTGTTTTTTTTTTATTCCAGTGAAAAGAGGTATTTGATTTTACCTGTGAATACATTGATAATTCTTCCAGGCTATGCCATCTTAATACAGTTGTCTAAATTCTCCTAAACAAACTATTTTTTTCAAGACTATCATGCCTTTCAGTTTTCCAGGTTTCCCTACTGTATATTTGACACTATTGGGTAAAGAGAGGCCCTTCATCTGTGCAACAACACAATTCTACTACTCAGCTCTGTCTCTCTGGGTATAGCAACAGAGCCTGGAAATCTGAGGAAATGATTCTCATTTAGCATGTAGTAGTTTCTTGCCAATAGCAGCAGTATCCTAGAAAAAGATAATTTCATTTTGCCACTTGCTTTGCTGTGCTCCCTACAAAACTGCGAAAACACCTGCATTATGAAATAATTCCATTTTCTAGCTCACTCCCAGGTCTCAGACTCCTGATTGTCCACATTGCATACCATCATGGCTTCTCTTTCTGGGAAAAAAACAATCTTCTCCAAGACAAATTGCAATTGCTTGGTTCTGGGCATAGTTCACTCCAGGTAGCTTTTCAGTGATGTTTACAGGTGAGAATGCACCATGTTTATGTCCCTCTACTCAGTGAACTAACACTGCTCTGTCTGATATTGTACTTTTGAGCACCTCTAGAGTTTTTCTGACATTCTGTCACACCTCACTTCCTCTGGTATGGTTCATAAGTACCCCACTGGAGCATGCTTTATGCTTCATTTTAACTCAGAAACATAGAATTGAAATTCCCCTCAAAATTTCATGTTTGCAAACCTCCAAACACCATGTAAGACTCAATCAGCTCTGGAAGTGACTCATACTAAGGTGTGTGAACTTTACAGCCTTAGTCTAGGGGCTGGGGCTTATTCCTTGTAGTAGAAGCATTTAGCAATGTGGAAGTAGCCATATAATCCAGTTCAGAATTAACAAAGATTTTCAAATCTTTGTACAGAGTCTAGCAACCTGGTGTAATGCTTCCCTTTCCATTATAGATGCAGCATACAAAAGCTTTGTTCCCTTAAGGGAATTGCATCACTAGCCAAGGAAGAGACTGACATCCAAGTCAACAGGACTGAAACTCTGAAGGATAAGAACTAAAAACTCCTGCTTTTAGAACTTGATACTTCAGTCAAACTTCATTCATTTAAGTTTGTCCAGCTACACCTCTCAATGATAATTTCCTGACATTAATATTCCCACAGATAACTTTTCTGAGACTGGCTTTATTAGAATCACATGTTACTCTTTTTCTCTACTTGAAAGACCAAAGCTGGTCAACAAATAAAGAGCAAATGTTGCTACAAAAGGAGGAAGATATTCTCTCAAAGATCTAAGCAAACAAAAACTGCTGACAAGAGCTTGTGGTAGAGAAAATAAAAAGGTAGAAACATGACTGAACCAAAAGCAGTTCAAATCAAAAGCAGTTCAAACTGTGAAAATATTTATTAACATAGTTCCCAGACTGTATTCATTCCTTGTAATTTCTAACTCTTTGAGATATTTCACAGGTGCAACATCACCTAAGCAATAGAATTCACCCAGAAGCTATTTCAGAGAAGTGAGAAAAAAACCCATACCTATCACTTAGATCCATGTAAAGTAAAGGTCCTAATCAAGTAACAGACCATAGTTTTTACTTTCTTGACAGAAATCTTCTTCCTGCCACCATTATTCTGGTTATTAGCAGCTATCAAATGTACTTTAAAATCTCATTAAATCTGTCTAAAATTATAATTTTGCAAGTTAAAAGACACAAACTGTATCCAAAAGAGCTAGGAAAATAGCAAGGGCTCAATCTAATTTCTAATTTCCTTTAAAAGGAAAAAAATTTCAAAACCAAACCAAACCCTAACACAAACCAAAACCAGTAATTACAAGAGTTATATAAGGCAAATACTCTAACAAAAGATAGCAAAAAGATAAACATTAGTTTTATTATTTAGTTTCTTTTCACTCATATTGATTTGAAATTGTACAGTTAAAATATACAGGCTATGGCAATTAATGGAATGTTGCAAACAATATTGACTACAAAGAACCTAAGCCCACTGAGTAGCTTCTTTTTTGAAGGCTGTCTACTGAGTGCTATGCTACTATGACTAGTAGATACTGTTTACAATGTACTTAATTTTGCTGAAGATTTTAAGTACAGTATCATAAGTCAGCCATTAAGCACTGTTTTTATTCTTAGAACAAATATTGCAAAATATGAAAGAGGAAGTTTTGTGATGAATGGAAGGAATATATAACAAATAAACAGCCTTGACAACCTTGTTCTTCATATAACAAAATCCCCCAAAGATCTTGTAATTATTCTCAGAATAGTTGGTGAGGGGAAAAATCCATACTTTTTCTATGATATATGTGGCAGATAAATACTGTTAAGTTGCTATCACAATATACAGTAACATATTTGGTTAAGATAAGTAGCAAGCAGACATTTTATCTTTCTTATTTAAAAAGGATATTTGACAGTGAGCAAAGAAAAGAGATAAACTTGTTGGTCACTTATGACTTCTCCTCAGCAAAATTTATTACAAAAGGAAGACCACTTATGATATTTAAACGTATGTGACACGAGTATACATTCCTAAGGCAGTCTGTTTGCAAGCAATCTGTGACAGACAAAAGTGCTATGAAATAAACTGGAGTTGACAGAGTCCATAAAACAAGCTGTGCACTTGCCTGAAGATGCAAAATACCAGACAAAGGTCTGTAAACAATGAAAATCTAAATGTAGGGTACTATGTCTGATGTTTTTAAAGAGACATAGACACATACAGAATTTTTTTTATATTTTCTGAAGGAACAAAAAGGGGCTTTCTCTCTTTGGTCAGAATGTAAGGTCAAGAAGAGAAAACAAAAAACAAATCAGAGCAAAAGCTCCCAAAGACTATGGAAGGCTTGGGGAAATGGGGGCTTGTTTAGTGAATGCAGGCACCTTGACTCTCAATTAAAGAGCATTTCAGTCATATAGAACTAATTACCCTCAGCTATTTGAGACTTCCGTAAGAGGTCTGCTTTTCAGAAGTCTCCCTTAAACACTTCCTGAAAATCAGACCTTGAAAATATTGTCAACTGAATGCACACATATTAAGTTATAAAAAACACTGCTCACTTTTTTTTTTTCCCTCTCCAGTCTTGATTTTTGTGCAGCTGGAAGAGACCCATAATTTAAGTGTCTTTACTAGCCCAGAGCCTGCTCAAAGAGAATATTGTTGAAGATAAATACATGGTAATATTCTATGAGTAGGACTGATTATGGTCAGCTTTTAACAGCTATCTTGCTTTAGGCTTCTTTCTGATAATGCTCCTGCAGCTGTACAAAATCCTAAACCAAACAATTATTTTTTCATTTATTTTTTTCCATTAGGGATAGGAAACAACACCATTTGGAGCTCTGTCATAAAAATAAAGAAAGGAACTTGGACTTTAAATCAGGATAATGCTGTGAGTTGGCTTTATACTGGAAGCTATGGGTAGGCTTGATGAACAAAACTGTACATATCTGTGTTCAGTCTGACAACTGTTTCTGCTTTTGGTGGCTGGCATGAAGCTTGAAGCAAATTCCATGTTTAAACAGATGGTGAAATAGTAAACTGGACACAGAGCAGGAGTCCTGGCACAATCCCACCATATAAGAACATTGCAAGATTCAAGACCAACCTGACATTTTCAGGATGAAGTATTAAGACAAGGCATACTATAAGCTGAGAATAGTGTATAACTACAGCAGCCACCATAATTCCTTGGTATACCTAAGAAGCTCTGCTAATTCCCATAATACTTCATTCAATATTTCTGCTTTTATTGCCTTTCAAGCCTCATGTAATTTAAACATAATTGCTTTATAGCAGCTACATCCTCTTGTAATAAGTGCCAGTGACAAATATACAGTTGCTATTTTTTATATAATCTGTCAAAGTGAGTTGTGATATTAGTCAAGACATCCTCTCTTACATTGCAACATATTACTGCAGTATTTAAAATGCATTCCATCTGTAAGGTCCATACATGTCCTGTATCTGTAATCAATGTGCAATGAGGGATTCATCTTCCTTACCTATCACCTGGCTTTTCTTGGTCCTGTAACATGCTATCACCATGGGTATTAAAAGATAACAGGCTTTTAATTAACTCTGCAAGGCCTCAGAAATAGGATTGATAAGGCTTCCTCAGTCTGGACTTGCATTGGCCTGACAGAATCTTGTCTATCTGTTGCAACAGTGTAATGACCAGATAACTATTACCTCTTACAGTTTTGGTTTAGCTTTGGGCAATTGTGCAGTGTAGCACCTACTGTTCTGATAATTTTGATACATTTCTATAAGTAATAGGAAGTAATAGTTGGGTTTGTATTATATGTGTTAACACTGAGGAGTACGAGCATAGGATGAGAGCAGAGATCTTGAAAATATGAACATAAGAGGAAACCAGAAGCTCCTGGCAAGAAACAAATTTTTACTGGTCACTTACTGGTCATTAAAGGAAGGAAGCTGTCCTGGTTTCAGCTGGGATAGAGTTAACTGTCTTCCTAGTAGTTGGTACAGTGCTATGTTTTGAGTTCAGTATGTGAAGAATGTTGATAACACTGATGTTTTCAGTTGTTGCTAAGTAATGTTTAGACTAAAGTCAAGGATTTTTCAGCTTCTCATGCCCAGCCAGTGAGAAAGCTGGAGGGGCACAAGAAGTTGGCACAGGACACAGCCAGGGCAACTGACCCAAAGTGGCCAACAGTGTATTCCATACCATGTGACATCACATCTAGTATAGGAACCGGGAAGGGGGGCAGGGAATCGCCGCTCGGGGACTGGCTGGGTGTTGGTCGGTGGGTGGTGAGCAATTGCACTGCACATCATTTGTACATTCCAATCCTTTTATTATTGCTGTTGTCATTTTATTAGTGTTATCATTATCATTATTAGTTTCTTCTTTTCTGTTCTATTAAAACGTTCTTATCTCAATCCACAAGTTTTACTTCTTTTCCCGATTTTCTCCCCCATCCCACTGCGGGGCAGGGGGGGAGTGAGTGAGCAGCTGAGTGGTGCTTAGTTGGTGGCTGGGGTTAAACTGCAACAGAAGCCTTTGGAGCTGGGTAATACTGGCTTTATGGTTAACAAAGGGAAAACAAAACAAGTATCAAGCATGTGTAAAAGTACCACATACAGTGAATTCTGATATGATGTGGAACTGCTGACCAGTGACGAAAGACCAAGGTGTAAAGTACATTAGGAAAATGCATAAACATAACTTCAAGCAGATTCCAGAGTGAGGAAAAAGAAATGCTTACCACCAATGTCACAGTCTTTCTGGAAAACAAATTATGATGCATATATTTTACTGTTAAACCATTCTCCTGCTTTCTTGAGTGAAACCCAATGAACTTTAGGAGACAGAAAGTATAGGAAGGGTGAGCATAATGCCAGGGGAATGGGGTAGGTTCAAGAAAGACTCTGTATATTGGATTAAACTGTAACATTTTTAGGAACTTCAGATTATAAATATTAGCATGATTATAAATTGAATAGCAATAAATTTTGTATAGACTATTAGGAATCCAGTGAGATTATCAGTAAATTCCTGAATTGACAAGCAAGGTATGTTTCTTTATCCCTTGTAAGTGTCATGGTGTTTTGGTTTGGCACCCCTGAGACTTGGTTCTAATTTGAATGCAATGGTTGCATTACTTTGGAAGTTCTTACTTTTTTTCTGTTTCATATAGTAACTCGCTCAGCTGTTCAGTGTCCTGTCTTCTGGAAAACTGCTAACAATGGAGAAATAAGGTTGAGAAGCGAGTAAAGAAAAGAATGATCATGGATGGGATTGATTAATTGATCAGTTTTCAAAGAGCTGTGGTAGTAGAATTTATCTGTGGGTGCAGTTAGGTGGAGAAAAGGATGAATATTTTGAATGGCCTTTCTCACGAAAGCTGATTTATGGGCCCATTTATGGGTCTCCTGCTGGAGTAATGGCTGGATTTTTGTGGAAATCCTATAACTAGGGAACTGATGGCTTTTATATCAAAGGATGGTTGTATTTTGTTTGCAAGGCTGTCCAAGCATCATTATCCTTCATCTTTTCAATCCCTCTTCTATGACAGTATTCACATCATGCCACTCTCTCCCTGCCCCCAACCTGAAAAGAAGAGAAAAACAAAGAAATTAATAAAAAAGCCCACACAACAAACACTCAAGGAATAAAACAAAAATTACTACAGTGAAATTAATTTTATTAAAGAAGGATTATTTACTTTGTAGGCAACTATCTCTTAAAAAAGTACAAGATTGTATTATAAATAAGTCAGTAGCATTTTATAGGTACAGATTTTCTTATGTTTTGATTTCACAAAAAGCTAGCAAAGGTTTCAGACTTCATTATTTCACAGTTTTGGTTTTGGTTTTGACTTGTTTGGGGTTTTTTTTTCTGTTTGTTTTGGTTTTTTATGCAGGCCATTTTGTGCAGTCCATTGATAGAGTTCTGTTCCTCGTCCATTTATTACCGGATATAACCTAGATATTTTCCCTCCATTTTTGTCAGGAGTTCTTTCTTCTCCATTACCTACTAGATAGCTTGTTACCACACACACTTGTTTCTTCTCTCATGAAATGGGTGTCCATTGGATCAGTAGAGGCATGGCTTTCCTATCCTAAATCCTTGCACATTTTTTCACTGCTATAAGATCAGTCTTTCAACTATTTCTTCACTGTCACATCCATTTTTCCATGGTGTGCATGCTAGACCAAGTAACTATTACAACATTGCCCATGAAAAGCACCAAAAGAAGACGTTGGGCAGCATTTTGGTGACATCAGAGAAACTCATTCTACATACCACAACTCTGCAAACAACATCCTTTTATGTGTAGAATTTAACAAAGCAAATGACAGAGTTGATGAGAGTAAGTCAGTCATGTGGTAAAAAGTTGATTTCCCACCCACGAGACAGCAATATTCTGCTTCATGAGCTGAATTCATGACTCAGTTCTAAAAAAAAAAAAAACCAAACCAACACACACCCCCCCACACCCCTGCAAAAACCCCAACAAAACAAAAAAAAACCTCTATAGAAATACTGTCTGTTTCTTTTCAGATAAATATTTCAGGATAGGAACATTCTCCCCTGGTACAATTGCTCTGGAGAGGAGATGATTTTGTTTTCTTAAAGAGGGGTATTGATGGGTTTAGCACAGATGGCAAACGTGACAAATGTTTATTTGCCGAGTATGTTTATGTATCAGGAACTTGGTTTGTGGAACGACATGCTTGAAGACAGATTTACAAACCACATAACGCTGATATATTTTTTAGCTTTTCTTGAAATTAGAGGAAATTAGAAATGAGAGACTGTTTCTCCTTTGATTATAACCTTTGGTGCAGAACTACCTCAGAAACTGAAAGTTTAGTTAACCAACAATTCCGAAATAAGAGCAATAACATGCAGTAGTTAGCTGAAAAGAAAACAATCTGAATTAATAAAAAGGAATTTAAAAAGCTGTTAAAGATATGTAGCCTGTAAAGGAAAATCACAGAAACGATTGCATAACCTACTGACAGGTATGTATGATATGCCTCTCTTGCTGTCTAATCACAAAACTTGGAGATCTAGAACTAAGACAAAGATGGTATTTGGGGGTTTTTGGAGGGACTGATTTAGTTTAATATTTTCAGTAGTGATCTTGCACAGAAGACATATAATCAATATAGAGAAAAATCAAGGAAAAGAGTGGATTTAAAAATGGACTAAATTTGAAAAGAGAGAAAGGAAATGGAATAAATGTATTTAACAAGTCTCTCACTTTTACAGACTAGTAAGAATTTATCAGATAAACTGAAAACTCATGTTCTAAAATATAAGAAGGAGAAGAAATATATGAACATATTAGTTGATCACAATATGACCATGAATTCATAATATTATGCGATTATGAAGAGGACAAATTTAAACCTGAAATGAATTCCAATACATATATGAAAGTATTGATTGCATTATATCAAGTTTTCTGAGGCTTATATTTTTAATACTATTTTTAGGAGCAATAACTGCCATCTAATATTTTAAGAAGCTGTATGTGAAAAGTAAGGGCCCCTGCTCAAAATTCCCCTGCTCATTCTGCTCAGAAGTAACTGATGAACAGATTGATTGTGTGTCATTAAGATTGTTCAATCTTCAAAACAAGTTATTTACTTTAGGTTGGGGCTTTCTTTGGGTTTACTTTTTGCTGTATTAGAGACTTCAACTTGAGTTCTTAGCTAATGTGTTCTAATTCTTCATTATGCTCTCTACTATACAGGTGCTGGAGTGTATGTAATACAGCAGGATAAGTCAGCACATTTGCTCTGAATCATTTGTAATAAATTTATCCCTAGAGTCAGTTTTTCCCTGAACTTCTCCATAACTACTTCATGACAGTATTCCAAAAGGCCATCCGGTGTGGAGTGTGGCTTCCTCGGTTATTAGGAATCTGCTTTTCTTTGTTTTCCTTTCTATGGTAGCACTGGAGTTCAGGCAAGAACAAAACTCAATTCTAATAGAAATATTTAATAGACAGAAGGTGTCCTCCCTCGTCAAAGACCTTTTAGCTCTGTATTCATTAAATAAAGTACTGGTATTCACAATAAGAGGTGAAATAAAAATGAAACCCAACATATACCTAACACATGTAAAACATGCAAAAGGTAGGAAAGTGAGATATAACATGGTGTTTCAATGAAGAAGGTCACAAAAATGATCAGAGGGATGGAACACCTCTTTTATGAAGACAGGCTGAGAGAGTTGGGGTTGTTCAACCTGGAGAAGACAAGGCTTTTGGGAGACCTTATTGCAAACTTAACTAAAGAAGGATAGATTCAGACTAGATACAAGGAAGAGATTTTTTACAATGCGGGCAGTGAAACACTGGAACAGGTCGCCCAGTGTCGTGTTTTAGCCCCAGGCAGCAACTAAGCACCACACAGCCACTAACTCACTCACCCCCAGTGGGATGGGGGAGACAATCAGAAGGATAAAAGTGCAAAAACTCATGGGTTGAGATAAAGACAGTTTAATAAGGTGAACAAAAGCTGCACATGCAAGCAGAGCAAAACAAGGAATTCGATCACTACTTCCCATGGGCAGGCAGGTGTTCAGCCATCTCCAGGAAAGCAGGGCTCCATCATGCCTAACGGTTACTTAGGAAGACAAATGCCATTGCTCCAAACGCCTCTCCCTTCCTTGTTCTTCCTTCAGCTTTATATGCTGAGCATGATGTCCTATGGTCTGGAATATCCCTTTGGTCAGTTGGGGTCAGCTGTCCCAGCTGTGTCCCCTCCCAGCTTCTTGTGCCCCCCCAGCCTACTCTCTGGTGGGGTCAAGTGAGAAGCAGAAAAGGCCTTGGCTCTGAGTAAGCACTGCTCAGCAGTAACTAAAACATCACTGTATTATCATCACTGTTTTCAGCACACATTCAAAACACAGCCCCACACTAGCTACTATGAAGAAAATTAACTCTATCACAGCCAAAACCAGCACACCCAGCGAGGTGGTAGATGTCCCTATCCTGGAAACATTCAAGGTCAGGTTGGATGGGGCTCTGAGCAACCTGATCAAGGTGAAGATGTTCCTGCTCATTTCAGGATGGGTTGGACTAGCTGACCTTTAAAGGTCCCTTCCAACCCAAACTCTTTTATGATTCTATGATTCGAAGAACGAAGGTGTGAAACACATAAATCAAACAAATAGAAATAATCCTAAGCAAATCCTAAGGTGAGGAAGTAAAAACCAATGAATATCAACATCCTGCTCCTCCTACCACAAAGGAAGGAAACGCCTTCTGTAAACATCGTACTCGGGATGCTGACAACTTGTTGCAATTCCCCTCTCCAGACAGAAACTGTTGGCATTAAGACCCAGAGGAGCAGTGGAAAGCTTGGAGCACAATACCAGCAAAAAAGGGGAAGATATTAGAGGGTTTTTTGTATAAGAACTTGCAACTCTAGTATTGTTAATGAGATATCTTTAGTATTAATAATTTAGATAGTGAGTGTTAGCATCATTGTAACTGGGCTAATAGGAATAACTCTTTGTTTTATCTTGGTCATACTAGTAAAAATTTTAAGTAAACTAATAGTAAATTCTTGGCTTCACTTACAAGTAAAATGTTTACCTTTTTGGACATCACCATCTAAACATGCAAAGGAAATACACAAAATATACAACATAAGTGAACCAAATTCACACATCAAATACCTCCTAGAAGTTATGTTTACCATTTTTAAAAGTTTTCTAAGAGGCACTATATAAGACATGATGAGGGTTTTGCTGGATTAGAAAACTGGAAGGAGGAGTAAAAATAATAAGGAAAATACCTCATCATTCCTGGAGACAGAATGCTGAAAATAAAAACTATCAAAACTGTCTCATGACACCTGTGTCTAAGGGCACCTACACAAACTTCCTTTTGTATTCACCCTGCCAAACTTCAGTGTCTATATTGTCATTTCCAAAATCTAATTCTAAGCCCATAGGAAGCATATCGCCCCTGCATGTGTGGAATTTACTTTTGACAACAGGCTTCCAGTGATACTTCTGGGTTTGTGCTATGGGAGGACATAAATAACTTTCATTTACCAGAAAACCATTGAAATCAAATCTATACTGACATGACATAGCCCTGCAATGTTCTAGGATGCATCAGTGAAGCATTAATAGTCCTATTTTTCGTTTCTCTGAAATGGAAAACACCATCAAATTAACTACCTTTATCTTGTTTATTTTACCTCTTGATTAATGCCCTTGACTAGGAGAGTTCTTGCAGTTTATGTATATCTGATTCACTCTATTTCTAGCTCTGTCTTCAATGATTTCCCATAGTAATTCCCAGGGTTCACCTGATCTACCTTTTGAAGATCTCTATGTAGTATTTTGGATTTTTTTCTCAATTTCCAAAGATTTTCTAAAGCTATAAGGATAACTGAACTTCCTTTATCTGTAAATAATTATTTGTCCTCTTCTTCAACTTCAGGCAGTTGGATTTATCATTGTTTCTATGAGTCAGCCAAGGAGTCCCTCATTTCATTCTCTGTTATTTCTCTTTTTCTGTGAGTGCTACTAGATATGAGCTGGTACAATCATACAGTGTTAAGACATTCACCTTGTTGTGGCTGTCTATACTTTCTGTAATCTTTCAGAGGAAACAATGGGATAACAAATATAAATAAAGATGATATCCAATCCCTAAAATATTGTTACTAATGAATAAAATTTCATTACAAAGTAGTGACAGATCTGATGTTTCTTTGAGAACAGTTCCAGCCTTTCCTTTAAGGTTTCAATATCTTTGAACTTTACTGGAGTGTTAAGGGTGCAGACAGATGTCTGAGATGTTTATTTCACTCTAGGCTGAGGTTAAGCTAATTGGACTGGACATGAGAAACTACTATACATGACATGAGAAAACCACTGAATGAAACAGGTCATAGAATGGTTTGTGTTGGAAGGGACCTTAAAGATCATCTACTTCCAACCTCCCTGCCATGGGCAGGGACACCTTCCACTAGACCAGGTTGCTCAAAGCCTCCTCCAAGTTGGCCTTGAACACTTCCAGGGAGGGGGCATCCACAGCCTCTCTGGGCAACCTGTCCCAGTACGTCACCACCCTCATAGTGATGAATTTCTTCCTTACATCTAATCTAAAACTACACTCTTTCAGTTTAATACTGTTACCCCTCGTCCTATCACTCCACTCCCTGTTAAAGAGTCCCTCCCAATCTTTCTTGTAGGCCCCATTTAAGTACTGGAAGGCTGCTATTAAGGTCTCCCTGGACTCTTCTCTTCTCCAGGCTAAACAATCCTAACCCTTTCAGGCTGTCTTCACAGGGGAGGTACGTCAGCCCCCTGATCATTTTCGTGGCCCTCCTCTGGACCCGCTCAAGCAGGTCCATGTCTTTCTTACACTAGGGGCCCCAGAGTTGAACACAGTATACCTGGTGGAGTCTCATGAGAGTGGAGTAGAGGTTCAGAATCACCTCCCTCAACCTCCTGGCCACACTTCTTTTGATGCAGCCCAGGATGTGACTGACTTTCTGGGCTGCAAGAGCACATTGCTGGCTCATATTTAGTTTTTCATCCACTAACAACCCCAAGTCCTTCTCTGCAGGACTGCTCTCAGTCCACTCATTGAACATCTTGTATTTGTGCTTGGGATTGCCCCAAACCATGTGTAGGACATTGAACTTGGCCTTGCTGAACTTCATGAGGTTTGCATGGGCCTACCTCTCAAGCCTGTCAAGGTCCCTCTGGATGGCATCCCTTCCCTCCAGCATGTTGACTGCACTACAAAGCCTGGTGTCATGTGCAAACTTTTGAGGGTGCACTCAATCCCACTGCCCATGTCTCTTGACAAAGATGTTAAACAGTGCCAGTCCAAATACCGAAGAAAACCACTCATCCCTGGTGTCCATTCAGACATCAAGCTATTGACTGCAACTCGTTGAGTGCAACCATCCAGCCAATTCCTTATCCACCAAATGGTCCCTGCATCAAATCCATGTCTCCTCAATTTAGAGACAAGGATGTCATGAGGGACAGTGTGAAATGCTTTACACAATTCCAGGTAGATGACATCTATTGCTCTTCCCTTATCCACCAATGCTGTAACCTCGTCACAGAAGGCCACCAAATTTGTCAGGCATGATTGGGCCTTAGTGAAGCCATGTTGGCTGTCACCAATCACCTCCTTTTTTTCCATGTGCATTAGCATAGTTTCCAGGAGGATCAACTCCATCACCTTGCTGGGCACAGAGGTGACACTGACTGACCTGTAGCTCCCTGGGTCTTCCTTTTTTTACCTTTTTAAAAATGATCATTATGTTTCCCCTTTTCCAGTTAGTGAGAACCCCCTTGGAGTGTGAAAACATGACAAAAGTTACAGGCAGCTCTGCGAAGGACGTGCAGATCTCATGAGTGTGCAAGAGGAGTTATGTGGGAAAGGGCTAAGCCTCTCATGCCCTTGAAGGGGGTGCTGGAGTCCCTCAGGAAGTGCAATCACCCAAGGCCAGGAGCACCAGGGTAACCATGTCAGTAATGCTGTGCACCGCCAAGGTCACCCACTTAGCAGTATCAGAAATATCAAATCTGGGTATGGATATAGCAAAGCCAATACCAATGGAAAAAAAAAGTAATTAAAATAATTTATTTGGGAGGGGTTGAGAGTAGCAAATGGGGAAGAACCAGGGAAAAGAAATAGAAGAAATAGGAAATATAAAGAGTAGCAAATCATGTGATCAGTGCTGTTTAATGGTCCATGTAAAGCAGCTCTGCGTCTGAATACAGCAGTTTGGAACAGGACAGTAAATCCACTGTTCCACTCTGCATATGCCTGACTTGGTTCCAGTGATATAGACAGACCTGGCAATGCCTGACTTGGTTCCAGTGATATAGACAGACCTGGCATGGCTTCCCTGGCATGGGTGTAAGATTAAAACAAGTACCATGAAGTGCTACAGGAGATCAGAAAATCTGCCAACACTGAAAGCAAAGTAATAACTGTAGACTGACGCTATACAGGTCAGAGAAATTACACATCAGGACATGATGAAGATTAAGTGTTTAAAAGTTATCAATCACTGTTTCTTGGAGTAATTACTTGGAAAACTCACATAAGAAAAAATATCTGATTTATCTTGGAAAGTGCCCAACACCTAGTTCAAGATGTTAGAATACAAAAGCCACTTCACATTAAAAAAAAAAAAAAAAGTACATAAAACCAGTTTTCTCATAGCTGGGAAGGCCAAAAATTCTACTTTTGAGCTCTGAAAATGAAGAGGTGCATTAGAAAGAAATTAAACTGCTCACCTGAAAGAATAAAGTGCTTATTCATTGCATGCTTGGAGAAGGATACAGTATTAGAAGCTTAGGCTAAATGTAGAATGCCATACAAAACAGACTTTGAAAAGACCACATAAAGAAGGAAATAATTCATCAGTATGATTAGACAGCAGCCTAGAAGAGGCCATTATTGGATAAACAATACCCTTCAAAAGTAGAAACCATATCAAAATGAGAAGAATGGAAAAGAACCTTTTAGAGATTTTGAGAAGTAAATTTCTCAAGGCATTAAAACTAATAATAAAATGTTTCAACTTATAATAAGCAAACATCTTTCTACAGGCTAGCACTAACCCAGTATAGAGTTAAGATGAAAAAGTAGCATACGTAAGAATAGCCATACTCAAGGAAGATAATTTCAGTGTTTACTACAGGGAAATTTAAGGAGTTTCTACAGCAGAGAAAAGAGAAGAAATCTGAGGAACTGTCTCAGATAGAAGTGCCAGTAGAAGGGATTCAAAACTACTAATTCAAATAATAGTAACTTGCCACCAGGCGATTATCTTCACTGAAGAAAAGCTAGAGGAACATGAATTCCCTGAACTACAAACTGTGATGTACAAAATACATTTTAAATTAGCTTCAAAATGAGAAGAACAGAGTGTGGTAAATAAAATGAGGGTTCATAAAGATCCTCTGATTTTTTCTGGAGAATTATAGACCAGCAATTTCCATTTGAAAACAACTTGTAATCCTAGAAGAATAAATGGAATTAGAAGACACGAGTAAATATTTTTGGGGCAGAGTCAATGTAACTTTTGAAGAGACCAGTTGTGACCCACAGAACCATTATTTGAAGCAGGCAGTAAGTTTAAATTAGGACTCCACATTGTAATTTTGTATTTTCAAAATATTTTAGCAAGGCCACCTGTCAAAAACTCTTAAAAACATCAAAAAGTAACAGGCAAATACCAAATGTCCTCTAGAGAATTAATACAGAGTGATTGATTGAAAACAATGACAGAAGTAAATGGTCAGTTTTTTTAAAAGGGGAATAATTTGGAGATCTGCCAGAGATCTGAGTCTGCTTCTGTGCTGTTGAATGTATTTAGGAGAATCAGTAATGTTAAGGAGGTAAAGTTTACAGATAAATTTTCACATCTAAAGCTGCCTATAAGAACTTCCAG